>NC_134040.1:7942710-8271773 GCF_965140245.1 Athene noctua
AAATAATTTTAGCCGGAAAGAATGGTGTATCACTCTCACAAGGACATTCAAGAATTTAAATAATCAAGATAATTTCAAAATAGAATTTTGAGCAGCTTACACTACCAGAAATGTAAGAATGTCACAGTATAATTTTATTCATTCTGACCTAAACAAGTTGTACTACATATTCTACTTACTACACATAGTTATGGTGGGGAATGTAGTATCTCTTCTCTGCAGAAACCGAGAACACCCACACAGATGCATTAGAAAAAAAAATTTCTCATTTTGTGCCGTTCCGCATGCACATTCGTATTTGAAGGAGCAAGCCAAATACTAATAAAGAGATTCCAAGTCTAATTTCTCTACTGAAAGGCTTTTTTATGGGTATTTATTAAATTATTTTTAATATCTCTTTCCTAGTACTAGATTATGGTCTCAATTAATTAATAAAGCACAAATGTAGAAATTCATGGGCCATTGGGCAGATCTGGTATGAAAATTTATTTCTAAACTTCTTGGTCTGGCCAACAAGAATATAGCAGAAGAAGAATGAACCACTGATGAAATCCAGACACTGTGTACTTACATATTATTGATTATTTCTACCAAATAGCAAATTATCTTCACTAGAAAATAATCATCTTGATTCTTATACTACATTCATCACCAGGATTTATAAACATCTAACAAATTCATCTAAGGCAACCACGAAGATGCAGTAAATTAGAGCTTTGCAGGGTGTCCAAGTTAGAACTACTAATGTTCTGGTTAAAAAAGTGCTACACAAAGCTGATAAAAACAAACACAAATTAAAAGGATTATGAATAAGTTAGCTTAGGCCACATATGTCAATGAAAAAACTCTCTCAGTAGAGATGTTTCTAATGGGCATCTGTCATCACCTTCACCAGCAACGTGAACATAAGATAGAAAATCTTTGCCAAAATTACTGTGAACATCACAAAAACAATAACTGTTTGTAAAAAATAATAGCAACAGCACAATCACACAGTCATTTTGGATCACAAATAAATTAAGATCATAGAAACAAAACATGCTGTAATAAAACCAAGATGGAAAGCTTTGCCGTTAGAAAAGACTACTGTCACACTGACGGGGTAGAGAACTAGATCCTTAAAAGCGATGTTCAACTCTCTGTGAGCTCCGAAAACCACACCCCAACAAGAGGAGATAACATTTTCCTTGAAGAAATGGTTATATTCCTAAAAAAGGAGAAAATTTTTGCCATTGCAGATAGATTACTGAGATTATAAATAGTTAACTATTGCTGCCAGGTCTGGCATCAATATTCTGTATGTTTGAAAGGTTGCAAAAAGAAAAAGTCATGCTGGAGAAAAATGCCTTGAAGAATACAATGTGTTCAAATTGACAACAACAAATTGAGAGATAACATGATTACGCTTTGTAGGGAGAAACACCAGACACTAAAGGACTGTCTAATCTTAGAGAAAGATATAATAAGGAGCAGTTTAGAAGCTTATTCACAATCTGTATTTTCTTCCCTTTTTTTTTTTTTTTTTTTAAAGTGGATGTTATTGACTATACTATCAAGAGTTATAGTGGTGTCCTCATCTCCTGAATACTTTAAATGCTTTTTTGAAAGATCAGTCTAATAAAAAAAAAATCTGTGGCTGAACTGTATCAGGGATATATGTGATACAAAGAGGTTCAAGATAATCTGGAAATTCCCTCCTGATCCTACACTCTGTCTCCAAAAACTTAAGATGACATTGTTGGTTATTGCTCTGCTCCCTGTAGGAATGAACAGAACAGATGATTTGTCTTTCACTGAGCGTCATCTACTGATATAAATCTCTCCCCGCTCATGACGTCCATTAACAGGAAGCAATTACTAGTAAGAAGTTGTTGATGAAGAGTGATGTCTTATCATAAAACAGCTAAAGTACAGAAGAGAGCTCGCGGTGATCCCACTTTAAAGCACCACGGACAGAGTAGATAGATTTCACCTGGACTTCAGCTGGAAGCCCCACACAGAACGTGAAACACTGAACTACAGGGCTTTCAGTACTAAATTAATAACAAGTTGGTTTTACTGTCATTAAATAACTCAAAGACTTGAGGTCATGGACTTGTCTACCCAAGTGCCCTGAGATAGGGATGTCTGGAGATTAGCAATGAATAAACAATCACTGTGCCAGGTGCTCAGAGCGTGGGCTGCCATGAGATGAAGGTTCTGTAGCACCTTCATCACACTACACAGGGTATGTTGCTGGCACAAGTGATAAGAGATAAGTAAGATAAGTGATAAGAGTAAAAGATAATGAGAGGACAATGTGTACTTCTTACGTACCAATGCTACTGCCACCTTGCTCGGGTTTAGCTCCTTGCTCACTGCAAGACTTCTTGTATCTGACAAGTAGAACTGGATGTTGCTCATCAATTTTTGGTATTTAAGCTGCTGACATTTTAATTGATGACACAGCATAGTCTTTTCCATTCAGTTTGCAAAGAAGTTGTGCAAGATGGAGCCCAGAGGAATTCTGCTGGCAAATGCTTTTGTAAGGGAACTGAGGCGTCTCATAACTGGGAGAAATTAGAAGGATTAAAGCACTAGCCAAGATTCAGGAAGAGTACAATCAATTCCTGATTCCGTCATCAGCCTCCTATCATCCTTGTCACCCTAAACCACTTCCCTTCTACGTATTCAGGCTCCTCATCTTAAAAATATGTACAGTATTCACTTATTAATTTGCTGCCTGAGCAAATCCATAAAATATTCAGACATCCCACTACAACTGAAGAGCCACTCTTAGTACATCTAACAAGACCAAGGACAGGTATACATTCATCTGTGGTACTGAGCTTAGTTGTGTCAGCAATGTGTCATCATATAAAGATTAGGTTGTGCTATCCTATTAAAAAAAGATCTTAAAACAATCTGTTGGAAGTTGACTATCTAGCCTGCATTTTGCATTTGCCCCTTGATCTGCTTCATGCACCAATAGGTCCCCCTGTGTTCAGTTAACTGAAATCTACCGCTAGCAAAAAAATACAAATTTGCAGGCCCGTAAAATTACATTTGTTTTAATAAAACTACTGTGTTTTGGAAATATCGCCTAGAGCAGCCTCACACTGAATCATGCGCAGACTTTAACATACTTTTTGGTGCCTTCTACTAGAGCTGAACATCTTACTATTAGATGAAGAGCAGAGCTGTGGAGAGAGGAGTGTTTCTTTGTAAGGTAGATAATCCTGGTAAGTCCAGATGAGAAAAAAAACCTTACTTTCATTCTAACACAAAAAAACGATTGGGAAGCTAAAATGTAATACTAACAATAGAATTCTGTTGGGAGAACCCTTAAAAGATCACTGAAACAATAATAAATCAATCATCTGGAGACATGGATTATGGAAAGGAGAAATTAAGATCAATGAAAATTGTGTTCGTTAATGAAACATTTTCACCACCAAAAAAGCTACTGTTGTTAGAATAAGAAAAGACTGTCAACCCCAGTGTGGTTCATAGGTTTATTTCTTTAATGATAGGTACACCTCTGTTGTATGGGAGAATTAAACACAGCAGGTAAGACAATACTGCTTTCCTATGAGATGGCTATCTCAGCTCCTTGCTTTTAGCAATCTGTGTAACTGTACTCCAATCACAACTCTGTTCATTAATAATACATGTCAGTGCCTCCATCTGCCTTAATTTTGGGTTTATCCAGCACAGACATGGCCGTGTTTAACTGAGCATGCACTGTAGGTGGTGCCGCGGACATCCCACCTCTCAGAACCACGCACACAGATCCTCTGAATCCTGCTTAAACCAAAGGCTGCCACAAAGTTGGCTCATCATCCCCCCACAATGCTACCAGTAATAAAACACTTCTTGGGAGGTAAAAAAAAAATAAATAATTCTTGTCTGGGATCTGAGAAACACAACATACACTAATCACTTCTGCAGTAATTATGGCACATGAAGTAAGTGTGAACTATGTATTAGTCTGCAGTTTCCACAGTGTAGCTTGAAAACATCGTTTTTCTGTTTTCCAACTTACTGAGAAATCTGAGAAGTAATTTTTTTTTCTTTATGGACCAAGCCTTGATGTTACTGAAACCAATTAATGTTTGCCATTCAAGCATACGAGACCCCAACATGCTAAGACTGAAGATTCAAGTTAAATTTGTAACTATTTACTATACAAAATAAAAATTAACACAAGCTAGTTTCCGCTTCCCAGAGCTCTAAAATAATTATGAATGTGAAACAAAGATCACTGTTATTCAGGCAGTAGTTTTCAGGTGGTCAAACTGCAAGACTAGAGGGATTCAATTAAACATTTAATAACTGTAGAGGACAGTACAGTTCAGTGTGCCAAAATAAACCTTCAGCTCACAGCTGTATTAAAAATTTGAAAGATTTTCAGTAGAATAAATCCATATTTTATTAACGTGCTTGCTACAGCTGAAGGAATAACATATGCCATCATAAAATAAATGTTTAAATCAGTACTGTACACTGTTTAGGATATTGCCTGCCTTAAAAATCAACTATCTCTGTAACTCATTCTGATTTTTAGAAAAAAGCAGATAATAAGAATGATCTTTTACCACACACAGTCTCTCAGCTAAACTCTCCCATCACAAATTAGCTATAGGTGAGATGATAGGAAAACCAAACACCAGCTATAACCAGGTATTTGTGGGATGAGAAGTTGGCGTCTTCGCTGACATCAGGCGGCGTAGCATATGCAAGTTTCAGAAAGCAGAAGGGGATGATTTTTTGCGATGGAGTAATTTCCAGGAAAGTCCTCTAAGCTCCAGAGCTTGTTTGCTGCTCCTGCAGCCAACCTGCCACTGGGATTTACGTCTGCCCGTGATCAGGTGAGAGTAGCGAAGCTGTGAGCACTCGTCCCATCTTTTTGAGGGAGCTAAGCAGAACCTGACACCGCGCTCGTATTTCATACTTTAACCGATGACTGGTTAATATTAGCTAGCAAATTCCCTGAATGTTGAAAGAGCTTCCAAGAGAAGCGTGTTAATAAGTTTACTGGAGGGAATAAAATCTTCATTGGTTTTGTCCTACACTCCTGACTCTCTTTAGCAGAGTGGATGTTAACCTCTTCTCAGTGAAGACCTATTACAGAACTACAGGAGTAAGACTCAGAAATACAAGTTTTGAAATCTGAAGACACTGGTTATAATCAAAAGCTGGAGTTCAGCTGTAGTATCACTGGGTGTCTTCATCTATTACTGTTAAACAAGCAGTATCTTCTAATGTGACAGATCCCTGCAATCCTCCACCTGCTGCTGTCTCCAGGTAGAGTAGACCCCACTAAACACGACCTCTGAGCCCCATCATCCAACCAGAGCTTTACCCCTCCGACTGCCCACCAGACCGCAACCATCCCACCACAACCTCCCAACTTGAATAACACTGAGGGAGGGAGTGCCAACAGCCTTGTTAGAACCGAGGGAAATTATGTCCACAGCTCTCCTCTCACCCCCAAATCCAGAGAGGTTTTCACCAAAGTGAATCTGCTCGGACAGGCAGGATTTATCCATCCTAAATTCATGTTGACTGTTCCCAATTACCTCCTTCTGTTTCATGTCCCCAGAAACACATTCCCAGTCCTCATACTACCAATGCAGTAGTAGAAACTTTTTTTTGCCCTTGCCATTCAAGTCTCAGCTTGAGCTTTGACTTTCCTAACACCATCCCTGCATGCCAGGGCAGTATTTCTAAATTCTTTGGAGCCTCTCCTTCCTTCCAAGTTTACTGGAGGCTAAGGACCCCACAGATCCCCAATTTACACATATCGTTCCCTGAGCAATTCAATCTAATGATTTGCTTCCACGTTTCATTCAAAAAGAAGGGTTTTTTTCTTTTTAAACAAAGCCTAACTGAAGAAGCATTGACATCTATAATGGGATGGCAGCATGAGAGTAGCATTTAAAAGCCTACTGGGAGCAAAATTAAGGCTCTTAAGAAGACTGTGGCTTCTAAAATTTAATTTAACTGTTGCCTAGGCCTCTTCTTAAATTCTTATCAGTACTAAACATTACAAGCAAGGAGGCAACTACTCAGAAAAGAATATCCATTTTTATGTTTTTAGGTGCAATTTGGGCAATTAAAAAAACCAACCACCCAGGTTAAGGAATATTTCCTAGTCTTCTCTTCCAGCAGCCACAGAAACATCATCTTTTGGTACCTTTTTGTAAATGCAATTATAGGTCCATTTATATATATGACATTTTAGTAGTAATTGTGCAAGCACTGCTAAGTAATTGTACTTGAAAATGTGATGATGGAAAGAACCTTTTCTTTCTTGCGTTCATCACTACTGAAAAGAGAATGCAGTGGGTTTTTTTAATAACTAGTAACCTAATTTCTGGATGTTCTAAGTACAAACGTTGTTTAAATATAGTTCAGTCTGCTAAAGGTTCCTATGAAAGATAGGTAATTTAAAACTCCATCAAGTATAACTAGTGACAAACTGATTTTTGTTTTAGTAAGAAGTTTGCTTGGGTTAAATAATTTTTTTTTCACATTTTATTTTATTTAATGGCAAACAAACTGCCCTAGAGATGAAAAATGTGGTCAGATTATCAAATATTTGTTCATAAGTAATGCATTTAGACTGATGGCAGTTATTAAACTGATGGCCTTTTCATTCCTAATCGGTAATTTCAGATTATTTTTTAAAAGTACATTTCAAGAAAGTGACTTTGATGTTCATCATCTCAGACCACATGGAACAAATCATAGAGGCACAGCCCAGAAGAGGTAAGATTTCTGACATAAATCACTGAAGTGAGAAGGGAAGCGTAGCAGGGCACTAAGCCAAGGTGGGGTTTGTACCTGAAACTTGTAATAACATTGATTTATTTAGATGTCTCTGATTCAGAGGAAAACGCTTGAAGGAGGACCTCCTCCCCTTGCCTTTTTAGTGCAGGGTTGGGCAGGGTGTTACTGGCTGCTTTGCAAAAGAAGTCGGTGAGCTCGGCTGTCCTCGCCTGGGTAACCTTGGCTGGTCTGCCCTTACCCTCAACTCTTTCCCATGTTGAAATACTAATGATTTGCTCCTCTTAACTCCAATGGCTAAAATGACCTAATTGCAAATTTTGACATCTCTGTGAGAAGGTACAAGAGGGGAAAAAATCAAAATCATTCTATGGAAAGTAACATTTCTACATCCTACTTCTGATGCAAGAGTTCTGTTGAATCCTGATGATGTTACTGAGTTGACTTCATTTGTACTGATCTCCTGTAGTACCACACTGAAAGACAAATCTGAAAATTCTCTTGACGGTTTCTAAAAACATACACAGATTTAGGCTTTCTACTTATTCTGCAATTTGATCACAATTTCTTTTAAAAAAAAAAAGTGTTAATTTATATAACAAATTCATGAGTTACAATCATAGACATCACAGTAACTCTGGAAAACCCACACAGATTTCCCTATGCTCAACATAATAATGAAGAAAACACCACAGTCCTCTCACAAAAACACCCTTCAAGCTTTGAAGCATATCCTAAGGATAACAAAATATGGACTTTGATCAGAAAAGGAGCAAGTTCCAGAGCTCAGGACCACGACCTTCTGCTAACTCTCTTCTCCTCCATCTTTTGGCAGCTGCAGATATCACCAGAAACTGCTTACACCAATCTGCTGCAAACCACTGCTTCTACATTTCAAACTGAACGTCATCCAGGGAACTTCAAACTTTTCTGTCCTCCCACCTCCTGCTTTTGAAATGTAGCCTTAACTTTGTAATGTTGCTCTTGAGAAAATGGAGCAGAAGAGGCTTTCAGCATAGAAAAAAATGTTCCCTGGATGTCTTGCATGCAGGAGTTTCACGACCCTAAACCCACTCGTGGTGCATCTCATCCCATCGCTTAGTTCCAAGACTGATGCAGGGTCATGCAGGGCCCCACCCGGACCAGCGGGACATCTCCATCGACTCAGATGAGAATCACCGATTTATAAAGAGCTATTTGTGTGCTTCCCCACAGAAACCACATGGTGAGGCAAGCCTGCATGCTGTACCCTGAGTGTCCCTTGCACCAACACATCCCAGACAGGAAAGAAGCAGCCGAAGGTCCTGAAGACCTGCTACACTTTGGGTTCATACAACCGTATTTAAGCCCGCATAACTGAAGTTTATTCATCTCCTGGAAAATAAAAACATACATTTCCATTCTCATATTTACAATATGTACTTGACAACAGGATTTTGGTCATTTCTGCCCTCCCTTTAACAGCACAAGTATTTTGACACCAAAGACTGAAAAGAAGATGAACAGATTTCATGTCAACACAGACCAGTATGAAAACAATATTCCCCTAGGTCATCAGATTTACTTGAATCTACTGTCTGGTTTTGAACAAGGAGATTTCTTCCTGTGAATAGCCATTTCATGTTCAAACTAAAAGGAAGGCCAATACAGCTGTGTCATTTGATTTAAAAAAATCTCCAGGAAATAAATATTTGCTCTCTGCTGAATAACTGGCATGTTTGGAGCTTAAAAGGGATTCAAAGAGGGAGTGATCTATTTAGAAGGTATAACCAGGCATGTAGCAATACTTTATATAGTGATGTATTCCTTTTGTACAGGCACAGAATGTAGCACTCCCAAAAGCAAGACCAAAAAACATTGTGTTGAATGTTGTGGAAGGCAAGGGGGAAAGTAGAGGACCCCCAAGAGCTTTGTAATTTAGGTATAAAGCAAAATAAAAAGTATTCCTTATGCTTCAGACATTAAATAAATGCAGAAAAGTAATGGCCAAATGTTACCACTTGAATAGTCATGAGGGGAAGCAGCTTTTCCTAGTGAAAATGAAATATTGGACTGGATAAGACCAGTATCTAACTCCATATAGCAGATGAAGTGAAACAGGTTAAAAAAAAAAAAACTATATATGCATGTATCTGTGTGTGTGACATGTCAAAAGACAAACTCAGTGTCTGGGTACCAAAACACAAATTCAATGGGTGCAGCTAGGCCATCTCAAGGATGTTTAAATAGGTGTTGATCATTCTCGTAGCAGACAGAAGCATTACATTGTAATTGCTAGCCCTTATAGCCATGTAACAAAATACTTCTAATAACTGAAAGCACAAATGTGATGATTAAAAAATAGTTAATCTTACAAAGTTGTCCTCTAGTCAAATGTAGGGAAGTAATTCTTTTCCTAAATTATTTACTGAAGACATTTGCAAGAGGCAACATGCCTGAGTAATCGCCACTTCAATCTTTGTTTCCTTTCTTAACTTAACCAAAGGAAAATTAAGAAGCTAAACTGACAATGCATACAAAAGGAAGAAAATAGTGTTTGCAAAACACTTCTCCTTTCTGGAATCTTACTGGGTATTAGTACTGTGTCATTCGTAAAAACGTAATTCCGCAAATCTTTCAACACATTTCTTGCCAGCTTCTGGAGATACAGGGGTTTTGTGCAGCATTGCTTGGGCTGACACAATCCAAAATGTAGCTGGAAAATAAAAATGCAATTAATCTCTCAAACAATACAATGAAATATTTAAATACGTATCTAAAACATTCTGTCCTGGTTTTGGCTGGGATAGAGCTACTTTCTTTTTCCCTTCTTAGTAGCTAGAATAGTGCTGTGTTTTGGGCTCGGTATGGGATTTGATATGAGAAAAATGTTGATAACGTGCTGATGTTTTTAGTTGTTGCTAAGAAATTAAGGACTTTTGAACTTCTCATGTCCTGCTAGTGCACAGGTACGGAAGAAGCTGGGGGTAGCACAGCCAAAAGAATGGACCCAAACTGGCCAATGGAACATAACATTCCCCATCATCTAATGTCGTGCTCAGTATATAGATAAGTGTTGATCGGGAAGCTCCACCTGGCTTTCAGGATTGTGGTTTCAGGATTCTCTCTGCTCTGGGATCACTAGCTGGGAACGGGCTGGGCATCAACAGCAGGTGATGAGCAATTACACTGTGCATTCATTACACGTCTGTATTTTCTATTATTATTTATTTTATTTCAATTATTAAGTTGTTTCTATCTCAACCTATGACTCTCCTTACCCTTACCCCTCTAACAGGCTCCACCATTCCCTGGGGCTGGGGGAGGGTGAGTGAGCAGCTGCAGGGTGTTTGGCTGCCAGCCAGGCTTAAACCATGACACATTCAAACCCTAAATCTCTTCTGGTCAGGATGCCAGTTTTTCCCAGACTGGGGAACACAAGAAGCATGCAAGGTGCTAGAATATTATTTTCATCTGCAATATCCAAACATGGTAACAGATTGAGTAATACTGAGTAATATGCAAATGGTAGAGTTCAACTGGAAGAGGGGGTGAGGGGGTGGGGGTGTTAAGTATTGACCTAGATACATAAAACTAAGTATTTTTTCTTAGAAAGAAATAAGAATTAGAGAAAATTCCTCATTACACATCCTACCCAAAGGTACCAAAAGTCTCCGTTTCACCTAATTACATCTTTAATGCTACTCCTACTATTTAAGTTTTTACATCTTCTAATGGCCTACATGGTCCATCAATCCATCACCACAAAAATTCAAGGAATTATAATCAAAAGTATTCCAAGAAAAGTAGCACTGAGAGCATCAAAGAGGAAATGTAGTCTATTAAATAAAAAAGTTTAGGGAGGGTCAAAAAAAAAAAAATTAGAAACAGATGGGATAAAACAGCATCGACAGAATGTGAATGACTTATGTATTTTAAAATACTAATGAGAAATCAGAAAGTAGATATTGAATATGCATTTGATTAAATTGTTTTAAAAAATGGAGGGTTGCATGTTATAAAGAAAGTAAAATATAAACACTGAAGTTTGTACATATTCCAAACATTTTAGTACTTTGACACAAAGTATCTATCCATGTGAAAAGAAACTAATTCAATAATAAAAAGATAGTCAATGTTTTTTCCTTGATGGAGACAAAAGCTCTGAAAGAGTGAAGTGTTTGTCATCAACCTTCTTTTCTTGTATCTGCAAGAGCGAGGTGTGAACGTGCTGTACATTGCCTGGCTGCCTGCACTGGCTCCCCAAACACCTTGACATCTAAATGACAAGCAAGTGCCCCCCAGATGGGCTGCCCCAACAGGACTACCAAACCGACCGACTGGGCCTGGCCTGGGTTCGTTTGTAAGAGAAGGTAAAAACCAGATACTCTGGCCATCAAAACATGAAAACGGATCTGGAGTTTGGGGTGGACTGTTAGAGTGAAATGTAAGATCCATAAAACTCTTCCATCAAGACTCTGGTACTGATGAAGAATACTGTAACCCCAGTCTACAAATATCAAAAAAACCACCACAAAACCACAAAACCCAGAAACACTGATCTTAAGATGTTGCGGGAAGAAAGAGGAAGGGAAGGGAAACAAATGTTCTGCTGCAGTGGGAACGCTGCCATGAGAATACAGGGGGAAAAGATCATTGATGAAGGCATCTCTTTAATTAGCACTGAACAAGTGTGCAAGGTCAGGTTGGATGGGGCTTTGAACAACCTGATCTAGTGAGAGATGTCGCTGCCCGTGGCAGAGGGGCTGGACTAGATGATCTCTGCAGGCCCCTTCCAACCCAAACCGTTCTGTGATTGTCAGAACAGCCACAAGAATGGCTTCTGATCCACTGGAAATGAACAACGACTGCCTAAGGCTGAGACACCGTAATGAAGAACAACTTGTTAAATAATCAAAGCCCATCACCTTTATAAACCTATTCTGGATGCCTTCTGCAAACAGCACAGCGTGTCCCCAGCGCTGGTGGAAACATCAGCCTCCCTCCAAAACCCGTTTCTCTTGACCTCGGTGCCTGGTTCCCAATCTGCCAACAAATCAGCGTGACTCTGAATAAAAACTTTAAAATCAAAACTTGGCAAGATGACAATATTTTCAACTGGTCATTTATCTATCTGACAGCGTTATTTCTTCAGGTGCTTCATCAGTCCTTCGATACAAAGAGGGTTGTTATACTTCTGCACTGTAATACAGGCAGGTTTGGGGAGGAGTGGGGTTTTTTTTTTTAGACACTGTCTTTATTTTTTTTTAAACAATGACAGAGCAGCTGGAATTTTCCTTTCTTTTGAAAACAAAAAACAAAAGAAAACAGACTAAAAATTAGCACTTTAGAGAGTGTCTGATGCAAGTTAAGTGGAAAAAAAAAAATCCGTTTTATTTTTTTTATTGAGTCAGCAACTGCAAGAAACCAGATGACCTCTGGAAAAAATCCCAATATGTACTCACAAATAACATGTTTTCACAGGGTTTTGTTTTACTTATTTAATTCCTACTAAGTCTTTATGATCTGTCTGTAACAAGAAAGTTTTATTCTGACCAACTGAGTAGTTAACGTAATGTAGCGGACAGGCTGGCTTATTTGAGGTGTGTGATGACGAACAACTTGGACAAAGTTGTTGACTTCCCGACATCCCGACAAATGAGATAAATGTCCTGGCACTCATAGCTTATTTGATTATAGGGAAAATTACAGTAAAAAATAAAATAATGTTGCTGTTCCACATTTCTCCTCTTTTATTACAGGTTTGCTGGTAAGAACAACTTCCCTTAAAAGCAAGTGCTAGTCTGATGTTATTTAATATAAAAATTTGAAAATTTGTATGTTGAAAGTGCTATAAGCATGCACATTTATTGTATCTGCAAACACATTTAATTATTAACATTATTCTTGAGTCCTGGTTTTGGTTCATTACGTTTAGGGTGATACATATTAGTAGGTGCTTAATCCCAAATTAATTTTATACCATTTTTACATGTTTTTATACTCGTTTAACATCAGGTTTACATGATGCTTTTAGATCAAAATTTTCAAGATTTACAACTGCACAATTATAAATCAAGTTAAATCAAGTTTCGCTCTCTGTCAACCCAGTCTTTAAAGTAGGAGAAATTTTGGAAGTCATATTATTGAGTTCGACCTTGAAGTCAGTATTAAGGCAACCAAAACTTGTTTGCTTTCAGTGAATGTAAAATGTCAAACACCACTAAAACCAACTTTCCTCTTTGTTAAATAATTTAAAGAGTACTACAGAGAGTAAATACTGTATTTAGTAATGGTAAAACTCAACAGCTTCTAGACTTTCTTGCAGTGTGTGCATGCAAGACTCAACTACCCCCCTGTCAGCAGAGAAAAAAAGTACATGTAAACTACAGACTTTGCAGCTGAAGAGACAACAAAGGTGAATAAGCTCCATATGAGATTCACCATTTTTTAGTTTCATAAATACATCTCAGATGCACACAGTGATGGCACGATTCCATTTTTGAGCCAAAGCTCATCCAATAAAAATGTGCACATGCAGGTTTTTGGAAGGTATATATATGTACAAATTCTATATTTAAGAGAACTGAAGCTTCTGTATGCAGTGGAAGGCACTTACACTGCAATGGAACCAAAATTAACTTGGAAACCTGCATTTATTGCTGGAAAATCATTCGGCTGAGAAATAGGGTATTTTAAAAATTTTCCAAACAACCTATTATTATCCCTATTCTAGTAATATCTGAATGTGCCAGATGAAATCATAGCCCCATGGCGTGAACTCAGAATGAGCAAATGTCTCTTGTTAGAGATGAAGTAGATAAGACAAAGAGAAAAAAAGGCACAGCCAGTTGAAGTGACTTGGTTGACGTCAACAAATCCATCAGTAGCCAAACCAATAATATAAAGCCAGTCAGCTTCCTACACTAGCATAGTTAAGAATTTGACCCCTCAGATTGGTATTTACAAACCAATGTATTTACAAACCATGTCTAGGCATCCCACTTACTTGTGCACAGAATTCCTCCTCCTTCCCCACCCCAGATCCCGAAGACACTTATGCAAAAGCCAAAGACCAAAACACTTGATTTTTGTTTTTGGAAACCAGCGATAAGACTATTTTTTGTTTTTCTTCATGCCTTTCCCCACTCATCTAAAAATAAAAAGTACTTTCGTAAAAACATACAGCAATAACATTTCTTCTGCGTTTCTTATCCTTAACCCTTTAATCACCCATGGAACTCCACTCGCACAATAATCAACTCAGGCAATTACATTGCCAACCACACCAGGCCAAGAGAAAAAGGTAGCAATGAGAAATTTTAAAAGTTCTTCTGGTTCAGATAAATTTTATTACACTTTTTTCTGGGTGAGCAGCCAGTACTAGGTAGCCTTCTTATGGAACACAGCAATTTCTTTGAGCTCGGTCATGCAGAGCTCAGAGTCCCAAAGATGCTGGGTCCCAACAGAGCAGCCTTGGACCTCTGCAAGGCATTTCACTGCAAAGGGCTCAAGAGAGAAAACACTGGTCACGCACTGCTGTTCCTAATACAAGCCTGAGAAGCGGAGGACTGGAAGACCATTGGCACCAGAAGCCAAATGAGTTGGCTTCCAAGTGATCTCATGTATTGGGTTTATATGGCAAGGTTTTGGTAGTGGGGGTGTACAGGGGTGGCTTTGATGAGAAGCTACTAGAAGATTTCCCCATGTCCGACAGAGCCAACACCAGGTGGCTCTAAGACTGACCCACCACTGGCCAAGGCCGAGCCCGTCAGGGATGGTGGTAGCGCCTCTGGGAGAATGTATTTAAGAAGGGAAAAAGTTGCTGCACAACAGCAATTGCAGCTGGAGAGAGGAGTGCGAATGTGTGAGAGCAGCATCTCCGCAGCCCCGGTCAGTGCAGGAGGAGGGCAGGAGGTGCTCCAGGCCTGGAGCAGAGGTTCCCCTGCAGCCCGTGGGGCAGCCCATGGGGAGGCAGCTGTGCCCTGCGCCCAGGGAGGCCACGGGGGAGCAGAGACCCACCTGCAGCCCGGGGGGACCCCACGCTGGGGCAGGGGGATGTGCCCGAAGGAGGCTGTGACCCCGTGGGGAGCCCCCGCTGGAGCAGGCTCCTGGCAGGAGCTGTGACCCCGTGGAGAGACGAACCCACACTGGGAGCACGTTTGCTGGCAGGACCCACGCTGGAACAGTTCATGAAGAACAGTAGCACATGGGAAGGACCCATGCTGGAGAAGTTCACGTAGGACTGTCTCCTGTGGGAGGGCCCCACGCTGGGGCAGGGGAGGAGTGTGAGGAGTCCCTCCCCTCGGGAGGAAGAAGCAGCAGAGACGACGTGTGATGAACTGACCACAACCCCCATTCCCTGTCCTTCTGCATCACTGGCAGGGAGGAGGTAAAGAAAAGCCCAGGAGGAAGGGAGGGGTGAGGGGAAGGTTTTTTTAATATTTGGTTTTATTTCTCATTATCCTACTCTGATTTGATTGGTAATAAATTAAATATTTTCCCCAAGTGGAGTCTGTAGTTGGAAAATGATCTCCCTGTCTTTATCTGGACCCATCAGCCTTCCATTGCATTTTCCCACCCTTGTCCAGCTGAGGAGGGGGAATGATAGGAGAGGGGCTTTGGTGGGCACCTGTTGTCCAGCCAGGGTCAACTCACTACATCTCATTACAAGCACACATCAGAAACATGACTGCATAGCTGACAACTATCCCAGAAATTCATCCTCCTTCTTCCAACTTGGTAAACTGAAAGCACTGCACGCTATGGTTCTCTCTCAGTTAGTGCCTTGAGAGGGAAAAAGTGCAAAGTTGCTAAAATAAAATTTACATCCACCTAAAAGAAAAATAGGAGGAAAAAATGGCCTCTGTTTTATTAAAAACAAATTTATTTGCAGCCTGACCAAAGCAAATAAAAAAGGATGGCACCGTATAAAGATGCACATTAAAGATTTAGGAAGTGTCTGTTACGCACAAACTCCATGAAAATCAGACTCGAAGCATGTCAGCGCTACAGTCTACTTAGCAACCTAACAAGGAAGAAAACTGGAGCTGCATGTTAGAAGCCTAAACGTCCTGTTTCGCCTTTTGTAATTTATGAAAGCACACTTCAGCTGATGGGAAACGATAATGTCTCTGAAGAGCAGCATTAGGAAGGCCTAAGTAAATCAGTCTTTCGTACAGCTGAAGAGAAAACCAGAATACATTACATTTCCAGCTCCAAATGAAGAAAATCTACTGACTTTGGGTATGATAAAAATATTACCATATACTGTCACTTTTTTCATTGCCTTCAATTAATTTTTCTCTCTGTCACATCCAGATAAATGCTGGCAATCTTTACTCCTCAAGCCTATAAGCTGTTTTTCATTTTTGATATTACAAAGTCTATATGTGTGAGAAAGAATATGATTCAAGAGTAGTGTAATACTTTAAAAATGTATTAATATATAATAACTTCTATTTAATCTGAGACATTTTTTAAATTAAAAATACATCAAATAAAAATCTATGGGACTCTTGTCCAAGATGACTCAAGCCACACAATAAATCCATCACAAAACTATCTTCTTTGTGTGATGGAATCATGAAATGACCCTGTCACATGCACATATAATTGTACATTTCAACCTTCTGAAGAATAGTAAAATATGTTGAATTTACTACACAACTTTAAGGAACTACTGTTCTATAAACAGAAAGTGTAGCAAAATACTCGTAACTAAATATATTAAATTAAGCATCAAGCCATTAAGTACAAAAATTAAAGCTATGAAAGCATCTAAGGAGAAGGTAAATTATTTGTTAAAAACCCAACAGCAAAACGGGAATACTTCAAAATATTTTCCAGTTGCTCTTCTTGACCTGCATTGGAACGCTTTGTTGCTTGCCTTCCTCGGTTCCCGGGAACCCTCCCTTCCTACAGCTGTCTGATACCTACTCTGATTAAAACTAGACAAATTCTTGTCCTAGGTCGGACCAAAACCTCAGACAGCCCAGCATGCTGTCTCTGTCCATGGCCAAAAATGAATACCTCAGAAAAGCATGAACATTGGAGTATCTATATAGTATTATAATACTTTTCCAAATGTGCAGTAACTTGGTGCTCGGTGACCTCCGAAGAAAGAGCTGGTGGCTGGGGTTTTACTAATACCCAACAAATTTCACTTTTACTTGCCCAAATCGTGACAAAATAGTCCAGAGCTCCATGTCACCACCAAGATACCTCTTCCTCTACCCTCAAGCCCCACCACAGATCTTCAGTCACAATTTAAACTCTACTCTTTGTGATAAAAGAAGAAGAAAGCTGAGCTCTCCTGGTACGCAAATTATACTGCAAAAGCACCAGGAGAAAACACAGCACCAATTAACTTCATTTAAAACCCAGAAAAGACACCCAGATTCTTCAAGCAGAACTCTTGTTAAGCAAGTGTAATATATGAGTAAGGAGAAATTACCTCGGCTAGTAAGAAGTGATTAGTTCTGGAAATATGTATAGTTAGAACAGAAATAAAAACTTTAAAAATTATCTGGGAATCAGGACAGACTGGGAGGTGCTTTAATTGCACAGATGGAGCACATCTGAGGCCAAGAAATCAAGTTACAACTGATTTCTAAAAGTTGAATTATTCACCTCTTACATGCCTCTCACTAGAGTCTGCATTTTTTTTCCCTTTCATTATCACACATTGTGAACAAGAGGTTAAATAATGGTGAAATTAATTGAGCTTAAAACAATTTTCTGGAGCAGGACTGTACGCAGATAAAAATCATATAGCCTGAAAGGCCAACTTTAATAATTTTCTACTCTTGGGCTTAAAAGAACCACAGCACAAGACAACAATCTCTTCACCTGGCAGTAATATGCATATAAAAACAGATTAAGACAATTTTCCAAAATTTTCTGGCTAGACCACAGTAAATACCAAATAGAAAGAAGGTCTGCCTAGAGATGTCTGTGTAGATTGTATAGCTGCTTATTTGATTTACAAAGTATTCAAAGAGATTCAACACTCCACAACAGTTAGACGTAAGTGTGGTTGAAGGGTGATTTTTTTAACCCTGACAGAGGTTTTTATTCATTTTTACCTCCAGACCTGAGCCTATCTTTCACACAGGGCTTTACCTCCTCACCCTGCACTCACGGAGCCAAAAGGATGTCAGAAAAAGGTTGTCCACCTCCAAGAAAGATGAATGCTGGAAGTAAAAAGCCTAAAAACCCAGTGTTAATGTCACAGGTGTTCTCAGAGCAAGCTATTAGTGTCAAAGATATTTAAAAGAAAATGGTTTAGAGACTGAAGTATTGAGACGTTTTGATTAAGGTTAAGTGGACGACTCCAGGACTGGCATCACAGGTTATGTATTTCCTACGTATTTGAAAGGTCACATCAGTGGTATCAGGTATTATAAAACGCATACACACAACGCTGAAATACATTCATTTGTTAATGTACAGGAAGGACTAGATTGCCGAGGGTACTGGAAATTAGATGCATGCTCCAAATTACAGCCTGCTGTAGTTCACCATCCTGACTTCCCACCACCCACAGCTGCCGCATTTGGGGTATTAGAGGGTACATGCCCCCCCCCTACTGCTCCTAGTGCCTGTGGATCAGATGTCCAACAGTTTGTTCTGTCCGGTTTTCAGTCTGTCTGGCTCATATAATTTACCTCCACGATCTCCCAAGGCAGCAAGGTCTAGATGTTCACCGCTTGCAGTGTAACTCATTTATTTCATCTGGTCTATGCTGGTCTCCCACTAGATTCATTAAATTGCCCCCCTGCTTCCAGTATGGAAGGGTTTGATGGAACAACAGCTCTGCTCAGCCATGTATTTACTGAGACTTGTAAAGAGTCTCCATAAAAATGGCAGATTAAAAGTCAAAGTTCATATTTTAGAAATTAATTCTTTTAAGAGGGGTTGTTGCACACATGGGACCCACAAAGCCATATACTCCAAAATCACTGCAGCTTGCTTTCTTTAAGCAAAAAGTATCCATCTCTGGAGAATCACACAGTACTTTTTCCAAGTAAAACTGTATGTACGCTTGCACATTACACTGGGATTCAATGACAATTCAAATAATAACACTTTTTTTTTTTTTTTTTTCCTAGCCCAGTGTGGGAAAGATGTGTGTGTATATTGCTTTTCCCCCAAGTGTTTTCTGGTGCACTACTACTTGAAACACTCTTTTATAAGGAACACAGCTTAGATGTTTTCTATACCCCTTAGCAATGGCTAACTGTAGAAATGCACATAAATTTAACAAGAGTACAACAGAGTTTGCTATTTTTAAAGCTGGAATATTTTATACTGGGGTCTTTTACCATATTAAACCACAATGAAAGCTAGGCAGCTAATTATCTAAGAGGTAACAAAACTTTTAAACTACACACAGATGTTGAGCTGCACTAAAAGGACAATTATTTGCCAAAATCACTGCCAAATTAAAGTTCCTATTTGGAAACTTTCACACACTTGTGTTTGGTGCAGCTGCAGCTGTTTAATTGCACATAAATTTTGTTTTCCCCTTTCCGATTGTTATTCAAATGACATTAAAGAGCAATTACAGCGGGATGACAATAACTAGTCCGTTAAAAGTTCAAATTGTAGAAGATCTGTTTTAATTTAAATTCAATAAAGTATTAGAATAGTTAAATAAATGGATCTCTCCGTATGCACAGAAATGTTCTTTTTCTTCATACATGCACGTATGTGTATTCAACATACATGTCTATTCTATGGGCATCAGGTGTAGCTGTCAGCCCTGGCTGCTGTTGTCAGCCTTTGGGTTCACGCTCATCTGCAGACGGGTTCACTGTGCCGAGAGAAATGGGTGTTTTGGGGGAACTATTTATTTGGTCAGTGACTTCCAGGCTGAACGAGATAAGTGGTGGCCACCTGCACAGACTGGACGGGCATTCGGGGTGGCTGTATCAGATATATACGCTGCAGGCACCTGTAAGGGGCCAGGTAAATCCCACACAAGTTTTGGCCCTGTTTTTGCCAGGGTCTGACCACAGCGGGTATATACTCGGTACAGATGCTGAACCTCACACATCTGATTACCAGGCATTTCATTTAGCTGACTGCACAAATCTTCAGACCACAAAACCCTGCAGACTTCATCATTTTGGTATTTATACTGCACCTAAATACTCCCAATGGACTTGATTACCTCTTGTGCAAAAACCCCTCTTAAAATTTGGTCTTGGAAATAGGATCTGGAGGACATACATCAGCACAACTGAACCAGAACAATGGACATCACCAAAACATGTGCCAGCATAGCACTGATTATGTCCTTAAGGGTTCTTCTTATCAAAGTGGGCGGATAAAACATTATTGTGTATCATAAACCTAATGGATTTATGAGATTTTCAGCTGCACACCAACATCAGGATAAGACTCTCTAAACCAAGATGGCAATGTATTTGTTTTCACCATACAAGTATTTGCTGTGTATTGTTCTTCAGCCTTGTAAATGGAAATCAGGTACTCATTTATCAATGTTTAATATTTTCATTACAAAGTTATGTTTTAAAACTGAAATTTCCTATTACATATAACTTCAAGAAAAAAATAAGTAGCTACAGTCTTAAATTTAGGAAATAAACTAACCCTTCAAGGATAAAATTTTTCTTTAAGGAATAATAGTTTTAAACCACTTATATTAAAGTTGGGAGAAGACTTCTAACTATGTAATTCTCTACACAGCCATGTGAAATCAAAATAATTATTTAACATACCAAGACATTATTTAAATGTCTGACAAATACAAAATTTCTAAAAGTAATTTAAGCAGTGAAAATGTCATTTACAGCATATTTTGTTATTTAGCTAGAAAAAAACCCTAACATTTGATTTTAAGTAAAGCCTGTATAGGAAAAAAAATGTTTTTTCTATTTTTATTAGAAAACTATACTTTCCTAAAAAGAAAAAAGGCTGACTTCTTTAAGTCAAATTCAGTCACTTCTTCTCTCAGTCTTCCATCCCTTATCTCTCCCTTCTCCATATGCAAAAATGACTGCCAATTACAAATGATGAAGGAAGGACAACTTCATATGAGACAGCAGAGACACAGAGCAGCATTGTTGGTGTAATGCAGCATGTTTATGAAAAACATGCTATTTATCATCTGCTATTCATACAACCAAGAAACAAAAGCACACCCAAACTCCGGGCTTCTTCAGTCCAGGCAAATTAGCTATTTTTAGTAATGTTCCCTGGAGAAAAAATTCCTTGCCTTAGCACTACCAACTCATCCCCATCTTACCTGCAAACCTCTAACCTGGAGATTTACAAATCCTCTGACACACAAATACTTATAAATTACACCATTAAAATGACTGGATTAATCACATCCGTATGGGTGAAAACTAAACATTAAGTATACAAAATCAAATGCCCCAGTCTCTGATTTCTTAAAACATTATCTCCACTACTCATGTTGAACCCTCAAGGAGAGATTTCCTATTTCATCTTCTTGGCTAAAGGTGATCGATCCCTCAGCAGCACAGCTATGAGCTCTCTGTCATATGCTATGATCTACTCTCCCAGCTCATATTCAGAAGAATTATCTTTTTTTAATTTGAAATGCTTTAAGAATATTTTTTTCAGACTCGGCATAACTTAGGCAGTATTCCAGTCCCTGAGAAACACTCTGAAGCCTGTAGATAGCAAATCATTAAAATTTTGAAGACTCAGTAAAAATGGAATCAGATCTATCAGCTGAAAATTGGTCAATCTAGCCCACATCCTGACTCTGGAAGTTGTCCAAGCACCTGATGTTTGAAAAGCAAATTTTCTGCAAGTAAGGAAAAAATATATTTATTTCTGACTCACATTGTCAGTCTTCCTCATACCATGAAATCAGAAGTTTTTATCACTACTAACATTTTCATTTGCATACACTGTTTAATTATTCAATTATTTAATTCTAAATTCTAGTCTGTTCTATTCTAAATGGGCACCCATGAAGCAGTTACATTTTAAGTACAGTCCTTTCCAAGACTTGGCATCAATGCTTTTAGTGATGCTAGTAACTAACCAGCTCAAAACCTTCCATCCCTTAGTAAATACACACTTACACCAACCAAATCTGGATTTTATTTTTTTTTTATTCCCAACCACTGCAGAATCTCTCGTTATCACCAACCAAATCTGGATTTTATTTTTTTTTTATTCCCAACCACTGCAGAATCTCTCGTTATCACCAACCAAATCTGGATTTTATTTTTTTTTTATTCCCAACCACTGCAGAATCTCTCGTTATCAGGGCTGCTAACTCTATTTGCTACTGTGTCGTTGACAGACAAATATCAGATACCTGCACTTAGAGCAACTGTCCTTCAGGAGCTACAGACTGTTCCCTACAAGCAGAGCAGACAGCTATATGGAAGCAGGTACTCAGAAAACCAAGAATTACCTGCAGGTCCTGGGCTTCATAAAAAAAGGCACGTCTTATAATACCATCTGATATTGAGTTTATCTTGAAGAAATTGGGTAAAACCTGTTATTTTCCCTGGGCAGCTAGTAAAGGATATAACATCTTTCAAAAGCACTTCCTGCCCATTTCTGAAGCTAAAAATTTATGTAGTTTTTTCTTGTGAGAGGGCACTGAGAAGGGATACAGAAGGGCAGAATGAAAAGAACTGGGAAAAGAAGGGAACATCTCATTTCTATCAACTCTGGCAATCCTGTCTGTGGCCTTGAGATGATGTCAGCGGAAGAGTCAAAGCAAGGAAAATGTTCTTTTGTACAAACCTGCCTTTCTGGGTATTCTCTAAGTAAAGAATTGAACCAAGATTAAGATCTAAATTGCTTTCTCTTTTGAGATTCCAGAAATGTGAGTGATATACCAATAGGCTTTTAAAAGTGCCAGCCCAAAACAAGTCACATCTTTCATGATAAGCACATCCCTCAAAGAACAAAGCAAGCATCAGCTCTTTTTGATATATTATGAAATACTGTAAGGTAGAAGATCCTTTTGTGAGTACCAATGTAAACAGAGATCTTCCTTTGCTGTTTGCTCCTCTGTTTCACAGCTTGAAGAGATACACATACCACTTCCTTTCCCTCATAAATCAGAGACGCCAAATTTTAATATCTCTCTACAGCAAGTTTATCTATATGTTTAGCAGCATTGTTCCAGGAAAAAAAAATAAATCTTATTTTACTAATGAAGTGTGGTCATTAACACCTGTAATCTGTGAGCTAGCTTCAGAACGTGTCTGTGAAGACACAAGTAGAGAAGAGACTATGCAATATGTAAAAGACTGTGATTTCACTGGAATCTTGAGTTTGTCCCCCAAAAGGTCCAGCAGCTCTTGAAAGAACAGTGGTCATCAGGTACTAATGGACAAACACACCTGGTCGGAGATAGTAAGAGGAATAGCTCAGTATCCATCTCAGTGCCACCAGCTAAAAAAAGAAAAAAAAAAAAAAAAATGTTTTGCAGCATAATCCCCTAAAATAAGGGTGGAAGACCTTCCTCTACTGGGATGGAGGAAGAAACACTAAAGTTTTACAACTGTTACTGGATCTGAAAAAAAAAGGAGGACAGCACTCTCTCTACCAGACTTAATTTCCTACTCCCTTCCCTCATTTTTCCAGGGTTAGCAGAGAGGTGACTTCTAAATGGCAATGTGCCTTACATAATGACTTGCTAAATATCTCATATATCCATCGCCAGCAGACTTATTATCTAAAGCGGAGTTATTATCTAAATCTAATAAACAGGAAAGCATCACAGAGAAAATAAGGAATATGAAACCAAAAATTAGGAAAAAATATACTTTGATGAACGACTAACCATCTCTCTGAAGTTACTAACAACATTTACATATGAAAAGAGGATTGCACACAGTTTCAGAAGTTCATATATTATAAGCTCTGATGTTAAATTCATCTCCCATAAGAACTAATTGAAGGATGGATGCATTTGCCCTGAGGTACTGGGTGGGAGATAAAAGGATAGTCAAAATACAGATGGGGCTACAACGGTTATGGCTAGTGAAAATAATGCCAACGTCCAGCAGACAAGTACATCCAATATGAAGACCCAATTACATAGAGCAGCTTTCAGTGCCAGGGCACGAAGACACCACACCCTAGGAAGAGAAAGCTGTTTTATGGAGAGCATTTATTTTAAAAATTCAATAAATGGGTTTGGGGAAATGCTGGAAAGCAAACAGAATAGCCATTCAAAAACTTTGCAATCAATGAACCATTCTTCAGACGTCTGTTGCTTTAAGCTGACAAATTTTTCTGAAATAAAAGCCAGACTAAGACAGGTTTGGATAACTGATAGTTTAGACCGCCAGGATTTCTTCAGAAAAATCTCACATGACCACCAAAAAACCACAACCGATTCTTTGTGTGCTTCCTGTCATAAAAAAATACACTTTCTGCTAAAAAGGCTCAGCTAACATTAGCATTTGTTTCCACTCAATTTTATCATGCTCTCTGCCACACTGTTTGGAGGAGAATGATATATAACATTTTTCACAAACTGTCATACACTTGCAGATCAGTGGGTTAATGTATCAGCCCTTCACCTTTGGAAACCACAGTTCAACAGCCTGAATTACTTTGGTAATAAATGTAGTATTGTCCTAGTTCAATACAGACTTGTGTTTGAAGAACTGTAACAAAATATTTTTATAACCTTGTGGAAAAGATAAGAAGTTGGCAATTCTCTTTTATGCCATGAATTTCCTCTGTAATCTCAAGAAAGCTAATTAAACCCAGCCTTTGAAAATAATTAGGTATCTAACACTCTGGTTTTACTAAGTCTGGTTTAAATAAAACTACTTTCTTTGATAAACTAAGCTACGATATGAAATAACTATAAATTATTTCCAGAAATGGGTTCACAGGAGGTAAAAGAGATTATAGGCCAATAAAAATAAAATGTATATCTAGCTCAGGTAAAAGCTAAAAAAATGTGTTTCTTTTAGGAATAGGGAGAAAAAAACACTGTTAAAAATGAGATTTTCAACTTGAAACCATTTTCCACATTTCAATTAAAAAAACTATGAAAAACAAAGCTTGATAAAAAACCAAAAAACAACACAAAAAAAACAAACCAAACAAAAAACAACAACAAAAACACAAAACCCAACCACACTGGGATATCTTACAATTGGCAAAGAGTTCGTTAGCAACCCTTTAATAGCGCTATCTAGCAATAATTTTGCTCACAGATATATAGCACCATGGATTTTAACTTCAGGATCACCCATGACTACATATACCATAGAGCACAGTGGGCAACGTAATCTTTATAACCAGCGTGTTTAACGGATTTACAATATCGTAACATCCATCCTTCCCAAAAAGTGGATGGATTTTTAACTTAATATTGGTGTTTTTAAGACCTCAGAGCCCTAGGCAGGATATATTGTTCCTTAAAAGAAAGGCAAAGCCTTCTAAAACCAAACACACTGCAAACAAGCGCACAACCAGATAATTTCCTGCTTTCATACAACTAAGGGGCATGTTAATTCTTTCACTGCAATAGGGATTATAAAAAAACCCTATTCTATTGATTTTAATGGTGCTGTCACTGTAGCAGAATAATACTTTTCCAGTATCGCTTTGCATTACTGCTTCAACCTCTGATGACAGATGAAAAGTACTGAATCTTAGCCAAAAGCTGAATACGCCATTATCTCTTTTTGCACAGCTGCACAGACATATCCTAATACAGAGTGGTGCTTTCTACCATTTTGTTTAGGGCTTAAGAAAAATTAAAAAAAATAAAAAAAAAATCCCATATCCTAAAGGCAAAGACAACCTGAAACTTTGCTCAAAGAAGCATGAAAGCACAATTCCTTTGCAAAATGTATGACTACCTTATAATGTCACATTACCATACTTAGAGTTAGTAATGGGCAGCTGAACTCCGAAACATTGTCTGTTTTCTTTTCCTCTGTTTGTTCCAGTCAGATCAGTAAATTCCAGAAATGGGACCAATAAATGCATAAAGGTTGATATTAACTCACTCTAAGTTATAATGTAATTCAGACGCTACTGGGAATAGAGGTACATAAACCTGAAAAGGACCTTTTGGGTCACTGACTCTCTAGTTTTCAACTGCTACTCACACTTAGTTCATATAAACTCTTTTAAAAAATAGATCACACTCTACTTTAAAGCCAGCTCAGTGTTCAGACCCCCTGTGTCAGAGCAATCACTCATGGTCAGAAGCCTCCCAGCCTCAAGCCTAAGAGCAGTAATTGTCAGTTTACATGAATTTACTACTTATGCTAATGCTGACATTCAGCTGAAATAACTCCTTGCACTCCCTACTTCTTTAATTTTCTGATATTCTTGAAGACAGTAAACATATACATTCTCTCAGCCCACATTTTGCTACGCTGACAGCCACTCTGTCTGACCTTCTCAGGACACCCATGGCCATGGTTTCCTCCATCATGTTAACAGATCTTCCCTGCCCTGTCCTGGTATGAATTCTTCATTTGTGAATGTGATGACAAGAGTAGCACACAGGGTCTGAGATGAGACAAAAGCCTTATTCAATAACATTACAATTTCCCTCTCTTTAGTGGAAGTTTCTTATACAGTGCATCATACTTGATCTCTCTCACGGAGATATTTCATTAGGGGCTCGCAGTTAACCTGCAGTCATCTACCACAACCAATATTTTCTCTTCCTTTGTCATTTCAAACAGTGGAATAAGATGAACTGGGAAGATCATCATTTTAAAAAAAATATATATTAGGAGTCTCCTAGTGCATATCCTCACACTTCATAGTATAAAATCTGATACCATTTGTATTTTACCCATCCTCATCATCTTCCTACCAGATATTCTGATCATTTACTATTCATTGATAAATAATTCTGTCCTAACTCACATTCTCAGCACATTTCATTTGGACCTTCCTGTAAGATCACTAATGAAAATATCAAATAAAATACAAACCAAGGACAATTCACACATCACTAACAATACTCTACCTGCCTTACTTTCCTTTATGTGGAGTCCTCTATCACGCTCTCCATTCATTAAGTAAGCCTCATAGTCTCCAGTTTCACTAACAATTTCCAGAAGTGATGCTTATTAAGCACTTCACTGCAGCTTAGACTGAGCAGAAGTATCAGTTACTTACTGTTAGTAAACTCAGACTATAGTTTATGCCATTTCTATCTACTAGAGCAGAAACTATTTATTTCCTCAAAACACACTCCAAAGGATGTAGCTAACAGGTTGGCAGCCCTTTTAATTATCTTCACATTTCCCCTTAAACTTTTGGCTGTACACAAACTGTTTTCCAATTAGTAACTGCTGTTTCTGTATCCTCATTGCCATTAGCCATCTTCTCCATCATTATCTTTTTGGGATAGGCAAGGAAAGATGTTAACTTGAGGAAAAAGGGTTGCATTTAATCTCAACTTCATCCAGAATTAAGGCTGTTCCACTTTCCTGATTTTATTAACCTCTATCATTTAAATTTTCTTTTGCAATATCAAGTTAGCTTGGCTTTTTCTTACTTTCTCTTAATCACTACACCTCTAAGATGCCACTTTTTCTTTTCTTGGTCTTGATTTCTCTGCTCAGTCTGCTTTTACATTCCTTGGAGGCTGCTCATTCCCAGACCCTTCTCGACATTGCTCTTTGTCTCTGCCAGACCACATCTCCACTTTGGTTGAGGACATAAGATACAAAGATCTTCCACATATTCTATACCTCCAAATTCAAGTCCTCAAACACCTTGGCCCAGCTGACATCACCAAGTTGCTCTTTTAAAGCTTCTGAGCTGAAAACCTCACACTTGTTTTTTTATGTTCAGGACCAGCAACAAGACAGCTCAGCTTCACACCCACAACTGCACAGGGTGCATCCATCTCCCACCACGCTGCTGACTGCAGTCTGGCATGGTGGTAACCCTACCTCCACTAGTTTGGGGGACCATAATCCCATCAACCAACCCCAGTCTTCTGCTTCCAGCCCTCTGCGCAAAGATCTTCCAAAAGAGGAAACGTAGCAGAGGATGTTGTGTACATTGTTATCTCAGTTTGACACGGTCAGAAGTTAACACATTATTCAACTATCACCTCTTCACAACAGTTTTATTGCACATACCAATACAAAATCTGCTGGCAAAGATGACACAAAATGGAGCATTTAAAGCACTGGCTTCTACTTCCAGCACTGCTTCTATCTCACTGAGAAAGTAACTATATCAGCCTACTTTACCTGAAAAACCAGGTGCTTGTAGTTACCTCTATGGCTCCCAATGTACTATTAAATTCCACACAAATATTATATAGTGATACCAGAAAGGCCAGAATAAATTAAAGCACTGTGGGAGACCTCCATGTAAGTCAAAGGCATGTGATTGCTATTATAAATTGCAAGGAAATGGCCACCTCATCTTACTAACAAGGTTAAAGCAAGAATATTCATTTGAAGGTGGGATGTATCTTCTTACACTGCAGTATTCTGCACTGCTGTAGCACAGCTGCTTTTGTAGGGGATGGCCACGGCACTTTACTAAAACAGCAAAAAATATTCTCCACAAAATCCACATTGAACCTGAGCAAATGTTTTCTCTTTTTTAGGTAGGGAGGGAGACTGCTGCCTAGGTATCAAATGGTGTACAGAACAAGGGGGAGCATTTCATGTAAAAAAGACCCCCAAAATGCACAGATAAATTAGCAGAAATGGAGAATGTAGAGGAGAAAGCCTGAAAAGCAAGACTTTGACTAGTTTCCCAGTCTCCAGAGAATCTTTAGTAAATTCTAAGTCAGCCTGCTAGAATTTGGTGTTGGTACTATAAAGTACCACTCGAACAGTCCTCTGTGATATTTAAGTTGGTTTGAGTAGGAGGTCTCATACTAGCTCATCAAGACTGTGAAACTTCTGGTAAGGTTGTTTATACATATATAACTGATCTGTGTCACAAAATAAATATGTTAATAGTGTGACTAAAAGACAGCACTCCCATTTCAACAGTTGTTTCAGTAACAATTTTCTGCGTTGCGTAACAAGAGAGTAAGACCTAAATTCACAGCCACGGAAGAAAGTTGTGTTTGTCGCTGTTTATCAATGGACAGTCCTTCATGTATCTGTCGTCAGCCACCTGCCTTCACCAAATTATAGTACAACATACATGTACCCACACAGAACTGCTCACAGGTAAGCAGCAGTAAAACATCACCCGGTGATGGTGTCTCTGAAGCAGTTTACATATACAGTGTATTAAAATGAATTTCAACAACAGGCTTAAATTGTATTAAAAAATCCCAACAGGCTTCCCATTCTTTATTCTCATGTACAAGTACAAACAACTTCCATTCCCATATGCATTCTTTTTTTATTGATCAAATCACTTTATTCCACTGAAAATGGTATCAATGTTTCAGTTAAATAGTCTACACAATGAGTGGCTGGAAAGGTGAAAAGCTGTCAAAAAAACCCTCAAACAGTTACCACTGACCTAGTAAAACAGATCTAGAATCTCCTTAGAACATAAATTCATTCTTCCTACTAAAAAAAGCCTTAATTTTCTTGCTAATCCTGTTAGCAGCATCCATCTACCCTGATCTTGTTCCAGCATGACCAACTCAACAACCTAATTTTAAACCTTAGTGGGTGAAACATCGAACTGGAGCACACCAAAGCTCATCTGCAATGTAGTATTTTCATACTCAAGAGATGTAATGATGAAACTCCGTTGCAGAGTGTGCAGTGAGGCTCCCCAGCGACAGGCGGCTGGGGGTGGTAAAGCACTCCCCCTCCACAGCCTTCCCGAGCCCCAAAGCAGCTTTATCAAGACACCACGTGCGTGTGGTTCAGCGGTTGTCCCAGAGCATGCAAAAGCAGGAAGGATTTGGAAGTTCATGCTGGCCTCATCTTGCAAATCTTCCTGCAGTGTAATAAAAAAAGACCAAAAGAATAAGGATACAATGCTGAACTCATCAACTGAGACATTCACAGGACAGTATCTGTACTCCAAGTTATCCGAAAGCCAAACTCTTCTGGAAGGGAAGACTGAATCAGTCCTTTCCCATGGCCGTTTTCATACAGAGGTAGACTGGCAAGAAGTTATGTCAGACTACATGAAAAAGTGAAGTCAGCCTGAGTTGTTTTGGGGTGAAATGGTCATTACATGAAAAATCAGAGCAAGTGACGCACACCTCTACAGGCAGGAATGGGAGCTAAGACTGAACAAATGGGAAACCATGGCACTGGTCAAATACTGAGCAAAAAAAGCTTGAAGACAATTCCCCTCCCCCAGCTCAGAATGAGTACATTCAGTGTATTTTTATCCAACTGCTTATCGTGCTCTTTTGCTCCATCTGCTGGCTCTGCAATAGCAGGCAATGTATTCTACACCTACTATAATCACAACACCAATACAGAACGAAGATAAAAATTACAGTGAGAAAATATTTATCAGGATCTACCTCATGAAATTTTATCCCTATAATGTCTTTGCATTTATAGATAGATGTCTAGGTGCCTTGTCCTTTACCTGAATGAGTTTACTCTAGCTTGTTCGGTCATTTTCCCCCCCTACATACTGTGAGCCTAAAAAACTATTTTGTCACTTATAAATTCAAGCAACAGAAAAATCTTACTATGGGTATGAAGAGCTTTCAGCATTCAAATTCCTTTGCTTCTCAATGATATAATGAAAAATGAGAAGTGGACGGATTCTCTTACACCTTAGAAATCACAGTAGGTCTGCATTTTCCAATCGATTATCCATATATAGACTTGCATGGATACAGGCACTTTTTAAATAAATCAAATTTTATTAAGGAAAAGGGTCTATCCAGGGCATTTTTATTATTCCTGTAGAGGGTATCATATCCCACCACAAAAACTGGGACTGGATAGGATCTAAACATGTCCTTAGTCCATCCACTACCTATAGTAACGCCAAAGTTACCTCTCTTCAAAAAACCTCTAGAAGCCATCAGCTCCTAAAGCAACTTATTCCGCAGTAATACCAGCACTGAAACAAATTTTCTGAACAACGTAATCATTTTCAATCTACAATTTAAGCTATAATGTTCCACACAGAGAGATGCCTAACACACGAACACATGCAGAGTGTTAGATGGCTGATAGTACAGCATCTTTGGGCTTGCAGCAAACCAGAAGTACACAATTAGCACGTTAATGGAGCAACCTGCAGCCCTGGTGAGCAGAGGTCGAGTATGTCATACCCTCCTGCCACCCCGAGCTTATGGCACAGGTTTAAGTAGGTTAAGATGCACAGTGGAAATGTATACATACTTTAAATTAACTCTGGCATAAAGGAAGAAATAAATTAATTGCCATGCAGATAACTTTCGGGCTCTTCAAAGTTAAGCCCATGCATAGCTAGTAAGTAGGGGATTTTTACTTTTTATTTAAGTCTTGCAATTTCATTTTTCATTGTCAAAAGCACATATAAATTTGACTAGAAAGAAGCCTAGTACAGGTTAAAAATTCTGTTATTCTTGTGAATGAGAGGCATAGAGAATCTTCCAGTAATCCTCAGATTTTCTTTTTATAGTAATGATAAATAAAAAAATATGAAAAAGAACAAAGCCAGAGCTTAAAATCCATTTTGCAAAAGGAACTTAGATAGTAAAAATTTTATGATATCAAGCTCAGTATTATTCCAAAGTTAGTTCTTGAAATTTGGGGCTTGTGTAATAAATCACTACAGGCTTGCTCTGCTCAGAAATTCCTCCCTTAGCATCTGATCCTTCTCAGAGACAAGGAGACAAGTTAGTCGGTACTTTGGTTTGACAGGGTGCTGCCATTCATAACACTTTTATGTTCAAATACTGCAAAAAGATGAAGCTTCTGACTTTGTATTCAGATCATATTAGTTGATGCCTTTCTGAGTGGTAGGGGAACATGTCTCTCATCCTCTGACAGAGAGGTTTGAGATGAGGAAGCTGCCAAACAATGCATAAAGAACAGTAATGATCTTTTTTGTAAAGAGAAAACAAACATTCAATATTTCAAATGACACTATCAGATGGTTGCACAACCTAAGTGTCAAACTATATGCAAATGACATAAGGTACCATGCATCTATCTATATGGTAGCTAAATAACAACAGGGGATGTAAATGTAAAGAGATCAGAATTGCGTATCTATTGTTGGTTTAGTGTGATTTCTAGACAAAAACCCCCTTGAATTTTGTTTTTTAAAAGCCGGTACAGAGAAAAATATTACCTGACCTTAATAATTTATTTTTTTTCCCACAGATTTTTTTCTCTAATGTGCCTACTTCTACACTTTGACAGCTCCCACGTTATTCATTTTAGGTCATGCAAGAACATTGCAAACAGAACAATGTTTCAGAGGAGTATATTGAATAACAGTCAAAACTGGGTTGTTCAGCGAGATAACAGGGCATGAATGCGGCAGCACAACAGCAGAATTAGCCTCTTTCAGAATTTGGCTCCATCCAGACAAGCATTCTTCTAGCACCTCATCATACAGCTACAGGTGTTCACAACTAACTGTAAATTAAATAACGACTATTTAGAAAACAAAAACAAAAACTAAACCGATTGGTATGTTTTGATCTTTCATTTGAAGTCATAGGGTAGCAGAGGGTCTTTGCTACTTACTGGATGCCTGGCAATTCTTCACAAGGGAGAGGGAGGTGAGGAAGGGATGACAAATGCCAATTTTAAAAATATGTTATCAGCGGTAAGAGTTAAATTCCAGTGTTCATGAAGCTGTTTCATGTTTGTCCTCAGTTTCTCATGTGGTTGAAAAAAAGCTCATAGTACTTTTTATACCTTCACAATAAAACACTATATATGAGCTGCTTGCTAACTGTTCAACAGTTTTATTTATGCACATGCCTAAAACACTACTCTAGAGTTCCAGCTGATGGTATTACAGCTGCCTGTCTTTGAAAAGTCAGTGAGACAGCAACCAGCTACAGGCTTAAATGAAGAGTAATGCATATAGATTCTACATTAATTAGTGACAAGTCATTTCTACAAGTAAAGATTTTTTTTTTCCTCTTCTCCGCAAATATTGATGCACTCATTTAAAACCCAAGTGCAACTGTGTAATACAACCAGCTTAAAACAATATGATTGAGCTTGCTCAGAATGCAAAACAATATGAAATTAATTTCTGCAGTACTGAAATCTAACACACATTTCAGGGGAAATAAAGTAAAGCCATGAAGCACGACTCTTTCTCCTGGGTTTCAGTACTAATTGCTTGTGGACTTTGCAAGACATTAGAAACAGAAAAAAACCACAGAGTCTTTTCTCAGTGGAAATCATGAGAAAAATACCGTTTCTTCTGACCACAACAATAAAGGCTTTTAAACACACAAAGTCGTCAAAAGACTTTCTAAGCAAGTCAGAAGAAATCACTTCAGACAGGATTACTACTTTATATGTATATCCAGAGCCCTGCAGGCATACTAGAGTCCTATTTGTTAATTCTGTGCTAGTCTGCTTTGACTTTACCACAGGGCTTTTAAAACATTAAAAAAATTGCTTGAACCATGAAGCTTGAAGAAAAGTCGTATTGCCTGTATTGCCTTATCCTGTAAACACCCTGTATCAGGAATTGGGGATGCTTGATGTCCTTCCCTTTTTTGTTTGGCAATGATCAGTCTGAACAACTTTTCTCCTTTCTTCTTTAATCCACTTCCAATTGCAGAACAGCTCACTGGAGAAGACTCACTGAAACAATGGAAAACCACTGTAACTGCTACAACCCAGGACCCTGCACGTGACTGCACACGGGCATAAAGCTGTTCTTACGAAGATGATCAAACATGGACGTGTTGTGTTTAGAAAATCCAGTCCTTTACTCATTTAGGAAAATTAGCAAGGCCAATACACCCAGTGAAACTTCGTATTTTCCACTACAAAAGCCCAACCCTTTCTCCCCATGTCTCTAATGTCTGGACTATGGGATAAAAGTTGTCATCCACAGAGTCAGAGGAATGCATGAGTTGAGGCTGGCGACACCACTTACATTGGCATCACTCCCTCCCTCCCCAGCTCTTGATCCTTCCCACCCTCCAGGCACGGCTGCAACACCCATGTTAGTTTTTAATGCAGAGAAGGTCTAAAATTCTCTGGCTCCAGATACAATTTAACCAACCCTAATCTGGAGTTGGCCTAACCCACAAAAAATGTCTTCTCGTATGTTCACAGAGGAGCACTACTTGGCACCATGGATTGACTCATATCAAAACACACAAGATTTTATGTTCTTTCTTCTCCTATAGTCCAGTCCAAATATGAATGAGAAACAAAAGAATGGATTATAATGATTATTAAAATTAATTATGATAATGATAAAACATTATCATGGATGATAATGATTTAAATCACTCATTCCTGGTTTTATCAAATAAAAAGTACATTTTTCCATCACAGATTACCTGTTTATTTACAAATGGACATCTTTGTGTCTTGGAATAACAAATACCTGCTCGCAGGCTGTCTTTAAAAGTATGTAGATGTACGCATCCTTAAACACAGTTCCGGTTTTTCCATGTATTCAGTATATTTATTCATGTGCAAAGGATATGACCAAACAGCATTACTACTCACATGCATAACTAATGCATGAAGTACTTAAATAAACTTCTCATAGGTTCTTATCAGTCAGTTACTTTGATAGCTTCTATAGAATAGAGGAAACCATCCTAGGAAGGTACTAAGCAAAGTTTCCTCAAGTCTAGCTGCAAAGCTGAAGGCTGTGAACGTCACCTTGCAAAACTGGCAAAAAGTTCTCCTCTAGTATTGGGACATGCGATGCAGGAACACAATCACTTTTAAGAAAACGGCTCGGTATCCTTAGAAACAGTGACTGTATTTTTCAGAAGTGACTACTGCTTGGGCCCGAAAGTGATGATAATCCATCCTCTGAAAAATCAGATACTTTCACGTTCTCACACAAACATAAAAGGTACTGAAATTTTCCAGTTAATTTTTAAAGCGTTGGCCCAGAGGTGCATTTTGGAGCTATGAATATGTCGTTCTCTTCCCAGCCCAAAACGCTGTTTAATTGAGTTAGTAGTCTACTTCTCAAATCATTTTAAAGCAAAATATACCTTCCTGTATGTTTCAGGATTTTCAGGTTTTCTAACGAACAGCATTTTAATGGAGTATTTTCATAGCCTAACACGTTCTCCCTTGATTTCACTGCACATCAGACGTCCCATCGTTCCAGTCCATCTGACAATATACCTGTTGTTCCCAGTACAACTGCCAGCGTGACTAACAAGGCTCTGCTGTTCACACTGCAGTTTAAAATGTCACATTCTGTATATCCTGAAATAGTTTGTTCTGATTTCAGGAGAAAAATATGTAATTTGGGACGTACTGCAAAAAGAGTTCATCACAGCATTATAAGCAGCCATTTTCTCTCAAAAAAAACAATGCTCACATTCTCATCTATGTACAGAGATACGCACTTATAGAAGTTCTTCAATTGAGAAAATCCAGACGAAAATAAACTTCAAAATCTATACTTTACTAGCACCCAATTGGTTTTCCCACAGTAATCTGTACACAACAAAATATGCTCATACACTATCTATGCAAATGAGAAGCTGGCCTGGGCAATGAAGCTTAAATGACACCTAAACATACAACGATGAAGCATACAGTGATTTAAACATCAGCACCAGTGGAAGTACAGAGCTAAATTAACAGGCTCCCCTTTGAAAATTGAACTCATTATGAAACCTCAGTTAGAGAACAACTTGGCTGCAGACTACCTGACCATATCTCATACCTTTTGTGTAAGCGTAAGCGGAAAAGATAAATCCTGGTATATGTAGAATAATACCCCGATTATTTATTAGAATGTGCCTCTCCCTATACAAATGTGTTAGACCCATATTAGGTTCATTCCTATTAGGTAAAACTAATTTATTTGGTATAAGGCAAATGGAAAAAAAAACGAGACCATTTTAAAATTGCCTAAGGTCACTTCATGGGCAAAACAATGTATTTAAACTGCAGAGATGACAACATGCTTAATATGACTACACAGAAATTGCTTCCTTGATGACAATACATTAAAATCCTCATTGAATATTCATAGAATTTTTGACAAGATTGAGTGACACGTAATCCCAGCCCCAGCGAGCACTAACTTGAGAGTCTCACTGTGCAAGGATGGATGCCACACCAGCCAGGTCATCTTTGTTCCTCCCAGGGCCAGGAACGGCTGTACAAAACCTCTCGGTTTCCAGATTTTAATATCACATCAGGCCAACACAAATAGAAGAGAAGGAAATCAAACACACAAAGCTCCTCTGTATATCGGATGCCAGGGTGAGGAAGAGTCTTATCACAACTGTACAGTGAGTGGAAGAGCTGTAATTTCCTTACAGTGTGGCAAAAGAAAATTAGAGAAACAGCAAAGAAAAAAAATCCTTCGAGTGACTTTCACTTACTAAGTTATGACCTCTGCATGATAAATAGGTAAGCAGAGTTTAAATGATGTGAAATATGTCAATTCAGAATACATTAGGATGCCATTAACAGACAGTAGCTTAGACATTGGGAAAATATTAAGATGGATAGATCACTTAGCAACAATAGGACAAAGAAGGTTTTAATAAAGGCAACGCAAGACAATAAGACACTAATACCACCGATGATCTGGAGTGCCTTTTTTTTTTGTTGGATGTGTACCCATGTGATAAAAAACAATTATAATTGAGACAAACAAGGGTAGACAATTGAAATACAATCAAGCCAAAGCCTTGTTTATTAATCAAGTAAGAAATCTGACTACTAAATTCTGTCCAGTAATGGAATGTGATTAATACTAAAACTTCCATAATTTCATAACTACAAAAGTGCTACATAACATATTCCTTATGCCATCACTCCCATGTCAGGCAATGTTCATGACAGCTTAATCTGCTAAAATTTTTGGATGACCTACGGCTGTAGCAGCAAGGCACTTGTTTGCATCATGACAGTTCCCTGACACCTGTATCCCACTGGACGATGCATCAGACCGCGAAGCAATCGATGAAAGAGACGCGACAAACTTGTGAAACTGTACAACTCCTCTTAGGAGCAGTGGGATCTGACAGAAGTTTACAAAAGACAATGAATTATATATAACTGCCTTGCAGCGTAACTTTAAAGTGATGCGCTTCTGTTTGGTTTTTAAACTTAGAAACAAATGAAATTTTAAAATGCTTGCAGAAATATCAGACTGGAATAGGGGAGAATAAGGAAGACACATACATGTAGAATACTGCACAACAAAAAAAAAAAAGTGAATTCAAATAATTATTTTTATCTTGTTATTTTATTGTAAGCCCCAGGCTGACATCTTTGCTACAGCTCCAGCCACACGGTTACAACCTGGCACATGAAAAATTCTCATTTCCATTGTCATTCCAGGACACTACCATTTACCTTTGATTTTCACACTACTGACTATTCACATGAGGTTGCCATCCAAACGTCTTATCTACAGCCAATATGGGGGGTGTTTGCACTAATCCAAAGATATAGGGATGCCCAGCAATGCCCCTTTTTAAAGCCATCACTTCTACTGACACGCAACAGTCCTGAGACTCCTCTTGAATCTGCCTTCCCAGGCTGCCAGCCCCTTTCACTGTCAGTCAGCCTGATGATGTATGCATGTGAATGATGTTTGATGATATTATAATTTCTCCAGCAAGAACACTAAAAAAAAAAAAAAAAAAACAACAAAAAACAAACAAAAAGAAAACCCCAAATCTTTCTGCTTGAAAAAACTTATCATTCATAGAAAAAAAATTTGTGACACAGGAGGTTTTGTGTGGCCAAAGCTCTGCTTTGTCCGAACAGGCAATAACATCAGCAAAAACAATTGGAGTAAACATTTTGGATGTGGAGCTGTACAGCACAGCTGGCTGCAGCTGCGGCACCACAGCCTGCCACGTACCCCACACAGAACGGGGCAGAGAGAGGGCAAAGCCCAGGGGCCATAACCCTCACAAATCCACTCCTCATTTTCAGTTATATTGTTTTGAGTAATTTTTTAAGTAAAGAAAAAAAAAAAATCTTTATTTACCAAACCCTCTGCTGCAAGTGACAAGCAGGGCCCAAATACAGCAGCTTTTTTTTTCTTTTTTTTTTTAAAACCACTTACATGACAACTGTAAGTGCAGACACCTGATAGTACAGATAATGACAGTAACACGCTGCTCTAAGCCACGTACCTTTTGCAGCCAAGCTTTTGCTTTCACTTGCTACACAATCCTGCTCAATGCCTCACATAGCTGCAAATAAATAACAACACATTTTAGGGAAATAGCTCCATGATAACGGTAAGGAAGGGACTGCTGTGCTCCTACAGATCACAGAGCTCATTCCTCTGTTGCCAACCTCCCTCTATTAATTCATCTCTCACATGCCAGTCTCACTTCCCACAGACAGCATCCTTCTGAAGAGGGGCATATATTGTACCCCAACTGCACGACTCAGGGTCACAGTGGATGGGAGCAGAGTTTTACCATCAGCCTCCATTCCTCCTATACTTTGGAAGCAGAAATAGGTTCATCAGCTTAGGAAAATATCGCATTTTGAACTGCAAGAGGGAGTCATTTTAGACAAAAATGACAACCTCACCTACAACACAGCACCCTGGACAACTGCTGCCTGGACCTGTCCCGGGACAGGCTTACCTGCATGCAGCCCCACCACAAGTAGTCATTAAAATCCCACTAAAGTCTTCATTGCTTTCAGTGGGAAAATCCATTTACAGGTGGGCAGGGACAACTCCACTTACAAGTCGCAATATTTTAACTTCACAGAATCACAGAATCATCTAGGTTGGAAAAGACCTTGAAGATCATCCAGTCCAACCATGAACCTCACACTGACTGTTCTCAACTACACCAGATCCCTCAGCGCTGGGTCAACCCGACTCTTAATCAAAGTTACACTTTGATTAACTTCAGAATTTAAATTCCTCCCTGATGAAGAGAAAAAGAGACATTTTAATGTAGTTTCAATTTTCAATACACCAGCATGATTCTGCTTGGTAGATGTAAAAAACCAGAGGCAGTCCCAGTTCCTCAAACCACTAATACATGAGTAAAGTTCTGCTGGGCATCACATATCACCAACTTCAAGATGTACATGAACAGCAATTACAAGCTTGTCTAGAAGGCTGTACCTTATTTTTGTGCAATAGATAGGTATTAAACAAGACACAACTTTGCAACTCCTTTGATGAAATCTATTTTTTTCAGTATTTGCAAAATGGCCTCTTGGAAATAACTGTTGTACATAATACTGGTTTGTTTTCACAGTCCTTCATTCTGCTGAGAGCAGAAGAGGTGCACACACTTAATATATTGCCCAGTGCTCCTGTTCCAGAAGATGCTCTCAAGACTGTGGCTTCCGTTGCACTGTGAGCTGGAGCTCCCACCACCATCATCCATCCAACCCCTCCTGCGGCGCATCCCTGGGCATACGGACAGAGATGATCTGTGTGCTGTGAGGACAGACAGCTTCACGTGAACCAAACACCCTGGAAAATTTGAGTTAAATCAGTCCAACCACTTTTTAAAATTATTTTCACTCACCCCAGATAAAATGCAATGTTAAAATTGAAAGCGCTTGCAGAATTAAAAAGTGGATCAACTGGGAAAAACCCCACTGCATTTGGTTTGTTTCACAGAACTTGCAAAAAAAGGACGATTGCTGATATCTTTAGCCAACTGGCCTGATTACACTTGAAGTTCCAAACAGCTTTTGCATGGTATTTCACAGTGCTTTGAACAGAAAGCCACCTGCAATATAAGCAGACAGGGAAGCCTTTGCCAGGTCCTTCCTCAGTTAAATTATACTGTTTATATTTCACACTTTTTACAAGCTTTTTTTTTTTTTTTTTTAACTTTCATTTCCTCTTTTTTTTTTTTTTTAAACGCAGACAGCACTAAAGATTAAAATGCATTCAGCAAAGAGGTGCTGAAAGTTGGAAATAAACCCAGAGAGACTTTGTAACAGCAAAGGAAATGAAAAATTTCTAATCACAAGTACTTACGTGAAGCTACTGCAGCATGTATTGATGGGTTCTGATGCATCATAATAATAATTACTTCTTTTCTTGTAATTACACCTAATGTGCATTTGTACACTCTGAATCACTTTCACAGAACAAATGGGATAAACTGGAAAAATCTTTTAAAAGTTTATAAATTGCATGCTTCCAAAAAGCAATATATGAAACACAAACTCTAATTGGCAATGGACTCTTAGATCAACTCCATGTCATTTCATATATGTAATATTTTCAACAATATTTTTTGCATTCACTAAATTTTAGCACTATATTTACTTCTAAATAAACACTAAGCTAATGTTTTAGTTAATGTAGCATTAGATGCCACAAGTTTTTACCTGTTTCATTTCTCAACCTTAATTTAGCACTAACATTCAGTTTTTGCATTTAATAAATACACTGTTTTACTGCACGAGTCGTTTGTTCTTACACAACGTGAAAGCATATCCCCAGGAACCACCTGAAGCCAACGTTAACATCTGTGCAAAAATTTAGCCTGCCTTAGAGCATCGTTTGGAAATTTTCCTCAAAAAGTGCTCCTGTCCCCACTCCTGAATACTCCACTGACTCCTTCCCTTCCCAAAAAGTCCTCAAAGCAATCCAGCATCATTGGCACAGACTGACTATTGATTTAGTTGGAAGTTTGTTCTCTGGAGAAAGCATCTTCATCAGTGTTAGCATCAGTGCTTGTCCAGTAAAAGGTTTTTGTATGCAGTAATACATCTGATACAGAACAAGAAGTTAAAACAAGTTGGAAATTTAGGTATCTTAAAAAAAACCAAAAAACGAGTATGTCACTATTACATGCAGAAAGGTACCAGAAAAGATCCAGTCATGAAGCCAAGACAGCATCTAATGCCTGGGTGGTGCTTATAGAGCCAAAGTCTATTATTTGTTACACATTTTAATTGCAACAGAAAATTTAGAAAACTGCAGTCATATTATCTACCTCCCAGAAATGGCTGGACAGGTTCTCAGGGTGCACATGATGTTTGTGAGCCTGAGAATCTTTCCTGAAATGGCACATTTGAAAGAATGGTCTTGCAAGGGGAAATCCAAACTATATTTTAGAAACTTCAATTCAGAACAAGAATGCAAAAAAAAAAAAGAATCTCATTTCATATTGTTAAAACCACCTTTTAGCAGGGATGGTGATGAGGCTGACGTCTCACCATGCTGCCAGCCGACTACAGACATGGGACACAGCCAAAAGGGCTCCCGAATTACCCCTTCCCTAGGAAAGCCGATCACCGCCTGCACAGGCTTCTGGCACAGAACCAAGACGTCAAGAAGCTTTTTCTATCAAAAACTTCAGGAATAAAAATCACAGCAACTCAAAATGCTTTTCGAAACCTCGCTCTGGAAGCACATAAAACCCCATTCATCACCACTCACTTCACAAGCACTGATGCTAAACTACGCAAAGTCTCCAGCTATATTTAAAAAAAGCCTAAAGTAACTTGATTCAGTAGCTGCAAGAGCTTTACACTATTTAGCCAGCTGCAGGGCAACTGGGATAGCTTTTTTTTTTAAAATACCCACATTTTTTGTAACAGCATTTGTTAATTATTTGATAAAATAACACGACGCAGGCGTTGATGAACATTGCGCATCTCTGAATTTGCCACCTCACCCTTTATCTGAAGCTTTCTCTTTGATTCTGGCCATAAAATAAACCACAGACCTCAACAGATAACTTGCTCAATAGTTACCTGTGGCACATAAGCAATGTAATTCCAACAAGGGAGAAAGGTTGATAGTTGCCTTCACAGTCCAGCAACTGTATTATTACCAACACATTATTAAACAGCAATAATTGATTTGCCTGTTACGTTTTAGTTGGAGCCAAAAGAAGCTAATAGAGAGCTGACTGGGAAGAGGGGCTGGCTTTTGTTTTGTGTTTTGCTTGGTTTAAAAAAAAACAAAAATCTTAAATATTTGGTAATTCAAGCTTCAAAACTTTTAACTTTAACTGTATAAGATAGCAAATTTTCCATAATAGAAAATATAAACAAAGATGGGATTTAAAAATTAAAACCCTAGAAGAAAGAGTAGTGCGGAAGAACGTAATTATGATTTCCAACAACTGCAGCGTGTGAGGTACAAGTACTCTATCAGCTTCTCCTCCCTGTAAAAGTTTATGGGTCCACCTCAAATAACTGCCATGGTCTAAAGTTGGGATCATTACAAGACCAGCTCTCCAAATATGCCAGAACATCTTCACTGCAGTGCTTGACCTCTGGTTGAAACTTTACACTCCCAAAAAGTTTCACTTTCAGAAAGTTTCCCTTATTTTGGAAGGGCACACAACTTGCACAGATCCATGAAGAGCAGGCACGAACGCTGGGGAGGATTAACTTTACAAGACATACGGATGGTGCCCAAAATATCCAACCTATTTCTCAGATTTATATGTGGTCTTTCGTGTCTGAAGCTTCTCCTCAACTGTACATGCAGGAAGGAAAACTTCTGCAGATACGAGTTTTTTATGCTGGTAAGATTCAACCTCAGGTTGCTCCTACAGAGCTGAAATTTGCAAACACATGTATAAATTTTCTGAATGGTATAAATACACATTATGGGTAATTTCTTCTGCAAAATCCTGTTACATCTCAGTTGATAAGTAACGTTCCCACTTTAATTGGAGAAAACCAATGTCTTAGCACAGATGACTAACAAAGAAGTTTAGCAACCAAGAAAGACAAATTACTATTTTTTGCCCCAGTCTCCTTAAGCAACACAAATCCAAAAGAAAAAAATTAAGATACCAAGGCACAGGTAGTTACTAGGAGTAAGTGCAATCTGCTGAGCTCTGTGCCTGAAACAGAGATACAAACTCAACCTTTCAGTCTGCTTTCTAAGTCAGAGGAAGAACACATGCTTTCATCCATTCCACAAAATTCCACCAAATTTTTCAATCATCAGTTAAATGCATCATTCAACATCCCTATTTTAGCGTTTCCTGAGACATCACAATTTCTGCAAGTATCTCCATCCTTTATTTAAAATTACTTTTCAAGCAGCAGAAGAAATTGAGATAAACTGAATGAATTTAAATTCATTACCAATTAAGTATAATTTAATTCATGATTCTTTCAACTTTCTCATGAGAATTGAGAGCTGCAGGAGGGATGTATACCTGACTGATGGAGCTTGATTTACTGCTGCTGGTCCCTCAGGAAATCACACATAGCTATATATAGCTATGAGAAACCTCTTGGCCCCCCAAAAAAAGATGTTTACAAAAATAGATTTTAAGAACATCATCTGCGTAAGAACTGAGCATGTGTTTCTAAAAAGGTAACAGCATGCTGCTTTTTAGGAAGATAATTAAACTACCAAAGTTAGCATCCAGGATGGCTAATCAGAGAGGCTCCAGCTTACACACCAGAGCTGGGAACCTAAACGCTTACAGACATGAAAAAGGCAGAAGTAGTTAATAAACCTGATGAGGTCCTGATTAACAAGATTTCCGAGGCTATAGGTGTCAAAAATGTTAATTACAGGTATATAAAATGCCATTTCTTGATTTCTACCTCTGCGAGAAACCTAGTGAGCCAGTCAAGGTCTTGGCTTAACCAGGAAAGAGCATAAGCAGGTGCGTATGACCTACAGCCCTGTGAATGGAGACAGCACCCATAGCCAAAGAGAAAACTCCGGCAACCTGTGGTTCAGCTGGACACAGAGCATCGGACTGGCTCCTGCATCTTCACGTGCTTCCCACAGCACTACTGCACAGGGTACTCCTACATTCCCACCGTGCACCCAGAACACTGATAACTGCCAAATGCTGCCAAGGCCAAAAAGCCACATACACTGGAAAACAAGAACAATTATTTATCCCACACCAGCTGACAAATCTATCATTAATTTTTTTGTCACAAATATTTGTTCCTTGGTCCTGCCTGCTTGCTTGTTTCTGGTGCGAGACATCTGACAACTTTTACCAGCATCACTCTCCACCTTGCACCCACGTATGCACCGTCCATGCACTGAGAAATGTCTAATCATCTCATCTTGGGTTAAAGTTTAACTTTTAGTTTGCATTTTGTAATACAAATTAATAAATTTTTTTTTTTGAAATTCCATTAAAAAATTAAAATAAGCAACTTCAGTGATTTGCTCCTAGCCAGCAAAGGAAAATTATATGGTGTTGACCCAAGCTCTTGAGGAGTTACCTATAATAATATATAATATAGAATAATGCCCAAATTAGCTGTGACGCACAGAACTGGCAAGCACTTGTGAGCAAACAGGAATGTCCAAGTACTTCTCAGAGGTGAAAAATATGCCAGCACCCCACAAGAAAGGAGAATCCCAGCAGAAAAAGCTTTGCCCAGCCTAACTCAGCCACAGAGCCTCAGCAGGAGCACGCTGGACTCGTGGCAGAAAAATGCATGAGAAGAGCTGCAAAAAATTTGCTTTTCTTCATTCTTTCTGCATCCTTCTGAGGCATCTTAATTCTGCTTGCAGGGGCTGCGATGACTCAAGAGGGTGGTATATACAAAATCAATTGCTCTCCATGGGTTTAAAAGGAAAGCAGTAGGTACAGGTATGAAAAATCTGGTCAGGAATTAAATTTGACACAGTGTAATTTCAGAAATAACAAGAAAGCGTATGTGAAATTCTGAAGGTTCAAAAAAGTCTATGCAAAACAGATTTTTCTTCCTTTTTTATTTTTTTATTTTTTCAAGCAAAGAACCCCTTCCCTAGCTCACGTTTATTCAAGACACAGAAGAGATTCCACATGTGCAAATGTTAGGTTTAAAACAAATTTTCCTAAAATATACAGAAGAATTATAGTACTGCAGATGGTCCATTACAAAATACAAGAATATAAAAAAATTTTTTCAGCATCTGGAACTGCTCCACTTGGCCCCTCGGGGCTGCTCAGATATTCTTCTGCTATTGACTCCCCACTCAGGTCTAGTATTTCAGCAGAAAAAACTCTGAAGTTGGGAACACTCACTAATATTCAACTATATACTTTGCAATAAGAAAAGCAGATTTTTCTTATTATCTAAGCTGTTATTCCTTTAAATTAGATGACTAATTGCATGACTATTCCTTTAAATTAGATGACTAGGAACAAGAGTACTTTTAACTATAATGAAAAAAAATCTCTTGGAAATACTTCAAACTCAGGTAACTGAAATTCCCACCTTTAAAACCTGATATCACACAACTTCATCATAAGTTACAAGTAACTTAATAAAAACATCTTCCACATCAAGCAACAATTAAAGCAGCAATTTAGCTGCAGAGGACTATTTTACTTGCAATAATTCATGCTCTGGGGGCAGAATAATTTCTTGTTTCCTATACTAAAATGGCTATAGTTACATATATATAAATGGTTATAAATATTCATATATATTTTTATACGCGTATGTGCCCATATACATCTCTATAAACTGTATATATATGTATATAAGCTCAATATCTTTTTCTTTTGCCCATGGTGATCATTTTACATGAACAAGTGACATGCTAATATTAACAGGATACTGATATACATAAATCAAGGATGACGTCCTTCCTTCACATTTGTGGGACAGAGATGAATTAGCCTGCGTACATGTGACAGCATCACCAGGAGGGCAGCGGTACCTGCAGAAGCCACCCAAGAAAGTGGTTGAATGCAGAGGCAGCTCGTTCAGACTGAACTCAGCGCTGCCGTCTGAAGGGCTGCAGCGTTTCAGCTGTTTTATTTTAAACCAGCTCCGTATGTTTATAGGAGCTGCAAAATACACCTAATAAATACCACGCAGAGATACCCACCATAACTCTTCTACGCTGCTGCCAGCACAGTATCTTCTTGTGCTACGGAGATCTCCAGCTTGATAAAACTCTGGTCTGCATTCATATTTTCCGCAAGAGCTTTTTGCAAATGGCTCTGGCAAACCTCATCTGGGCTTCCTTCACCACAAAAGGTGGGGTCCCCATCAGCCAGGCATTTCTATTACCCTGCACTACACGCTCACCAGCTTCAGGTTTTCAGATGGAATGGCTGGCAGAAAATTCAGACCAAACTGCGAGTAAAAACTGTTGATTTTCCAATACTGGAGAGAAGCATACAAAATCCAAAACCTTATCAAAACACATTGTAAGTAAATTATATGAAGTCTAGTGATTCATATATGTACCCTCAACATTTGTAAAATTCTAGAATAACAAACTGTAAAAAAATCATCTGTAATATACAAAGGAGCATGGTTGAGAACAGTGTCTTAGAGGATTATTTAAGAGTTTTAAAGTATTTAAGAGTCTCTTGTCTATTTTCTTAACAAAGACTACTTTTACTTAATAACGTGTAGAACGAAAAGGTATTTGAAAGTCTCTCACTTTGAATTCAAAGGCAGGACTTGGCATTATACAATCACATTTCTATTACCAGCCGTTTAATTTGAAATCCTTGCATTCGTGCAGTATTTATTGCCACAGCACACAAGGCATAAGTGCAGATTTCCAAATATAATCCCCCATCTGATCTACAATTCAATTTTTATAAACTCTGTAAGTGCTGTAGTAATGTCATTCAACCTGATTTTCAAATTGAATCAAACTCTGTACTATCATCTAGAAACAGTTTCGTGATCTCCACTGTCTTGCTCTCAACAGATCTCCGAGTGAGTACATCTGAGCTGAAATACAATGTCATGAATTAATGAGAAAAATTTTTGACTGTACCTTCCATGTGCTTTCTCCCTAAAAAAGCCAAGCTGCAGGATTTTTTTCCCTTGTGTAAACAGCTATATACAAGTCATGCGAGATTCCCTGGACAGAAGTCAGGTCAATGAAAAGTCTTATTTGTTTCTCCATGTCCATCCTCTTGATCAGTCCATCAATAATGTCTTTACCAATATCCAGTGGCAAAGCTAAAAAACTCTGGTTTCTCTTGCTGAACCTATCCTCCAAAAACGCTAACAGGTAGCAAAGCAGAGACTAATTGAAATCGATTTCTGCTGAAGTGATTTTAACATCTACAAATTCTTCTGTGAAGAAAACAAAGGAGCCTTTGGCAAACAGCTCTCAAGCAGCAGTTGGAGATGGTTAGGAATTCACAAGCATATGAAGAAAACACGTTTTTACGTTTTGAACGGATTATCTTTTCTCAAAAAGAAACAATCTGGAAATTAATAGTATTAAATCAAACAATGGCAACCAGACAAAACGGTTTGCCAAGTCACAAGGTGGTCTAAATGCCACCATCACTGCGGCAGTGCTTGCCACCCAGCCTGGCGCTCAGGTCCCCGGGGAGGGGACAAGCAGCCCCGTGCCCGGCAGCTCTCCCCTGGCAAACACCAGCCACCACCCCAGGCATCGCACGGCCGGGCTGCCGGAGGGGGCACCTCACACCACACACACAGCACTCGCTGAACGCCAACATCTCGGGTGATCTCAGAGACACCCCGTGTGCCCACAAAGGAACCACTCTTTTGGAGCAACGCGCAAAATCAGAAAATGAGTGGTTTCATAAGTACATTTCAATAATAAACTACTATCTGCGCAACCGTTAAATACTACTGCCAAATAGGTTTCGCTCTTGGGAACAACAACACGCAAACAGAAATGTCAAGAGTAGAAGTAACACCTGGAGCAGGTAACAACTGTACATTAACCACGAGGGGTGGCAGAAAACACACTCACAAGGATGTTCAAATAGTTCATTTCTACAGTTCATCCTTGTTCAGCAATTCCAGTCCACATTTAACTGTACTGAAGAATAAGTGTAAGCACTTGTCTTAAATATAATATTTCCTTGTGTGGTGGTTGTGCTTTTTATTAACACAACTAAAGTATCTTGTATTACAAGCCCAGCTACGGGTATCACTGTGTGCTGTACAGGCTAAAGCTTTGCAGTTTAGCTCCACAGTTGGCTTTCCTCCTGAAAATGCCTCCACTCTTTTCCTTGCAACTACAAGTAATTAATGGCATAAAAAGTGGGGGGAAAAAAAAAAAAAAAAAAAAAAGGAAAGAAAAATAAAAACAAGTGCCTGCAGCAAGTATTTTTGGTTAGCATTTAGCTGCTGCTGGCTCTCGGTGCCCACAAAGAGTGACAAGTGTAACTTTAAAAGTGTAAGAGAACAAGCAGAAAATCTTTTCCTAGCAAGCTATCAAAAAAACAAAACACTACTGTACCACACAGTATAGTTTTCTTCTGGGTGGGCCCTGCATACAAGCCTAGAAAAAATGAAAAATATTAATTCCAAAGATACCTGATAGAACCAGAATTTCATTTCATCAAGAAAAAGAAGGAGAATGCCTCTTGACTGTTGAGAATTTCTTTGTAATTGGAAATTTTTACTATAACAATACTTTTTTAAAAAAAAAAAAAAAAAAAAAAAAAAAAAAAAAGAAGTGCCATATGACCAGGTCTGATGACACTATGGAAAAGGGTCACATCTTTTGAATATATAACCTGCTGGCATGCATCCACCTACTGAATGGAAGTTAAGTCTAAAGCCAGCAGACATCACTGGAAGTTACCACCATGCACTCAGAGCTGTAGGAGTTTTTTAAAAATCTGTTTTCCTGCTCAGTGACTGAATGGTCAACTATTGCTTCAGAAACTATATTAACCCCGCTTTAATGGAGAGATTCTACATCAGTAAAAAGAAGTGAAGGCCCTGCCACAGCCCAGCTCAGAGCGAGTTCTACAGTGAACACAACCCAAACCCAGCATCAGTCTTAATGCAGGGGGATGGTTTGTCCACCTTTGTGCATTTTTAGAATATAGAAAAGATCAAATATGAAATACAGGTTCTCAATGTGAATATTAACATAGTCATTACTTCACCAATTTCTTGGAAGACTTCTAGACAATTCAGGTTTGTGCAGATCTCATGGTTTAACCCCAGCTGGCAACTAAGCCCCACACAGCCCCTCACTCAATCCCTGCAGAAGGATGGGTAATCAGATGGGAAAAAAGTGAGAAAACTCGTGGGCTGAGGTAAAGACAGTTTAACAGGTAAAGCAAAAGCTGTGTGTGCAAGCAAAGCAAAACAAGGGATTCATTCAGCACTTCCCATCGGCAGGCAGGGTTCAGCCACCTCCAGGACAGCCGGGCTCCATCCCATGTAACGGTGACTTGGGAAGACAAACACCATCACTCTGAACGTCCCCCACTTCCTTCTCCTTTGCCCCCATTTTATATGCTGAGCATGATGTCATGGGGTGTGGGATATCCCCTGGGTCAGTTGGGGTCAGCTGTCCCAGCTGTGTCCCCTCCCAGCTCCCTCTGCACCCCCAGCCCACTCGCGGGTGGGGTGGGTGAGAGGCAGAAAAGGCCTTGACTCTCTGTGAGAACTGCTCAGCATCAACAAAAACATCCCTGTGTTATCAACACTGTTCTCAGCACAAATCCAAAACACAGCCCTGTACTATGAAGAAAATTAACTCTATCGAGCCAAAACAACATAGCTTTTAAACAAAAACAAGGTACCAAATATTAAAGTGAAAGATGAATCAGCTGCGAGCCTCACTATCCAAGTCCTGACTCACTAGGGCCAAAACCAAGGAGGTATTTACACAGAGTTCTACACATCCTGCTAAAACAAAAGGTTTTTTGTTAACTTCCAAATGAATTAACAAAAAACGTGAAACCTCTTAGTGCAACCTTCATTTTTTCTTTGCAGGAAAGTTAAGGGTTTTGTAACCTAAATCAGCTACATTTAAAAAAATCTCCACAGTAACTAGATTATCTTGTGCCTCCATGATTCTCTATTCCCTGAAGATTTAAAGCCCAGATACAAAAAACACCACTACTGAGCACTTCTGCTTTGTATTGAAACTCTCATCTAATGATGGAGTCAAAACACCTCTACACCTAGACTGGCCGTGTGGTACGACACTGAGAAGTGGATGGCACCTCCCTGGCAGCTCTACGTTGACATCAGTGTCTGTAGTAACCGGTGACCTGTGAAACAACAGATACAACTGGCTATGGATCTACTGCAGTTGATGTTCCACCCTTATTCATTAATTACAGTTACCACAGTCTGTATTTAATTACCTTTTATGAGCAGGAGGTTCAATTAGATGAGTAAATTTGCTATACAATAATGCTCCATTTATGTGGTTTCTATTATTATAAATCAGAAAATTAAAAAACTGAGATAGTGCTTATGATTCCTGATTAATGCTTCATAACAAGTAACAGCCATTCCTTTTTGATCTCGTTTCCCCTGTAGCTCACTGCCAAGACCTTCACAGTCAGGGCCCCAATCCCGTGTGGGTCAATAGTAAAGCAGCAGTACACCACTGACCCGAAAGGCATCTGCACCCAGATGAAAGAGCAAATCCAACAGCCCACGTAAACACTAGAAATCACGTTGACAAAAGCAACCAGTTCATCCTCTGCCACAACGATCCAAACCCAAACCTACAGTGGAATAGGCTGCCCAGGGAGGGGGTGGAGTCCCCATCCCTGGATGTGGTTAGGGGTCGTTTAGATGAGATGTTGGGGGATGTGGTGTAGGGGAGAAATTTGTAGAGTCGGGCTGATGGTTGGACTCAATGCTCCCAAGGGTCTTTTCCAACCTGAATGATTCTGTGATACAGAAGATGGGGCTTGCCCACTCTCCCCCATGCTGCAACTAAGAAGATCCAGAAAACTCAAGTTCAATCTCCTCTTCAGCCATAAAGCAAATAGGTAAAGATGTAAAAGATGGAGAACTGACAGGGAAATCCCTTTTCTTCCTTCACTTGCATCAAGTTGAGTGCTTTTAGAAAAAGTATTTTTCTGTATTTTACATTTAATATTTTTAAGGTCTGCCTAAATTCAGACTTTTTTTTTTTTTTTTTTTTTTTTTTAAATCAGAAGTTTTCCAGTTGTTTGGCTTGTTTTGCGCCGTGTCTGCCATGGCGCCACTACCGTGCACAGTTTTACTATTCTAAGTTTAAGAAAATAAAGTACTTCTTTTTCAAAGTAGGAAAAACAAAGAACTTAACATTTACCATATGATGGTATCAAATGCAGGGAGAAAAAAAGTATGCATTGATTCCCTTTCTGGGAAACTGGGCGAGGAGCACAGGATGTTTCAGCACAGAGAAGAACAAGTCTTTCCCCAAAAGGCAGTAACTGGGATGTACCCAGAGTCAGGGTTACAAAATCCCAGCAAATGGTGAGTGATTTTCCTTCTGGCCGGGGAGGGTTGAGCACTCCGGCAGTCCCGGGCACCCTCCAGCCCCCATCGGGCACATCCCACCTTCTCCAGCTAAAGCCTCAGGGAACAGCAAAAGATTTTCAGGTTAGCATTAAATGGTGCTACTGTTTGGTTTTTAATTGGTGGGAAGAGCCTTATTCCCCTTTTTTCTGGTTTTCAGTTACAAGTACCACCAGCAACTAAAAAAAAAAAATCTCATGGCTTGACATTCTTCAAGACAGGTCTGGTTAAAAGTAAGGCAGTGAAACCAGTGCTATGATACAGAAAATATTTGCTCATTCATGCACTAGGTTCAACAGGCACTTTGCAATTCTGAACCGGACTTTCAGATTATTCAGGAAAAAAAAAAATATATCTGTAAAGCTTTTTGTAATTTTATTTTTAATTTTTAAAAAAACGTATTTTCCCTCCTCAATGTAAAGAAAGCATCCACATCTAAAAGAAGTTATTTTCCACCCACATAACGATTCCACCTATAATAAAAGGTCACTTATTACCCCACTTTATGAACACAAAAGAAACCTCCAGCTGAATGGGGTCTCCACTGAGGAGAACAGATGGGCCAAGCATATAACATAGCACTGCTGTATTGACTGGTGATGGAACCGAAAGCGCATCGCCATGGCAACTCCTTTACTGCCTCCTCCCTCAAGACAACAAGAAATAGCTCACGAGAGGTATTTTAGGAAATTCATAAAAAGGAGAAAAATTGTGTTTCTTGCTTTCCAATTATTTAAAATGTACCTATAAAAGGTGCATTCAGGAAACTGGTGGATGGCATTTACTTCCACAAAGTGAAAAATAATCTTTGCCTGTGTCGTAAAGACTTTGCGATGAATGCCGGGTATCGATCATCCTTCTAAAATGTTAACTGCAAACTTTATGGCGCTTCCACTAAAAAATCCTCATGCTGATTTTCTGATCTATCTGATTGTGTTTTTTTTATTTTCCTAATTAGATAAAGAGAGCTGTCTGAAGCAAGGTCTAATGAAAACCAGCCTATTTCTTCTCTGCAAATGGTCTGACCTTACCTGGAGGTTACACCTACCTGCGATGCTCACATCATTTTTTTGTATCACTATTGCATTTAATCATTATGAATGCTGAGGACTCCTCATGCTTTGCAAAAATCCCTTAAAAACAGAAAGAGAACAAGACTGCACCAAAAACAAGACCACATTCCCCAGCGCGAGGGAGGGAACGGAAAGCGGGTGGGTGCCAGCGAACTCCAACTTTTTTTAAGCAGGATATCCCCAAGCTTTTAAACAATAATAAATGCTTCATTCTCAAAATACAGTTCTCTGAAGTGCTTGTTTCCTTCCAACTGAAATTAATTGCGTTTTAATTTTCAGTAGAAGATTCCATCTCTATTTTCAGACTTGTTTACAGCCATATACGTCATACAGACATTAAAACCGTGATAGATATTATTTACAAAATGATAGATCTCTGAACGCAAACTGCTTATTAAATAGTCCTAGTGAAATTCTTGCAGAAAGCTTAAGAAACTAATAAACATATTTGATTTTTATAGCATTACCTCAAACCACCAGGAACATAACCCAAAGCAGTTCCAGCTGTTTCATGTATACTTGAATAATTTTGGAAACTTTCATTTCTGACGCACCCCTGAAGGGCCCCACTTAGATTGTAAATGTTTTTGTTTTGGTTGGCAGAAGCCCCTGTACAATCTCTGACTTAATATCAGCTTTAAAGCAATAATAAAAATAATAATCTCACTCGCATGCCAAACCACCCATACTGCTGCGGACCCCAGGGGAGGGACCAGCTGTGGGAATCCGGCTCATCAGTTCCCATCGTGTTTTCTTAACTCTCTGCAAATTTGAAGATGCTGTAATGGAGCTTTCCTTGCCCTGACCTCTGGGCAGCTGAATGCAGTTGCTTTCCGTAATTAAGCAGTCCCAGCCCTGGCACAGTAGGCTGCGTTCAGCTGTTGCAACTCAGGGTAAGAACAACCAAACTACACAGGATTTCTGAAGATTAAAGATTTTTGGGGAACGGTCACAAAGTTTCCCAAACGTAGGTACAGCACGCAACAGAAACATAACACATACTGTTTGACCACTAGTTTTTTTCTTGTTGTATTCTGAAACTCAGTGGGTTTTACACCCACACCTAGGAAGTGTCACTATTTAAAATGTGATTTTCGTTGGCTTTTCCTTGCTTCTTTTTTTCTTAAGGCATCAAGCATTATCCTTCAGAAAAAGCCAGAAAATGGCAGAAAATGTCTCCATAGCCCTGCTCAACCGCTTGCCACTGCACAGGTCACCTTCCCTCATCTCTTCTGTTTCCATTTTACAACACACACTTCACGCTGAAGCATTTCCACTCCTTTCCGTACTGAACCCACCAGACAATGCTCCTTGTCACTGAGAGCTCCTGACACTGTGAGAGCTGTAGATGATGGGACCTTTGCTTTCTGCTGCTCAGAAACACCTGGCTCCATCCCCAGACTCTGGCACGCCCATCACACTGCACTCTCTGCTGCGTTAGCCACCTTCTGCACACCCCTCAGCACTGACAAACTGAGGGTTTCACCTTGGGCTTAAAAATTACAACTTTATATTTAGCTTGAAATTGTCTAAGGACACCTTTGACTTTTTTTTTTTTCTCTTGGAATATCAAAGTATCTCTCTTCTGTCTCAGATGACGTCTCCCAGGCCTTTAAATCATTCCCGTGCATCTTCTCCAAAACTTTTCCCACTTGATACTATGACCCACCTGCCTCAGCCCCACTGGAAAAACCATCCGCTGTGTCTGAAACAGAAGCGATACCTCATTTTGGCCACAGCCCCACAACGAAAGCTTAGGAAGCTTACACTTAAATGCCAACCCAACCTAATTCGGAGTCACTGCTCCTTGAGATAACCCACCACCATAAGGATGACATGTAGCTTTTTCTTCTGCGCATCAGACTTCACCTTTCAGTGTATTAAATTGTATATTAAATTAATCCCCATTAAATCAGAGCCATCCAGAGCCAGACCCCATCTGTGCCTACGACTATTTCTCTTCAGTAATTTCCATCTTTTGTCTCAACTATAAAGCTCATCAGTGATGTCTTTAATTTTTTTACTTATCATGGATAAAAATGACAACAAGGATTAAGACAAAAAATAATTCTCTAGAGGACTTTGGTACAAACTTCCCATTTTTAATCCACTTAATCTTTACAGTGTCCATTTGTATCATTCCAGTTTTCTAATTAAATGTTGTGTGGTATCAAGTCAAATGTCATAGAGAATCCTAGATTGTTAAATCAACACCATTATCCTCATTAAAAATAATCCTATAAAAAGACCCTTCAGTTTGATAATTTATATTCTGTAAATCTGTGTAGACTACTGTTAATTTTATTTCCATAGTTTCAACCCACACCATTATTTCTTCAACATGTGGCAAGCAAACTAGTTGTACAGGCAAACAGAAGTTGTAATCAGCAGAAAGTAATTTATATCATGGAAAAAAACTACTCAAAACCTTTTGAAGCTAAACCTGAGTTAAATCAGGCACCACTGAACGCAGGTATCTGAGTTGCAGCTATGACAGCATTTTAGGAAGATCTACCTCAACCAGGGACCTCCCTGATGCACCATTCATACTCATGTGGAAAAACCCAGTTATTCAAAACAGGAGAAAGACTCTTGATCTTCAAAAAATATCTCCTGGCCTCTTTGTTCACCAGACCACACCTCAGTAACTAAAAAAAAAAAATGGTTCTGAATTCAGTGAAGGAAGAGAAAGGCACAATAATATTCACAGAGCTGCGGTGACATAAAGATAACGGTGCATTAGAAAACTTGTTTTGTCATTATATTGCACTGAGTAAATAGAAAACATAATTAATAAGGACAGGCATGTTAATTTTGGTTCCTTTCAAAACCTGGAGGCAAGGGGAGGAGAAGGGGGAATGACAATATTTGGCAATAGGAAGAAAAACAGTTGCAAATGAGACATTTTTCAACCCCCTTAACTAGCTTTAGTAACAACTGAGAATAAAAATAAACTTATAAACACTTTTGTGTCCTTTAGAGTGCTCAATTTAAACAGCATATTTAATCTAAGTCATATGTAACATTATAACAATGCTCTTTTTGCCCTCAATATGAGTTAAGAATATTAAATATGTATGTGAAATAGTAGCCCATGCTGGAATGTCTCCAGAATTAAATTCTTAATATGAGGGTTTTTTCATCTCCCTTTCTTTTTTCTTTTTTTTTTACTTCAAGCCGCAAAGATATTCAAAACTAGGTCAAGCTTACAACACCCAACAAAAGTAAAAGGATCTGCAATTTCTGGGATTAATTTTTTTTAAAAGTATCTTCCTTTAAAATTTACCCTAAAAAGACTTTCCATTTCCTTTATGAAAAGGACAAATACAGATACGGATTTCTCTATCTCCCTGGAAACAAACATACACAAAAATAAGGTAACTGCTAAAACACAGCTTTCTTCCTAACCTCGCTAGGCATTACTGTTCTGAAATTATATCTACTATCAAGTAGAGTCACTCAAACTGTATGTCCTCTAGGGACTAATACACGGCGCAAAACATACAGAATTTCTAAGAAATTAAAAGAAACCAGATACCCAGTTTTTAGGAATAAATGTGTATAAAAATAAACATGACTCTCTGGTTTGCTTCATGTATAACTAAAAGGGACATACACAGCAACCTTAAACTACCAGCAACTGCCTCTTCATTTGCATTTTATCACTTTCTGAATTCTAACAGATGCCAAAGTCAACTTTCTATTATTTTTTAAATAGGAAAATGGAAAAGTAAGAGAAGGAGTGGAGGCATTGCGTTCCCCTCTGCTGTCTGTCCTACATGCCCCTGATGTGCCAAGAGACCCTACCATTTCTCCACCCAAGCAGAAAATCATGTGGCCACAGATCTTGTACAGATAATGGGATACACCTTCTGCCAGCAAAACTGAGGAACAAACCGGTTCAACTTGTAACAGACCCCCACTAGCCACTCTCCTCCATCCCCATTCAAACACCAGGGAGACAACACAGTGCTTCCCAATCACTCCATGCTCCTCCACCATTATTAAAAGACACATCTTCCACCTTTTTCTGTAGCGTTAATTATCATCCTTGCAAAAACCTACTTGCCTTTTAGATATGGCTTGCAGACTTCATTACAGCTTTCAGTGGAAAAGTGACTTACCTAACTAAAACCACATTTAACAAGACAAACTCTAAACAAGCGTAAATTTAAATTTCAAATTCCATCTCTCTGAAAAAATGCTGCAGCCAGATCAAAGAAATCAAATTGGCTGTGTTGCTGCAACACATGAAAAACACCAACTCATACTGCTAGAGCTGTGGAAGTGATGAGGTGGGATGCTTGAGAGAGGGACTGACAGCACCAAGGAGAAGCAAACCCTGACAGGGAGGAGACCTGTAATCCCCCAATTAACTAACACCAGCCTCTGTAGTAGATACTGCGAGGATCTCATACAATGAGGGCACGCACCTAAGGAAATATTGTCTCAAATATTTTGAGCCTGGGTAGAGGTTCAATGGTGAAACTAGTTCTCAGTCAAGTCTGTGATAAATGACCAAAAGTTGTGTTGGTAATGGGGCAAAGTAAATATTAACAGTGATTAACAAATAAATGCTGGTCTACTAAACTTATGGTCAATACTGAATACCCAGGAATGGCTTTGGAACCACACACCACCAGTAGTAACCAGTGGAACAGCAATAATCTGGAAAGAAGAAACAACCAACAAAGAAAACCTTAGCATAAAACCATACAACAACTTCGGTTGGAAAGGAGCACAGGAGATCATCTGGTCCAACCCAACCTCCTTCTCAGAACAGGGGTCCAAAACACAATTTGTACACTACTCATTCCTGATGGTTTGGGAAACATATATACTGGTCAAGAATTCCAAGTAATGCCATAAAGTTATAGTACCACCAGAGACAGAAGGATGCTCAAACACAAGTAACTAGAAGACCAAATCCAAGTTGTGGTCAAGGTTTATTAACAGCTAGTAACTGAAACAGTCTAGAGATATGAGGCCATTTACAATGTTTAAATAAATCATCATGGATTAGTGTCTCCTTAGCACAGGAGGCTTTACCAATCGGATGAAACTTCCTTGAGGCACCCAGGAAGTGCTACGGTTAGACAGAATGAAGAAGGTGCCAAATTGCTGATAGAACATCAAGTGATCCAGTTGGATCAAGACAAAAATAGATTTGCAAAAAGACCTAATAAATGAAATGAGGAGCTGGGCAAAAGATTCTGGATTCCTCTATAGGGCTTGACATCCTCACCTCCAAATAAAACCAGTACTGTGTTTTAACCAAAGAAAATGCGTACTAACCTAAAGAAAATGTGTACTGACCTAACAGTACTTGTCTTGAGCTGTGTATTTCTGTGTTAAAAAAGGTGGAATTGTACTATGAAAACCCTATATCAGTTCTTCTTTTCTCTCATGTGGTCTACAAAGAGTTAAAATGAAAATCAAAATTCATATTTTCAGCAACGCTGAAGCTGCCTGATGACTGCGAAAGGTTAGCGCTGGGCCAGGTGGGAAGGAAGTCGACTGGAGTTTCCAAATTTAAGCAGTAATTTCCAAAGAGTCAATATACATCCAAGAAAGTGCTCAACGACCTCAGTTAAAAGGCTCCTGTTGGAACCTTTCCACCACAAGTGGGTGGGAATTCAGTGCCTTGGTCCCCTCCCTGTAGCCTGATGGACCAGCAGCGGGAGACTCCTACCACCGCCAACTAAAAAGCCTTTCATATTAGGACAACCTTCTGTCAGAATTCTTTTGTGACAATGGCAGATAATCACACTAAATTATGAATAAAAGACACAGTGACTTCTTTCTGGAAAAGCACCAAAACTGAGGGGAAAAGGCTCTTGAAAATATTTCTAATAGATCTTTGACAAATTATTTGTCTACAGCTTACCAGTCAACATATCTTGGCATGAAGAAGGTACAATCCCAATAGCATTTGTTATCTTGAACTAATTTACATATAAATAGGAATGTATTTATATAAATGTAACATAAATTTATATTAAACCAATTTATAATTAGAAAGGCATAGAGCCAAAATAAAAAGAAACAATGGATAAGGTTTAAAACACAGATGCTATTCCCCTGACTCTTGTAGGGGTTTTCCTGATATACAGGGAAAAGTATAAAGCAATACTAAGACTTCAGTCACTAAAATCTCTTGCTGATAAGCTGCAGTGACTTCCCAAGGTATTTCCAGAACTCCTCAAATCACTAGGAGCTTTAACTAATATTCCCTCTCACTGCCACCTGGTTTGCTTGAAAAAAAATTGCATTACAGTTATGCAATGCTTCTTTAAGCCATGGAAACCCAGGCAAAATTTTGTTTATTGGTATCCGAATCCCTGTATAAAACAGCAACATTCAGATATTTCCTGGCAACCGGCCCCACAATTTACAAGCCCACATCACTTTGCAAATATATATGGCAAGATATTTATTGCAACCCATCCAAAGTTTCTTCACTGTTGATTCAGTATCTCTTCCCGTACTCCTGCTGAACGTTTACATAAGCTGATTGCTTTTAATCTTTATGTATTTGCTTTAGATGTGCCCTGACAACCACTTGGAAAAGTGGCATTTTCCTGACAAAATGAATCATTTGCCTTCTACCACCAAGTTGCAGATCTCTGTTACCAAAATAGAAAGGCTAGAACATGCCCTAGGAAGTCTCTTTATCCGCTCTGAAATTAAAGGGAGCAGATGTATTCAATTTGAAAATCCAGTGATAATAAAAATTTTTTTAAGAAACAAAAGTGACAGGATTTCCAGAAGTATGGGCTAGTAACGGGAACAAAATATTGCAAGGAGTGGATTGCAAGAGGGATAATTGCACAATTCCTTTCTAAGTCAAAGTACTGACACCACGTTCTGCTGAGAAAACATTTTTGTCCCTCTGATTTAATGATAAATTTCATGTGACTTTTCTTGGTTGGAGGAACAGAAACAAAATCAAAACACTGTCCTGACGTGTTTTCATTGAACATCTCCTTTAAGAAATAAACTTAATCTCTTTTTTTGTTACACAAAGTATTATTTTCGGCCTGAACAAGGGGGGCAAAAAGAAAATAACCACAATCGTTCTCAAACTGAGAATCCATTAGAGGTCTAAAAACCTTTTGAAGGAAGAACAGACTTTGATTTCCAGCCCTATATTCCAGTTTCCACCACCTTTGCTTAGCAAACAGTGCTCAGTGCTAAACTTCTCAACCAGAGCATCTCTAACAGTCTCACCCTCCTCAAACTCCTCATGTCCTTTCACAGTATTAACTACTTCTGCTTTTTTAAGCCTTGACCTTCCCAAGGCTATCCCTCCCTTTTTTGATTTTATTTCTGACATCCCTCCCTTCCCAGAAATGAATCCTTCCAACACCCACTGAGGTTCAGATGCTGACATCCTGCATTTTCCTCTGCCCATCCAGTTCCTTGGTCTGAGCGAACTCCAGCATCTTTATGCTGCCAGCTCAAACTCCGTGCTTCTCCAAGACAAAACTAAATTTAAATTTTGCAGAGGTACAGAACGCTCATTCAATAGCTATCATTTCACTCTCCATCCTCCCCTGAGATTCCGTCTGTCTCCAATTACTCATCTCAGCAGATAATACCATCGGGTTGCTGCTTCACAGCAGAACATCGTCAGTAATGGGTCTCCCACTCTTCCTGGGCCATTTTGGCCAGACCTAAGTTGTGCTACTTCTACTTTGGAAAAAAAAAAGAAAAAAACCACCACTGATGAGGAACACAATTTTTTCTTATGTCCTTGAAATCACGTACTATATGTTTTCCTAATGGCCCTGATGAAAACCATGGTCCACCACTAAGTCTTTGCCCAATATCACTACTTGCCTATTTTTTTCCCTTGTTCTTTTCATCATTTCTCTCTTTAGGCCCCTGCATTTACCTGGCTTTTTGCAAGTCAGGCCCAACTCAAGATTATTCACCCTGCTATCATGTAAAAGATGTAACTACAGTTGCTCACCTTCACGTTCTATCTCCTAAGGATACACAACACCATTTGCTTTCTTTCTCTATTTGCCTTCACACTTTTTGGCTTTTATAGACTGTATTATTTCTAAGTATACATCTTTTTTCCCTTAACGAAAAATGCCACAGCAATGTCTCCTTGTTATAACAACACAAATCATGATTACTAGTCACCAGCATAAATGTCCAGCAAGTGACAAATGCACTTCTGGGCTGGGTTTTTTTGATGAAAAACCATTTGCTTTAGAGTGGTTTCCTACTACTAGCTTACTTCATATGCAAGTTGAAATATAGAGTGACCTTTCCATATGGCCCTTTCAACATATGGAAAAAAAAATACAGACGCATAAATATTTTGTATAAACCAGAGATAAACTGCAAAGCATCCTTCAGCTCCAATTTATCTCCTTTGTACTGATACCATAATTTAGAACAATTAAAATGTTCCAAGGTTTGTCTTTGGTAACAACTAACATTTCTAAAGCACTTTTTCAGAACATTGTTTTTGAAAGAATGGGCTATAAAGGTCTTCAGTAGCAATCGAGAAGGTCTTTTGTGAAGGAAAATACCAGTTACTGATGCCTATTAGACAATCAAATGTGTCCCTGAGTGGGCATGTACACTCTCATTCTCAGAACAAACCTGCTGATGACTGAGCTACTGCTTTCAAAGATATTAGTATTTTCCTTCAAAATTCTTCAGAAAGTAGTTTTGGCTTTTTTTAAACAGTAATTCCAATATATTTCAAATCATGTGAATAATGATCTCAGGTTATTTAACCAAAATAGATCATCACGTGGGTACAGGCACAGCCAGAATTGTCTTTATTTTCCATGAAAAGAAGGTGCAATACCATAAAATTAGACCCACATGGAGAAATGACAGGATGGAGTTTACTAGTATGTCCCAAAACCTGAAAAACAGACTTGATCTAAAAAAAAACCCACCCCAACCTCTCAGACTCTTCTACCTGATCAACATTCAACCGCTTCATGCAAGGGATGTGCGTAGCCAGCTTTGTGACACAGTAGTACCCACAAGCAGATTTACAGACCTAAAAGCATTAATTTACTGTTTTCCTGGAGGTAAACAAAATAAAATGGTGTCTTCCCAAGGTGTCACAATCCCACTCCACATCGGGAAATGGCAATCCCATACACTGGCTGTCCTCCACAAGCACAATGTCCACACCCACAAACAACCCATCTCCAGCAAGGGATGCAGTCTGGTGGTCTCCCAAGAGCCAGCCCTAAAAAGGTCCCAGCTGGATGAAGTAAATCTCTACAAGCCTCTATTGCAGTAAGCAGGACATGCTGCTCCCACCAACTGACATTCCAAGGTGGCCCAGTTCAATGTGCCACAGGGATGTAAAAAGCTCCCGTCGTTCAGGCGCTTCCTTTTCAAGAAGATAAAAAAGCCAAAAGGCACTGGTGGAGACACAAGCAGGCAATGTTGGGGGTATATAATCCAAGCACAGAGGCTGTTGGGAATATTAATCCAATGGGCTCCACGAGCTCAAGGGAAGACGGCATGTCAGGACTCTGAAAGACCGCTGCGACTTTAGGAGCATCCATAAACATGGCACTAGCCCTGACCACAATGCAGTACAGCTGTTTCATAGTAACCTTGATCCATCAGGGAAAGAAGAGTAAGAGCAAACGAAATATGAACTCCACAGAAAGCTGATTTGAACAATACAGATACTGTGCCATTCCATCTTCTATTACAGCAATGTCACTATACGGTTTACAGCCCACATTCTTTTCTTGACATAGGTCTACCTATAGCAAAAAGGTTCCTCAGCAGCAGCATACCCGAACTGTAACTAGCTGTGTTATCTGCTTCTCCTTATCTTCACATGTTAAAATTGAGTTAATCTCTCAGCAGAAATGCACAGATTGCTGTCCTTGTAACATGTGCACCATATCCCATACAAGCCTCATTGATGCTACGTGATCATCAGCTGGAAGAAACAAAGCACTGCAGCATAATAAAAACTGGAGGCACATGTGGACCAGAAGAAATACTCCTTACTAATAAACTCAGAATCTTTAACATAAAAAAAACTGTGTCCCATTCTCTAACATTCCTGGTGAGGGTACTTTACAGGTTGTTTGCCCACAATCCTCTTCAAAGGGTTGATCCATTCTTTCCCCAGCTGCTCCCACGAATACATACTGCCCCGTACTAAATGCAGTAAGTCTAGATGTGCTGCACTTCACCATCTGCTTTATTCCCACTTTAATCCAGCTCCCACCTGACTGGCAGGGCCCAAAGTCCTGTGACAGAAGATATCTGGGCACAGCAATGTGGGGCTCAGCTGGGAGCTTCCCGTTGAGAGACTGCCAACATTTCCTTGCATCCACCCTTCTTACTATGCCTCCCGTACCCACAGGAAATGTGAAATTACTATTAATTATGCCCTCTCGCCTGACCCATTTTTATCTTGAAATAGCAGTATCTGGGATGGGCTAAAAACAGAAAGAAAAAAAAAAAAAAAAAGAGGAGGGAAGCTACACATTTGGCTTCCTGAATAACTCCTCTTAGAAAAGCCAACTCTGTTCTGATTTTCTCCACTATTTTTTCCTCTTTCTTTCCTTTCTTCTTCAACTTCTCTTCTGTATCTTCCTTTTGTTTCTCTCTGCAAGAAGAGGAATCAGGTTAGGAAAAAGGAACGATGGGGAACGCTGATCTAAATTGCTTCACATCTTCAAAAATGTGGAGAGAAAATGATGGGGCGTGGGAAGGGAATGGAACCCTGTGGGTTTTCTTTTCCAAAGATGACTTTCTTTTTCCTTCTGGCTCATGACTGAAGGAGATATGAGAGAATAAGAACTGCTGGAGATTTTGGCAAATATTGAAAAAGGAGAAACATGCAACTACAATTATTTGGAGAATAAGAAGCAAATGCTAAAGAAAAATCAACCCGACAAATACAGACTGTGGTCTCTTTCCAAAGGGAAAAGGCTTTATTCAGTTCGAATCAAATCCGTTTGTTTTTCACATTAATTCAAGCATGGATTTCATATAATATTCACAAATACATATGTCAAATAGAGCGGTGCATACCAGTTTAGATGAATCAGAAAACATTCCTCTATTGTAAGAGGTAAGACACGCAGTTTTGTTTCCTGAAGGTTGACAAGGAACCAGAAAGAAATAAAAGCATGACCTTAATATTGTAACTAAACAACATCAAAATGTTCTTGTCTACAAATTCCAAGGTACCACGACGCACTTCGTTTACACTGATTTTTGCAAAGACAATAATATAGAATAAAACCATCTCCAGCGTTCTGCACTGTTGTCTGGAACAAGGGTAATTTCTGGTTCAGAAGAGAGGACCCTCATAAGAAAAGCAGGGTACACAAACATGTCTGGGATCTGAAACACAGGTTTTGTTCCTGCAGCCCATGAGCCATTTTCCAGGCACCCAAGAAGAAGGCACCATGCTAGAGCTGCCAACAGAGATCCTTGTTTCTCTCTGAAATAGCTAGCAAGTCTTTCCTCATCACCCTTGCAAAAAACAACACCAGAATGAGACCTGTTAAGCGACCAACACAGAATGCAAATACAGAAAGTAAATATTTATTTAAACACAAACCAGTCTTGGGGCATCCTTTTGTGATTTTGTTTTCTTACTTGTGACCTTCAGGAAGGAAGGACACGTTCAAAACCTCAGTGACTGTTCGTTTGCAGAGGTAATACCATACATGCAATAAACCTAGGACAAGCACCTAATTATTTGCTTTCACCAACCAACTGCATCAGCAAAAACATTTTGTTTGGTTTTAACTCATTTAAATTAGAGGTATCTTTCACCAAGATGAAAGTTTTCCAGAGAAACAAGGTTTGCACTTAGTGACACTTTCAGAAAGACACAAGAAATAATATAAAATAACTACTATTTCTGTCTCCTGACAGGCTTGTTGGAGTATTTTAAAACAGCTTTCTAAAATAAACGGATTTTTTTTTCCTGCACAGATTTACCATCAGGGAATCAAATCCTATCCTTATAAGGTTACAACAAAACAAAAATCCTGAAAAGAAGTACAACATCAAGTCCATTTTTTAACTCAGGAAACAGGGATACTAATTATACAACTAAGTTTAAAATCAGTTTCTTGAGAAATAGCAATAATCAGATGCTTAGTAAATAATCTTCCCAATTATCGCCGCCTTTGTCCTTCATCCCAAATCATTCCTCTCCATCTTGACTATTAGAGCTACAAAGCCGAAAAAGAGATTTTGTATCTACAGGCAGTATTCAGGCTTTACCCGCGGAAATATTTTTATACACGCAAACATGGTTACTTTTACCATTAAAAACTCTCACTGCTATGGCAAGGCAGAAATTACTTAAACGACTTAGGCTACAAGCACCGACACTGAATCTGTAATAAAACCACAATAGATGCAAAAGGAAAGGGGAAAAAAAAAAAAATCAGCATTAAACATTGGAGAAAGATCTTAAGAATAATGGCCTCTAAAATAGTTTACAAGAATCTAAAATAATGTCTGTGCTAAGCTAACACAGAAATCAAACTATGTGAAAAGAAAATCAATATTAGGATTAATGCTCCAGTTCTCTGCAAAGCAGGAAAAAATGCAGCAAAAAAGCTTGAAAAGCCAAGGTTTTCTTTTCTGTTTTATCAAATTTTTGCTGGGGACTTTATTCTATTTAAGAAGTTTCACGAGAAGCAAATTGCTCCGAAGCTGAAGCTCACCCAGGGTTAACTGCAACACCAAATGCAGGCCGTTTCCTGCAGGTTTTTTTTTTTTTTTTTTAAAAATGTAAATATGATCATAATACAAAGAAACAAAGGACACTGCTATGACTTACAAGCATGTTACATTTCTGTTGTCTGCAGTATTCAAAGTCTGTGTAAGTAAACTTTAAAGAATGTTGAGAGGAGGTATTTTCATTCCCTTTTTCATTATCCAACACTACAAGCTGAATCGTATGTAAGATTTAACTGTACTACATACAAAAGCAGCGGCACACCAGTGAGCACTTCATTAATTAAAAGCCAGAAAAGGAAGTTTGCTAAACGAAGCAAATGTTCTTATCACTCCTATCTATATTCATTAAAACTGACAGGAAACCAAATATCACCATCTGTCTACTTGCAATAAAGACACTAAAAACAGCTCCGGGGTAGAAGAATAATATAAAGTATAAAACTGCAGTTTTTCAAGTTTCAGTTTTAAATGGACAAGAGAGAAACTGATGTCAGACAGGGGGGAATAAAGGATGACAAGGAGCTGGTACATGAGACTGGAAAAGAAATTACATGTTTCAGAAGATAAACTGAAGCCCCGTTGAAATTTTACAAAACATATGACGAACCTAAAGTTTGCTCCGTATTTCTCATTCAGATCAACGGGTCTGCAAAAAGCCAAGTATTGCAATAGCGGCTTATTTGCCTATTTTGAAATAACTGATACTAAAAACATTCAGAAAACTATATCACGTTACATAAACTGCAAAGTTTTAATGCTCAAGCAAGTCCCAGGAAACATTTTTGTGGCTTTATTATGTACTGATGCACTGTCTTTCTATTTACAAGAGGTAATTTTTTTTTCATCATTCCTATATATGGATTTAGCCTGTAAGTCAGCAACTCGGTATAAAAGTTGAATAAGATTTGTTGAAAGAGAACAGCAGAGGTACTAACTTAGCTCTGAAAAACATACCACAACTCACACCAGCGGTTGCAGAGGTCAACCAAAGGTCACTGATTTAAGGTAGTTTCCAGCGGTTGTACAGTTCCTATCTTCTAATAACCGCCCTTTTTTGCACTTCAGGGTAGAGGAAAGACGAAACAAATAGACGGTAATAAGATATTTAATGACAGAAATGAAAATAAACTACTGCTCCCATTTTCACCAGCATAGCTCCGCGGTGTTAATTCTGCACCATACCCCCGCTGCATTTTGCATAGCAATGAAAAGCCCTTCCAGTACCTCTCAATGCTGCATAAAATATTAGCTCTACAGCCACAGTTTTTAAGACTAAATAAGGTTAAAGTAATTTAAGGCTGAGATAAACAGAAAAAGAAAATTCATTGTTTAAACTGCCGCCCAACTCCCAGCCCCATGTTGTGCCCGAGCAGATTTCTGAGATACCTACAGGAAGCATAAAATGGGGTTGGAAGAGGAGGAGCAGTGGAGTTAAAGACTAAATTGAAGGCTTATTGATTTTTACTATTATGTTCCTCCAGAACGGTACTTTTTTTTTTTTTTCCGTAGTTTAATTTTCTGTCCCAAGAACAATAACTCATACATCTAAAAAGGCGCTCATTAATATTCTATGAGAATGCTTTTTTAGACTCAATACAACACAGCAATTATCATCCTTCTGTTAATACTTTAACAATACTAACAGACCCATTAACAGCTCCGCACAAGTACCAGAGGCGTTTTTAAGAAACAGAAGTTTAGGACTATTTATGTTTATTAAAGAAACCACAACAAAATTATAGAAGGTAATGAAGCCTGAGTGTAAAAAGTTACTGTAAACTGATGTGCAAATGGGCCACCAGACTACTCCTCCATTCTGAGGAATCTTCTTTTATAAGTCAAGTCAGTCTATGAGGATATAGGAAAAGTAATTTTTTTAAGTGAAGTTTGAAATTCAAGGGTAAATTCTCTTTTATGTTAAATATATAACGTAGGGCCTCAGCATATCCGTTACGTGTCCATGCCAATGAAATCACTGGGATGTTTAGAAAGGACTTCAGAAAGCTGGTAGGCAAATGAGGAGATATGTATCAGAAGAGAAAATACAAAGGCATCCATAAAAAATTCCGATGTGTGGTTTAAAAATGCTTCCAGATTGAAGCTGGAGAATGTTTATTCTAAGGTGGGTTGTATGATACCTCTTGGGAAAGAAAAAAAAAAAAAGAAAAGGAAACATTATTACAATGGGGGAGGGAAAAAAGGCAAAACGTTGACATGTTAAGCTTTATAAACCTTTTAATAAAAAACTACATAGGAAGAGTCATATTCTATTTTGAAAAAAAATATATACAACTTGCTAGAGCTCTTATTTTCCTACTGAAAGTAGAAACTGTGGAAGTTGCATTCCATTTTATTTACTAATGGGAAGCAAAGACTCAGGTTCTTCAGGAGCACGGATAATCAGCAGAAAAGGTAAACTGCTTTCACAGAATGAGCAAGCACATTCACTCCTGAACTCCTCCAGTGTCCACAGCTGCCACAGCAATATCAGGGTACAAATCCACAGCACATATTTGAGAAAACCAGCCCCAGACTCCAGGTTCCCTGGATCTGAGAGTGCTGGGCTGGGAAAAGCCTTCCAGGGAACTGAGAAAGCATCAATTGCCTATAATCCCCTTAAAGAGGTAAATGAAACTCAATCCTGAAACACATAGTGTTTCTTAGTCCCTCCCATTCCTATACTGTAAGGCTGGTTTTTAATTGTTTTCCTTTAATTAGATGAAACATTGGCCTAAAATTATATACACACAATCCTATTTATTTATATATGTATAAATCAAAATATCAATTTATTAAGGACCAGTCTGTATTTTTTTCATCTTGTACCTACCTTGACTACAAGCTGAAAATTTCCCTTTGCCTGGTTTTTACCTGTAGATGAAGTTATCCTTCCCATAAGGTCACCATAAAGCACCCACTTTATTCTGATTTTACCAAATCCCTTGCTCATAGGATTATGTACACTGTGTTTAAATTCAAGATGGTTTTTGCCCTTTTGTACTCAAATGAATCTTCTTCCGTTCTCCTGATACACACAATAAAAAGCGAATTTTTCAAGTTTGCAGTAAGACTTATTTTGGCGAGATCACTGCAACACCTCCTCATCGGTATTATTCTTGAATCCACTTTAGACAGTCATTAACAGTTTTCCATACACCTTTGTAAAAGCTCCCTAAAAATTTACTTTTATGAAGTGAATACTGAAGTGACAATATCCTAGTCACAACGCCTTCATGTCTGTTATTTAAAGTACTGTAGCATTACATCTGTATGCCAGTAATAAAAGGCTCATGATGTTTTTGCTCTATAGCATTTAAAATACCTGAGCCAAGAACAAGTCTAGCCTAGGTGTACCTTTTAAACCACACAAAGACAAAATAATTTATTACTATTTACATCGCTGTAAGTATTTTTGAGCTCCTATTTAGTTGGCCATAGTAGTAATGACTGCAGCAAGCTGGAACAGGTTTGCCATAGAACAGAACCCAGGGTAGCACTAAAAATAAAACCTGGGTGTCTTGAAGTCTGGGAAAAGTACAGTAATGCTACAAGGGATTCAGTGCAAATCTGCAGAAGATATTCCCTACACATACAGTACTTCTCATTTGTTAATTTAAATGGACAGATATTTACAGACAAAGAATAATCCAGAGCTTCTGCAGGTGTCTTTGTCGTTCCCATCACTCCCGTTCACCTTTCCCATCTGTTTAGTCTCATAGTTCATTCTTCTGGCCTCTACCATCTTTCTTTCCTTGGTTCAGGCTCAGGACAACTATTTCTCCCCATCCCGGCTATGCCCAACTTTTCTCCAGGCCCAAATGATGTGATGCAGAGGATGGCCAAAAACCCATCAGAGCAGGGTCTCAGCAAGCTCTCGTGACAGAAGCCTTCACCTCCTGTGTAACAAGCCAACCTTTTCCTGACATTTCTTTATGCTCTGAAATAATTGCAGCCTTTTTTTTTCTTTTTCCTGATCTATCCCATTATTTCTCTCTATTTTACATACTATCCGTTACTCTTCAGGGTTTTTCCTCTTCTATCGCTGTCATGGTCTTTAAGAGAGCCGAGGATGTTAAGTACTGCACATCTGTCATTTCAGCATTACGATTAGGAAGAAAATTCCAAAAATCCAGGTACCACCATAAAAATGGTAAATCGCCCCTTAGATTTTATCACTTTATCACTGCTCTTGTACCCTTCCCTAGATACCTGCTGCTGATCACCATCAGAGACAGGATATTGAATTAGACACGTTCGATCTGAATCAGTACGGCTGTTCTTACAGATTTACTGCTAAAACAAGTGTTTCCACCAGACCTAAGAAAAATCAGCAAGAAATAAAATTACAGACTCTTGCATTTTACAGGTAGCTTTGTTGTGTGGTAGTCCCCCATTTCATCAGCTACTTTTGTTAGACTACTATGCAAAGAAAGTTAATTCTGATGACGATTGGCACATACGTAAAGCACTTGGGTATTTTCTTTGACAGTGGTAGAAAACATTAAATGTAGGAAATACACTTAATGCACAAAATATTTTTCACCTGCTGAGAAAAATGGGTGAAAATGCTTTGAACATGATTTCGTTAAGAGCATCATCGTTATCAGCATAAGAAAGGAAAAACGATTTGTTAGGAAACATCCACCCTTTAAGACATTCCCTGTTGTTTTTCAATGTTATTTTCCCAGAGACACTGAGAACGGTTAGGTTTTGTGGTTTGGGTGGGGTGGGGGAGAAGGTTGTTGTTTTGGGAAAACCTACCAAAGCTTGCTTTGCTTGCTTTGTCCTGACCCTCAGCTACAGCAAGAAGCAGCTACCAGAAGATGTAACTTCAAAGGCCAGGTGCAGGAGAAATTGTCATTATTTGATCCACTAAATGTAGAATTTAAAAACTTTTTTTTTTTAAAAAAAAAGTGTTAAAACTTTAAAAAAGAAAAGATTCCAAGGAAATAGCCAAAGGTTTTGTCCATGGCAAAGACTCAAGTCCCACTGGCCAAACCCTTCCAACCATATGACCACCCTTGGGTTCCAAGTCCAAGTAAAACTCTACTCCTCCCCACCAGTCTTATCTTGCCAAATCCAGAGCAGGAGGAAAACCCCCAGAGGACCAGCATCCAAAGGACTGCCCGACACGCTCGCAGGCGGAGCACTGACACACGTGGCAGCGTTCCCAGGAGCCGGCTCCCGCCGTCGGTTGTTATGAAGGAACATACATAACACACACTTCTGTGCTCCAGTCAGAAATAGTTGGGGGCTCTGAACAATGACTCAATAATCACATTTCCTTCCCTGTATCATAAAATAAACACAGTCTTTGAGATAGACTATTTGGATTTATGTCCTTCCGAAAGAATTTAGTAATTTGAGGGGGAAAAAAATAAAGCCACAAGTAAAGTGCACAGGTTCAAAATGTGCAGTAAATACTTCTGAAAGCAATGTTCTCATCTGGGAGCACTGCAACAGATGTTTATCATGAGCTACTGCAACAGTTAATCTAACTGCGAGGCAGATTAACTCTTTGCCATTGGAAACAAGCCTTTTTTCCATGGGCAGCCTACAGAAAACAAGGGGATGTGCCAGAATTACCGACAATAACCAGTTAACTGAAGGAAGGGAGGGTGAGGGAGAGCCATAAAGCCCGACCAAATAAACCGATGTCTGGTCCAAAAGACTAAGATGAACAGGTGTATGTGTGGGTGGGAATGGGGGGAAAAAAATAAAGAAAAAACATTTAAACAAAGCCTCCACTGACATTCTGGTCTCTGAAGTGGGTACACACAAAATGAGCCAAACAATATTTTTGAACAATTCAGAAAATGATGGATTTTTTTTTTTATTTTATTTTTGGAGAGGATAGGAAATACGATTATTCATCTTGGTTTTCAAAGTGCAGTACCAATATATCATAGTAACAACTCAGAGTTTACGCTACTTAAACATAGTCTGAGTAAGAATGAAAATAGTAGGCACAAAACGACAATTAAACCATGGATCATTCAAACAGCAGTTCAACAGTTCAGAAACATTACAGTATTTGGAAATACTAAGAATTTTAAAGATTTAGCTTAGGTATTCACATAACAAATGGTGGTAGTCTTTTTTTTTTTTTAACTGAGTTAATTTAATGGTGGGGGTTTTAATTTTTATGTAACTAGTTGTAGTACCTACTTATGCGATCTGGTATTTACTCCTTAAAGATACACAGTCAAAACACCGTTTAAAGCATCATTATTTAAAGCTGAAGTCGCCATTTCTTAAGGGTTGCAAATCCCTGTTTGCAACCTTTTCTGAAGGCAAGTGAAGGGCTTGTAAGTCCCTGCCCAGAGCCATTCCTCTGCTCCTAATTTCACACACATTTAATTTTGGAAAATCCTTGCACATATACGGGTCCCATGAAAAGAGCGAGCAGTCCATCCCCTTTCACCATCCAAAAGAGATGAAGCAGAAGAGACAAGTGCACCATGTTCTCAATGCACCAGCTTGAGCATCACCTATAGCTCCCACATCCCTGGGACCGGGCAGCACCGTGACTGCACCAGGGTCTGTGTAAAACTGCTGGGAAGCAGAGCTGGTCTGAAGATTTACAGCCTTGTACAGCTTGAAAAGCTAAACACAATTTTCATCTGAGGCACATACCTTCCCCTTCATATTGCCAGCTGTGGTAACACGAGAGTAAGAGTCACAACTTCTGGAAACTTCAGTCTAAATTGCCTTCCTGACTAGAAGAAAATCTCAGCTTGTTGGTTGGTTTGTGTTGTGGGTTTTTTTTAAACACAGAGAAAAACACACGCCAATCTGTCAAGTGTAAAGACAACCTAAAGAGGGTTTGTTTATCTAATCGCTAAGCAGAACAATAAACGAATAAAAAGCTGTAGGAAGTCCTTTTGACTCTGCAGTATTTCTGCTGGTAACGCAGAACAAGTTTCGTTCTTGGTATTACTCCTCACCAACAAAAGCAATAGCAAACATTATCCGTCCTTTAATATTTGATGAAGAAATTGATGTCGCTTATTCAAGAAAATCTTTATAAATATTCCTCCAATTCTAAAAAGACCGATGACACGTGCTGGCAGTACCTCTACCCAGCCCATTCATTCCTATATTAAGGGCACCGGAGCTGCCACCCTGAATCAGTCTGTTGACTAAAATACAATGGTTTGCAGCTTGTTTTGTTTGGTTTTTTTTTTTTCTTTTCCCCCCTAGATATCAAACATCCTAACTGCTGAGAGGAAGGTTTTGTTTTCTAAACTTTTAGTATTCCAGAGAAATATACTGACATTACATTCTGCAAGTCTTGCCAAGAACGTCTTTTGTGTTCACAGCTTCAGTGTTGGTGATAAATTTTGAACATTAACAGTACAAAGTATGACTTAAATCAAAGCCTAAATCATAAATGTAAAAGTAATTTAATCTAGTGAACTGGAAACCTTGATTTAAATAATTTCATTTTGCAAATATAGTTCTCCTAAGGAACTATTTGCTTTCAATGGTTGCTAGTTCTCGCAGAGTAGTAAATAAACTACATGCATCTATTTAAACTGTTATGAAGCCTAATATACTCTAGATCTTTTTTTTTTACATTTTATCAAATAGACAATTTACTAGGCAATTATTTCTTTAATTATGATTCCTCAGCGTTTCAGAAATATTTAATAAGTCCTAAAGCACCTTTTATGATGATGATTATTCCCATTTTATAGAATGATAACCCAAAGAAGAGATAATTAACTAGTTCAGACTCTTCCCTTCACCAGATTAAACTGGCTCTAAGATAATATGATTGATCTCCACTGTAACAACTGCCTGTTGCACATCATCTTTCACTCTGACCTAGCAATCATAATAATTTGCAAATATCAGTAAGAGAACAATTAGCAGTAAAGCTTCAGGAGGCAGAAGCAGAAGGCTGGACTAAATATCTGCACAAGAAAGAACAAGGAGGTTTTTGCTGGATGGTTTCACCAAGATTTAACACTTGGTATTATTTTTACTTCATCTTCTAAAATTCTGATGTAAAGGTAACACATGACACAGTCTGCTGCTATTCTTCACAACACAGCCTGCTTTATGAACAGCCTCGATTATTTTGCCATGAATAATGATGGCAAAAATAGCAGCAAGCATTTAGATCACTTCCACAGCCCAACCAAATCGTCACACCAGACTTCTCAAGTTGTACAACCTCTAGTTTGAGTACTCATTTCTTAATATTACGCCTCAATATCTGCAGGATGTTGTGCCAAGAGCACTTACTGTGAATGTTTCAGAACAGTTTCCACGTACTGAATATTGCATATCCTGACATGACAGCTAGGTTGAGACCTTACACGTTACAGTTTCTGCCTCGAGGGACAGTGCCAGATGTGAGACATTTACTAGTCAAGATTGGTGATGTATGGAAAGTGAGAGAAGGGGTACGGTATTATTTTTAAGTTTTTTCAGTCTCTCACCACTGTGCCCATTTTTCACCAGCATGAAAAGCTACTTGTACCCCAAGTTGGTCCATGATGGGAAACTGCATCTTTCCTAAAGCACCTACTGACCTTTCCCCCCAAGTCATCCATTACTGAGGAGGAGCATCATTATCTCTCAAACTACTCCGTCCTCCTGTTGTTACCATAAAACGGACAGAAGCAAGACGGGGGGGGGGAAAAAAAATGTTAGCAAGACATTTTGGCCTACACTGTAAACTTGCCTTTGCTGTGACGCTTACAAAAATGTTACCAGTTAGACATTAATGACCATCTCTTGAGCTCTGCCAGAAAGGGCGAGAGGCAGAACGTCAAGTGCTGGAAGGAAATAAAACAGTAAAAGACACAAGTAGTGCACGACGAGACAAATTTGGTAGGTGTAACCCTATAAAATGCCAGCTCTTCCCTTCTGCCTGAAGCCCTAGCCTCTATCAAAGGGGTGACCACTAGTAGGTGTGTAGAGGAGGAGGGTCTCGAGGAGACAACCCATCACTTTGGTGATGAACCCCACAGCTTGCAAGGTCCAGCTGGATGCATCCATCTCATTGCAAGCCCTCATCTTCAGGAAATATGAGTGCTGTTCTCTCCAAAATAAATTGTAATGGTGTGTGCCAGACCCCAAACCTTACACCACCAGCGTGCCACCTGTGCCATACTTTTTGCCTACACACTAGCTCGGGAATTAGGGGGACAAGGAGAGATCACAGGGAGCAATAACAGGATGAGCCAGTTACAGATCAGCGACTTCGGCGCGGCCTAAGCAAGTCACTCTCCTAAAATGAAACTGAAAGGAAGTTTTATACTTAAAAATTTGTGCATTTCCTGCACAAGTTTTTCAACAATATCTATAAAACGAATCATTTCAGCGCCCAGGTTGCCCATGCACCGCGCAGGCTCCGGTCCGTCCTGCCCTGCCGTGATGCTTTAGACACGATGCTGCTGGTTTGCTAAGCCAGCGGGCTCCAACGGGAACGGCGGCCCCGAAAGGCAGATGTTGTGTAAATTCATATTTCATAAACACAGTTAATTGTGACAAGAGGGCTATAAAAATCCTTGTACCGCTTAAATTATTTCTCCACTTAGAGCAACTCCACCACCAGAAAATGTTACACATTGCACTACATACTGAACTGGCAGCGCTTGGTGATAACATTACAGCTCTATTAAATAACAGATAGAAAAATCACAGACATTTAAAAACTACAAATTAATTTTTTCTGCTGTCATTCAACATAACCTTTTAAAAACAAACACGCCATGCAATTGTCATTAGAAGTTTTCCAATCTAACACTGCATGTATTTAAATATGAAAATTATTATACTTTTGAAATAAACACTGCTGCTATCAGGGAAAAGTGCTACTATCAGCTGGATTGCTATTAAACAGAAACTACCACCTTAAGCAGTCAATGATCCGTCACACTTTACCAAGGAAATAGTTTCTCTCTATCCAATAAGGTCATGATAAAGGATAAAAACTAAAAAGTAGCAACAAAACAACTAAACGATACCTGTTAAAACTTCAGTCCTTTGATTCAGACACATAGCTAAAAGACAGGAAATTCAGAGACTCTTTTAAAATAAATTTATAATCTATGCACTTACTGTTGCTAACCCTTCAGTAATCTATGTTTAGCGATTCGCTGTATCCATATGAATCTTCTTGCATATACTGGAGTCTAGATTGTTATCCAACTCATATAATTAGGAAAAAAAAAAAACCAACCCAACTAATTGAGTTTTTCTAGCCTGATTTTTTTTTTGGTTGGTTATTTAGAAAAATATTTATTAAGAGTTTATTATCTATTTATATTTGGAAAAGATACTTTTTAGTAACATGTATCTCCTTTAGGTAATAGTCTACACCAACCAACATTTACTAATTTAAGAGTAAGAAACAGCAAGTTTTTCTTCAACTCTGTAGGGCCACTGGATCTGTATGTGGTACCAGATAAGTGATCCGGTACTGTCAAAACAGAAAGAAAAGACATCATCTGCTCTCTCACCTGTCTAGGTGAGAAAACAAGCAGGAGGCGTGGAGGGGTAATTCAGTCCTGCAGTACTCACATCATCTTTCATATTTCTGTTACCACCACAAGCAGGCAACGCCTGCCAGCCTGGCTGCCGTTTGTTTACACGCTATTAGAAATCAGAATTTGCTATTTAGGCTAAAGAAGTCTCAGTAGGTATCAATTAGGCACAGACATTATTCTGTTTACTCAGGATGCTCTGGAAAAAGTTTATAAAAAAAAATGAAAATTATGCATGCCATTATGTAATTAAATCAAAAGACAATAAAATGTACGCACAGATATTTCTACTTTCAAACAGTAGTTACTGAACTGTAGCCGGCTTCATTTTAAAAGTACACATCACTTGTATAAATAAATAATATTTAATTCATAATAAAAATATATGTAGCTATCTACATCACTCACATACTCAAGTATTCATAATCATTTGAATATAATACACCCTTAAATTCAATTTAAAGTCTCTGGATAGCTATTATTTTAGACTATCTCTGTGATTTGGGTAGATAATCACAAAACTGCAGGTATGCAGTTTTTTTCTAGGAGCTGACAAATCACCAGTGGTGTAACAGGTGCCATTTCCATTCTCCGTTATTTTTTACCCAGAGGATTACGCTGGCCCGGTCCCTCTCGGTGGCCAGACCGTCTGTGCACCCATGGGTGCACGGGTGAGAGGCAAGGACCGGTTAAGCTGCAGCAGCACAGATCCTCCAACCACTTGCCAAGCCCCAGACACACAGGGGTTGCTCCTGCTCGGTGGGGCCAGACTGAAATTCTTCCATTACTCCCCAGAAAAACCTTTACTGCTTCCTACGTCTTCAAGCTAGCAACAAAAATTATGAAGTTTTTAGGCCTAGCAACAGACCAGGACCCACAAGCATCCTTCTGCCTCTACGACTCCCAACAAGGGGTTAACAGCATCTAGAGCAAACTCGGGTGTAGATCGCACTGACTTCACTGAGAGCACCCCTGACTGTCACCCAAATTGCTATATAGGGCACCTTAAAGGTTCAGTGGTAATTTTAGTCAAAAGAAACATTCAGTCACTGCTTTTTAACCTGCTCGAAACAGGTATCGGTATCTAAAATTTCCACTGTTCCCTTATATCACAGAGATCAACATGTAAATATCCTACAATTTCAAGTACTGCCTCCAGCTGGGGATGCTACACAGTATATTTAAATTTCTAACTAACTACTAGATGGCACAGAAAGCGTGCAGCCCAATCGTAACCGCAACGTTACTCGGAGAAAATTACACGGAGGAAAGTTGCAAAATCTGTCAGGAGATTTTTCTGTCTTAAAACGTATCTCAATCAGAAATAACTTTTGCCATGAAAACCACTAGGAAACTTGGAACTTAAAAAAGGGGATACAGTTTTAATATTTGATGACATATAGAGAAGAAATATAATAAATACAGTTGACTCTGAAACGCCTCATGAAAAAGAGATGAGATTTGACATGTTACGAAATAATACAGAGCCAAATTTGTCCTTGAACCACAGAGCAGATTTACAAGACAAGATGAAAATGGAGGGCATTTAACTTCACATTTGTTATTTTAAATTTAAACCAAACAAAATACGTTCAGATAAGCGCATGTAATCACGTCAGTTTCCAATTAGCTAAAATTTCAGGCTGATGGGGAAACATTAACTTAATAAGTAGCGAATCTACAGAAATAACTAATGGGAAGGATCCAGGGATCTGACGACAGCCTGAGCCCATTCTGCCTTACTTTCTGCAATTCCAACACACGCAAACCTCAATTTTAAAACTGGAGAAACCCGCAGCGCAAACTCTGCGTTCAGAAAGTTAATTTTAGCCCATCGCCGCCCCAACCTGCGCAGCATCAGCAGAAGCAGCAGGAGGCTACGCAGCACCTGGAAACCGCCTCCGCTCTCCCCGCGCCGTGCCAGCGGAACGCGGCGCAGGGTTGCGCCAGGCAGCGCGGATAACCGCAGGCATTTTAAATAAAACCATTAGCCGGAGCTGTGCTGGGGGCACCTGGCGTGCTGAGCCCGTCCCGGCGGCGCTGGCTGGGCAAACTTCTGCTGAAGAACCGGCCCCCGACACCCGCACCACCACCCCCCGCCCGCAGGCCCACGCACAAAGAGCCCCTCGCCCCGCAAAACCGCCCCGCAGGCAGGAACGGAGGGGGCGCGCTGGCAGGCGGAGCCTGGGCGCAGGACGCGGCCATCCCCGGCCCCCCCCACACCCCCTCCGCTTCCTCCAACCCCGCACCGCTGCGCGCTGGCGCAGCCCGGGAGCGCAAGCACCTCACCCCAACGCGCCGCGGGAAGGGCGGGCAGAGAAAAATAATGCAATTATTATTAGAAAAAAGAAAAAAAAAATAAAATAAATCAGCGGGTTCGGCCCCAGGACGATGAGCAGGGCCGGGTCTGCCGCCCGCCCGCCCGCCGCAGGCGGTGGGGCCAGGGAGCCCCCCCGCCCCGAGCACCCACCTTGCATCCCCGCCGCCCGCTCCCCGCCGCGATCCTCCGCCGCTGAAAATACGGGGCAGGCGGGCGCGACCAATCGGGGCGGAGGAGCCGCCCGGCGCAGCCAATGGCGGCCCGCGCCGCCCGCCCCGCGCGGCGCCTTACGCGGCCGGCGGGGGGAGGGGAGCGGCGCGGAGCGGCGCGGAGCTGCGAGACCCCGGCCCGGCCCTCTCCCCCCGCCCTCTTTTTTCCTCTATTTATTTTTTACCTCCCCTCCCTTTTTTTTTTTGTTCTCTCCTTTTACCCCTTTTTCTTCTTTTTTCTCTCTTCCTTTTTTTTTTTCCTTCCCCCTTTCCTCCTTTTTTTTTTTTTTTTCTTTTTTTTCCCCCCCAGATCTTTTACATAGCGCCCCCACACACACCGTACATTATACAGACCAACAACTTCAGGAACCTGTTGTGGTGTGAAAGGAGGCCCCTGCCTACATCAACACAGATGGAGAGTAAGCACCAGAGAGAGTAATATTTGAGAGAATCTAGACAAATGAGGGGATGAAAAACCCTACAACTACTCCAGCTAAAATCTGAGGCGCAGAAGAGTGTCTGTTCAGCCGCTGGTTTTTAATAACACGATACACAAACTCCGCGCATGACTGGAACAAGCTCCTAGGGTGCTGAACTCAGCCTTTAAAAATACCAAAATGAAACCAGCAGATGTTTTAAGCACACCACCACTTCAGCACGCAAAGCTTTACACTGTATCACCACTGCGACATTATTAGCAAAGTAAACTTCCTTGCTAAGTCCAACGATTTCGAAAATAAATATCTGCTTTGCTACAAAAAAAAAAAAAAGTGAATGCATGGTCTTTATTTTTTAAAAAAATGAAAATCATTAACATTTGTTCATAAAGGTAATTTTTTCAATCAAAAAAACTCATGACTGCTACCTATTACAACAGAAAACTACCAACTGTACAAGAGGCAATAAAAAAAGCTCAGAATTTTCTTGTTTTTCCAGTCCAGTGACACTAATAATTCTTAAGTTCAGAGTGAACTGAAATAGTGAGAAAATCTGCGCTTCCCATTTCTAACGCTGTGCTCTTTCTGACCCCATCCCCAGCATTTAAAATCACTAAATCGCATTTGCTGAAAGCCCTTGCCCGAACAGGCCATGTTATTAATTTGTTCATAGCGTTTGGCTAATACAGGATAATACATGCCATGAAGTGATCAACCTGATACCAAACCAAGTCTTGATGATAATTTACAGGAGAAAGCTTTTCTTCTGCAGATCAAGAAAGGCTTATTTCTAAGGTGCCCCAAGAGCCAAGAACTCTGTGGTGCTACAAACTGCTGACAGGCAACCAATAACTGTGACAAATTATACATTCATGGCATCTGCAACAATCGATAAACTGACTCACCAAATTAATAAAATATAGATCACAAAGCATACATTTTTATTAAAGAATAATTTCATGATAACCAAGTAATGTGGATGCTTCCAAGCATAAGATTAAATTACATGCTGAGCAAATCTGGCATTTTGTGATAAACTGCAAAAATAGTCTTTGCAACAGCAACTGAGGAAGAACATTGCTGACATAGTCTATAAACATGTTTTATAAAGCATAACCAAAAGTAACAACAACAAAAAAAAAATCGTTGAAGTGGTGGTTAGAGAATTCACTACCATTATCTGTAATAATTACTTTCTAGGCTTCTCCTTGCTTTGTAATTTATTCCTTCAAATACGTTGCTGATTTTGGTGTTAAAAGTAATAAAAACAGATTACCTACATGGGGGAATATTTACACCAAATTAACTCCTTCACTAGTTAGACTTCAACAGTCGTCATTATTGGAGCACACAAAGATTTCTAGTGCATTTAGGATGACGGAAAATTTACTGAAATACACAAGGCAAGTGTCTTTTTTTCTACCTGATAGATGGACACCGCTTATCAAAGTTTTGTGCCTGCTGAGTAACTTTTAAGTATTTGTCTGAATTTAGGAATACAATGAATCCCACTGGACTTGAACATCTGAAGTTATACAGGTGGTAAAATATTTTCCTGCATGGATACTTTCCACTACTGAGAAATGCATCAGGAAGAGCTTTTCCAACCTCACGTAAAGGTATCAGAGAAGTGATTTCTTCCCCGGGGAGGAAGACGGAGCATCTCTTACAGCAAAGGCTTACTTCTGGGAAGCACGCACTTAGGCGCATCCTCAGCCTCCATTATCCTGACTAGGTTATTGCTATACAGCTTTGAAATACGTCCTAAACGAAGAATTTGAAATCCTGAGATCCCGTTCATTAAAGTTTACAATTATGAGTTCCTGAAACTCCTTAGTACTCGGTCTCTGCAGGCGAACTACGCCATACCAACAGCATTAGAAGGCTGTCCTAAAATTAGTTTTAATCCTCTATAATGCCAGATATGTGGGGCTCTCGGGCAGTCTTCACATGATGGAAGTCTTGTCGGATCTTCCAAATATTTCTTTTATAGTAAAACATCCAGCATTTCCTGGAAGCACGCTTTCATATTTGCAGTGAGTCAGTGGGTATTTTTCATTGATAACATTTAGCCACTTTCTGAACTTCCATGGATTTCCTAGCTAAACTTCCTTCTTTCTAGCTAAAAAATAATGGAATCTTAATTCTGAAATGCCGTCATGTAACAAAAAACAAATAGAGCCTAAGTAATATAAAAACAATATTTGTTTATACTAGATCCATCATGGATTGAATTCCTTTTTTAAACAAATAACATTTAATAATACATTAAACAAGTAAACAGGAACATATTTAAAGTTATACTTCCATCAGCTCTTTCTCATGACATTGATATTCTCAAAGGCCATACCCACATGTCAATCTAATCATTTACAGAACATTGTTACGTTAATAAACAGACATAGCTCCTTAAAAATAGCTCACTACTTAAATAAGCTGCTGTCTTCCCTAACTACAGCAACCTAGATCAGTTTTAGAAAATTAAAAAAAAAAAGTCTATTCTCCATCATAGTATTAGCAACCAAATTATTATAAAATGTTTCTTTCTTTCAGAATTAAATACTTTTATTTGGAAAATATACCCATATATTCCCTCTTACAAACCACCACTTATTTCAATATTTTACAAGTTTTCTGCATGGTGATCATTTCATTTACTAAGAAAATACCCACATGGCTATGAATCTTTGCAGTCACCGAAACGTGACTACAGATCGCAGCAATGCATATTTTAGAGAAGCAGCAAACAGGACCAGCTTCAGAATTACACCCACTACCCTCAAGATAAGATGAGGTGATAGCGTTTTCTCTTGCCATAAATTACCACTCCCTCCCATCAGCAATTATTTAACTTTCAAAAATAGCTGCAATGCACACAAATTATAAGCTATAATTACGCAAATTCGTCCCCGATATTAAAACTGCATACATGCATATACGTATACCTACTTAGCCTATTCTAAAATGTATCTGCGTGCATATTGCTAAGTATTATAATCAAATATACCAGGATGTCTTTACCTTATCACCCGGAATGACAATGCTTCTGTCCTAAATATCTGTCAGCCATTCCAGTGGTCAAAAAATGGCCACTACTGCTTTTTATGTGGATGGTACCAGTTACAGGATTCTGATGCATTTTCCTCTAATCAGCCTTCCTCCTTCTCAGACAAGAGTGCAGAGACCTAAGTTCACAGGAGTCAAAAGGAGCACCAGCCAAGCTCCCAGAGAAAGAGGGGAAAAAGGAAGAAAGAAAAAAAAAAAAAAAATATATATATATATATCACTGAATGCAACACTGAAGCTACATGAGGTTCAGAAGTCCATATTGTGAAAATATCTGAAGGCTGGAAATATTAGAAAAACTGTACATAGCTGGCCTGTTCTTAACTGCTGTTGGATACAGGACATTGGGCTAGATGGTGCTTATGGTCTGAATCAGTTCAATAACCGTTTTATGAAGTACTTCAAGACCAAGTTGCCTCATTCTTTTCTTGGAAACTGGAATTACCGAATACCTTAATTCACTCAGTGAAAAGCAAATTAAAATTTGACTACTCCAGCACTACTGTTCTGACTCAAAGCAAGTACCTTTCACTTACACTTTGCCAGAGGTCTTGGTTTCTCCACTGTTTCTCCAAAGAACCAACGTTTCTGTTAAATCTCTGTCATGCTGTGAAGTGCTGCCTCTCAAACAGATAGCTGCATTTCTCTTGTTCATCCTACTATCCAGATAGTCATCACGGACACAGGATAACACTGCAGATCTTTAACAGAAGCACTGCTTTAAGGGCATAGTTTTAACTCCCGTGGCTCTTCAGAACCTCTGGTCCTACCCACATGCTTTACATTCGCCTGTTGGGTGAAGGAGCGGAGGTTATACGGGAGGTAGCGCCATGGGCATGTTCAGGGCAGGGACTAGGCAACCTCTGTATTCTCAGTGATCTGAACATTTCTTTTACTCACTTATTAAAATGTCACAGCATTCATTATGAAGTGAACATTATACAACAATGTACTCAGATTATTTTTTTTTTAATTTAAGCATTTTTTATTATTCTTTGCACTCTTATAGGGCTTAAAAATCTCATGTTTCCAGAGATCTAGGTTCTGCACAGAAACTTAGCGAAAAGATGGGAACCCAATACAGTTGTCTTCTTCCATGCTGGTTATCAATGGTGATAGAATATAATGCTACAATAAAAAGCTTCGATACTTTCTGATTTAAAGCACAAGAATAAATGCTATTTTTAAAATCAAAATCTGTTATAATGATGGGGTTGGGGTTTGGGGTGGGTTTTTTTTGGAAGAGTAAAGATTTTTTTTTTTTTTAAACTTACAGTGAAAATGCTGAATATTGTACAGGCACATTCACATCATTTTGCAAAACTGTCAACACCAGATATACGCTTCCTTCTTTGAACTATCTGCCTGTGTTGCAACCCTCATCTAATTCTGAAAATATTTTGGTAAACATAGCTGATGTTTCATGGGTGTAATTTTGAGACCATAAGGAATTTAAGAAAACAGTTGATACTGCACTAAAATCTAAAATAGGCTTTTAAGAATTTATCAGCATTCTCAGATCAGTAACTAAAATGATAACCATCTAGAAATGAGCATCTGTAAACCATCTATTCCCTCCTAAATTTTCCTCCCTGGAATTTTGCTCTGTAACTTTTGAGCTCCTTTTGAAGGATATTTGCACAGTCTATTGTGGTGACATATTTAATACATTAGGTAAATATATCCTTCGCTTAACATTACACATTTAGCCTACATACCAAGGTACTTGTGTCGCTACATTTATCACAACAGGCTTTTACTCCAAGAGCAGATTGTCTCAGCTATAGTTGTGAACATCCACACTTTTCCCAGGTAAAGAAAATAGTTTGAATAAAGCATTAAGAGTGCTACTGGTGTAACACATTTCTTAGAAGCACAGGTCTGAGAAGGATTTCCCTTGGGATGTTGTAGGAGCTATGCAAAATACTTCCTTTCATAAATGTGAACATCCTTATTAAGGAAATCCCTGCACTTTTTTTTTGACAACCCTCTCCTTGGAAAGCTGTGGTGGATTTTGGGTGCTCTGCCCATCAGGACCCTCAATTCATGCCGCATTTATTGGTACCATTTTTTTCTTCTGCAGCCATTTGCTTTCAGTTCTTTTAGTTTTCCTCCATAATGTGTATCTCTCTAAGGATGAATACTCTATACTACTCATATCTCCCTCTTACATGATAGTCTCTTCACCTCACTCGTTAAACTGTTCAGAAATTATGAAGTCACACTGATAGAGCGGAAAATTCTGTTCATTTTTTTTTATGCATATCACAGGGACTGCTAAAGCACATCCCATGATCATCCAAGTACTATTTATCCATAATGAGGACCTTGTTGCAAGTTCCTGTTTTATAAGACTCTGCTTTTACTCACTCAAAAGATATGACCTTCGATTTCACATTTTGAATTTGATTCCACTTCTATTAGCCCAGTTTTCAATGTCATCTCAGTTATTTCTGTACAATATCCTGATTCTCTCCTATATTTAGGATGCCTTCCAATTTTGTCATTAGCACAGCCCCTCTACTGATGCCAGGTGATCCATATTAAGAAAGTCAGGCTCAGTACTCCACTGGTAACTTCTCTTGCACACCACAACTTTTAGAGAAACATTATTTCATTTCAAGTAACACCTGCCACTGAATTTACGCAGGAAGAAGTAATTCTTCTTTACTTGAGTTTTCCAGCTGAAACCACTCCGCTCGCTTTCTGGTTCGTATTTAGGCTAAAAATTAAGATACATAAAATGAAATTGTGCCTACAGCTGCTTACACAAGGACCACGTCTGGCCTCCGCAACATCATTATTCAGCAGATGGTCGTGAGTAACATGTTCTGGCTCAAGGTCCTTAACAACACTGGGTGCCTACTGAGGAATCGGCCTCTGTGGTTGCAGTCGCACTCTCACACTTTGTGGATGCTTTACTCCAACACCAAGGTCTCACTGACCTTGAAGAGGCAGACAAAAACTAAACCTTAGCTGGTTTCTTCACTTCTGGTAGCTCATAAGGTAGAAGGCTATAATTCTTGGTAGCAGTATATACTAGTTTTTATGAGTCTTGAATTAATTCACAATAAGCTCCTTAATGTTCTATAAAATACACAACATTTGTAAGTGCTGAGGGCTGAGCTGAAGTTTTTTTTGGGAACAAGAGATAATGTCTGGATTTTGAAAGATGGTGGTGGTTTAGAAAGGAAGAGTGAAGACTCCCCCAGGAAGGAGCGAGAGGCTGCCCTGCACACTCACACAGATGTCTTCAGCATGCCAGAGGTCTTCAGAACCTCTTAAAAAAAAATAAAAATGGCTCTGCCAAGAAAAATAAGTAGGTTTAACCATTTTTAGAAGCACTGCCAATACCAAGGCATCAAACTAGAGTCTTTGCCTGTACCTGTCTCCCTATCCCTAGAACGATCAAACACTTCCGTTAAATCACACAGAATTGTTAGAGCAGTTCAAGACTGCCCCAGAGGCACTGCACCCAAAAGCAGCAGGTCTTCAGGCAGTCACGGCAGGATCAACCCACTGCCTCTCCTAAGGGGAAGATCCTCGGCTTGAGCAGGCCAGCATGCATATGTACTCATCGCCAAAAGGGTGATATTTCCGCAGAGAGATGTCAGGTAGCTGTAGGACCTCTGCTGAGGTGTGTTCAACAAAACTCTGTATTTTAATTACACAATTACACAGAACTCAAGGACCCTGCTCTGCTCTTCAGTTGTGCAGACACAACCCCCTTTCCTGGCACAATCTACTTCAGCAGTTAAATTCTGAAGCCATGTGCAGGGCAAGAAGATTTTTCCTAAACCCCTCCAACAACATCAGTAACAGTTATGAACTTCAGTTAGCTCTGTGCTCATTAAATCACAGCTGTCTCCCCTTGATGTAGTATTAGATCAGACATCACTAAAATTGCCTGTGTGTGTATGTATACAAATACGCTTCTGCCTTTGTTCTGCAAAACAAACTCTTAACAGAAAGCTGTTTATATTAAAACTAAGTAGAATTAAATGTAAATTAACAGTTAATAATAGTCTTAAGATAACATTTCAGATCTATCATAATCCCATAACAAACTGTCTGCAGCACTGACATTGTTTTGGTTTCAGCTATTGTTTTGACTCAGAGAGAAACTACCAGTTGATTAAAAAACCTGAGTGATCTTAAGCATTAACATCTCAATTGAAAATGCTCCTGAGCTTCCCTATTTACTCGAAAGGATGTCAACACACCTCATTTCACTTGCCTACCTGCTCATTGCAGCTCTGCATGTGGGGTTTTTCATATATATTTATTAATTGGTGCTGCTTTAACAAAAGCAGGTGGACTTTTTTCCTACTCGTCTAGTCCTTCATAAACTCTCTGGATCACAGATAACACAGAACCTATTTAGCCTACCTGGACAATTCTATGCAATTTGGATAATATAAATTTATTTTTCAATGAAAGGGATATGGTTTTTTTCAAAGCTGTCGGAAATACAGAAAACAATCCACTAACTGAAGATACAAAACTAGGTGAAATATGCAATAATTAACATCCTTCATTGCATTTTGCACTCACATTCTCACTAGAGTGAGACTTTGTGCAGCCCATCTTGCAACATGAGTAAGAATAGAGCGGTTTTGATGGGTAAATGAGAAACAACAGCTTAAAATTTATTTTTAAGATTGTCTGTTCCTATGTGCCTTTTTGGAAGAGTTTAATAGCCTTCAGAAGCTCTAAAAATGGTTCTACCAAAAAAAAATAAATAAATAGGCTTAACCATTTTTAGAAGCTCTGGCAATACTAAGGCTTCAAACCAGAGTGTTTGCCTGTACTTGATGCTTCTTTCTGGGAAGACCTCTGTAATTCTACAAAAAGCAGCAACTTGTACTGTAACAAAGACTGAACTCTACCATACCCTGAAGCATCCAATTACAGGTCTTTGCTAAAATGTATTGAAGCACGAATTCATTTCAGTTTACCAACATACTTCAGGTCCAAGTGCATTTCTATCTGAATTTACTTTTAGCTTGTAGGAGCACTGAATGATGTACCACATCCCCTAAATTCTATATGCTATGTAATAAGCATTTTACTACCTTTGGAGAAGGAGGTAAAGCTCAACAGGTAGCTGTATTCACCTTTTTACACCATTAATCTAATGAGAAGGTGGCAGATGAAGCTGGAGTGGGTTATAAACGTCCTCCGGAGCATTCTGCAGTACAGCACACATGGTCCAGGTCACTTGCAATAACAGGAGTGTGCATCCTTACTCCTTCTGCAAAAGACAACGCTACTAGAATCAACTGCTCACAAAGGACCCAGTATGTTATTTATCAGTAAAGTAACACTCCTACAGGGACTGTAGTGACTGGGTGAATTCATATGTATTTCACGTGGACTGTATGTGTGTGGCCTATATATTGCCCTATGGTCAGGCTTAAACACTTTAAAGTTATCAGCTAAAAGGTGTTTTGTACACTCTTTTGGGACAACGGAAAAAAAATGGGAGCGTTTTAACTTAAACCTGGCTGTAAATCCCCACTCCTGACTCACGTCTCCTTCTCAACCACCTGAATGAACCTGTGATTGATGGATGAGGAAGAGCAGCTTCCATTGTGTCCCAAAGACCTTCATACAGGACTTACAACACTTGCATTATTTGAACAATGCTACTTTTTATTTAATCACAGAAGAAAAACTCTATTGAGTTTAAAAAAAGAAAAACGGGAGTACTTTACAAGGCAGAAAAGATCGCTGCAGCAATCCTTGGCATGGACAACACTTAACAAGGGCTGAAAAGCAACAGCTATTCAAAGAGTCAACTAGTTTCATCTTGTTTGAACTAGAAACTCCCTACAAGAACTAAGCAAATATATCCTTTCAATCCTTTCAATAACCCAAACCCTTGACGCCAAAGTAACAAAACAAACAAATATGTTCAACAGTACATACTTGTCATTTTGTAGCATCTCATAACTGTGGCACCTAGAATTTTCTGAGTAACACTAGGAAGTATTATTATTGTTTTGCACCAGTGAAGAAGCTAGAAGAAATATTTTACTCCCATGAGAAGGTCCAAATCACTTGCCTCAGTCTCCACATGTACAAACTTCACAGGATATATATACATAACTAAATGCCATACACAGCCATTTAAACAGCCATTTAACCATAGTACGTGTTGAATATGTTACAATAAGCAGAAGTCATTAAAAAAAAAGATTTAACAATAAGACATGCATAAAATTAAAAAGGTAAAGGATTGATTAATGAAAAGTAGCAAGATGATGATGCAAAAATAAAAATTAATCTTCACTGAAATAACTTCAATTTTGTGCAGAAAAAGCTTTGCAGACCACCATACAGTATGGAGGCCTTCCAAGACTGACATTCACAGTACCTCAGTAGGAAATTTGTTCTTCTCCCTTCTCTTAAATCCAGCACTAACATACCTCCTAGTATAAATACTTCAAACATTCAAAAGCAATAGTAGTATTGACATCACTAGGATTATAGGATAGAATTAATATACAAAAATGGATTTTTATTTCTGTTACAAATATTGTGCCTAAATTATTTCTGAATGGTGTCTATAAAGACTGAACTTAAGTCTTTTATTTTTAAAAAAGGTGCAATGGGTAAAATAAGAAAAAATTGGCATATCACAATATTTCAGACATGAGATATCACTATAGTGACATGTCATTTGATATATAAGATCAGATAAATCAAAATTAAGAGACACTAAAAAATGTCAAAGTTAAGATAAGATATCCCCCTTATTTCTATCAAACTATTTTTAATCAAGTTCTCTTTTTAATATTGTTTATTTATTCTGTTTGTTGAGCACAAAAAACCCTACAGGGCAACTGAGTCACTGAAACTTTCCCCTGTGCATCTGTGATGTGACAGGATACACAACGGAGATAGCCGTGTGGCCAGGACTTTTATCCCATATAGGCAACCAAAGACAACATGTCTCCATTTCAGCTGGAAGTATTTTATGGATTTATCAACTTTTATCACCTCAACTGCCTTGCCAAAATTTTTATTATCTCAAGCTCAGAAAATATATTACAGTTTTCATTCATACATTGAATATCTAACAGGCCTACATGATACACCAACCTGGCACTGCCTAAAAAGCAGCATGACCAGCAGGTTGAGGGAGGTGATTCTCCCCCTCTGCCCTCGTGAGATCCTACCTCGAGTACTCCATCCAGCTCCGGGATCCCCAACATCAGAACGGCACGGACATACTGGAGTGAGTCCAGAGGAAGCCACGAAGATGCTCAGGGGGCTGGAGCACCCCCCTGTGAGGACAGGCTAAGAGAGCTGGGGTTGTTCAGCCTGGAGAAGAGAAGGCTCTGGGGAGACCTTACAGCAGCCTTCCAGTACTTAAAGGGGGCTATGGGAAAGATGGGGAAGAACTCTTGATCAGGAGGTGTAGGGATAGGATTAGGAGTAATGGTTTTAAACGGAAAGAGGGTAGATTTAGATTAAATACAAGAAAAGTTCTTCACTGTGAGGGGGGTGAGGCCCTGGAACAGGTTGCACAGAGAAGTTGCAGCTGCCCCGTCCCTGGCAGGGTTCAAGGCCAGGTTGTACGGGGCAACCTGGTCTGGAGAAAGGTGTCCCTGCCCGTGGCTGGAACTAGATGATCTTTAGGGTCCGTTCCAACCCAAGCCATTCTACAATTTCTGATTTACAATGTACCGGCAGATTTCACATTATTTTAAAAGCTAACTGGTTATTTGTGAAAATAGGTTTTGTTGAAAACAAAATTATAAGTGTGCAATTTTGTCTTCTAATTATATTACTTCCTTTAATCTGTTATATATTACATATTTGTTATATTGTTCATACAACAGTGGATTTGCCATTTCTGGAAAAACACGTATCTTCTTTCATTTCATGATATTACATTGAGATATACTGTCTCTGTGCAAGTGCATGTCTACATACAAGTAGAAAACCACGCTGCTACCAGGTTTTAATGTAAAGGTTAAGACACATTTGGTCTCAAAATCATTCTATTAAACTTTTTTTTCCCCTGATTAATGGTTAACTGGCAATAAGTTTGCACTTTTTTAGTGATATTTACTGCACATTACAAGCACCGTGCTGAGAAGCACATATGTAATAAGGTTTATTTCTATTTTCATGCTACTCCGTGCCAAAAAAGCACGGTGAAACCCATCTGTTATATTTCCTGGCTGAGGTTACACAAGAAAAGGAGGCTCTACACAGCACTCTATCATTGCAAATGGTATTGGTTAAAGCAGAGTTTGGAGATGGAATACAAAGTGCTTATTCAGAGCAGGCTTTCTGCTTCATTGATATACCCAGATGAAAATATCTATAAAATATAACACACACAGAAGAAATAATGACCAGGAGACATGCAGCTCTGGAATCTGGTCAGGCAGGTGCCTGAGTTAAGGACCTAAGTAGAGGCTGAATCTTCAGAGAATTGTTTCTGTATATTTGTCCACATGTAACTTAAAATATGCAAATTTTTTGTACCAATGTTTTTCATTTTGTGCCAATTTTATAAATGAAGTATCCACCTGAAAAACTGAAGTATATTTGGGATGACTTGTTTTTGTACCTTGTACAAGTGATGCAAGTGCTCTGATAGGGCACGCACACTGCTTTTTTTTTTTTTGATTTCTCAAGGAAAATAAATACTGTCCTCTTTCTTTGCAGATGGCATTCCTTTGTAATGTTTTAACTGTACTGACTTCCTCGTTCAAGACATGAGAAATGTTCATCCTTTTATCTGTCAAGCAAACTGATGCAACACATAATTCAATGTTACTTTAGTGTGTGAAGGAGCATAAATAATCAGGATGTTGGTAAAATCAGTTGAGATGATGCAAATGGATTCTGATACAAGGAGGAAGAAAGGCCACCAAAATATCAGACTTAAAGGGAAACAATACTTGATACATGACTTATTTTGAAGGGAACAGGGACAGGCAGAATGGCTGTATGTTGACTACATGAGGAAAGTATTTTAAAAATGGAAAAATTTTAGTATTTAGGAAAGCAAGGGTATATAAACTATAACTGAAACATGGAATTGTCAACCACAGAAAAGACAGAGATCCGAATGAAAATTAAAGTACAGAATAATTGTAGGCAATATCATCACAACATACATGGGTTGAAATTAAAATATAAAGCAATTCAAGTACTTCATGCCAAATTTTAAAAAATTGTTTGCAGTGTGGATACAAATATCAACATGATTGCAAAACCTAGGTTTGGGCATAAGCACACAACATATTTTTCCTCAACTCCTCTTTGAAAAGTAAGCACACATACTGCTTTTAAGAAGTGTTGCTTTCAGAGCTCCAGAAAGTAAAGTTCTCAATACTAAATAGAGCACAGTCAAGAGCCTAAGATACACTTGGGCTCCTTAATGCACTCCGGCGCAGGAGTAAGGAATAATTATTGTGAAGATACAGTAACAGCCAACAGGGTAGCTTTCAAGAATAACTCCTCCTCCATCTGAAGTTGAGATCCAAAGTTGTTCTGAGCCCTTCTTAGGCTCTGATCCTTCCTACCACCTAAAAAACCTAAATGAGCTACCTCTCAAGCTAGAATTTCCTTTACATTTGACTGGAAATGATAGAAACTTCCAGATCGTATATAGCCTACCTTTCTTCTTCCACTCGTTAGCAACCTAGTTTAACTGTGGTCATCACATCACTGCTAAATTCAGGTGCAGTATTCTGAATTTAAAAAAAAAGAAATAAAAAGTTCATACAGCAAATCACCGCAGAATTCATCAAAGCTCCTTCTGTGGATCAAAGTCAAAAGGTACTTCCACCCCCATGGTTGTTAAACTAGTGTCTCCTCACTGAACCTGACAGCAGTATGATCAACCACTAACAGTAGTGAAAATGGTAATACAGTTTTGTTAATATAGACATTAAACAGCATCTTGTCAAAACACAAAATTTTGTGTTAGTACTAACTATATTTCAACAACTTGAGAGATTACATTTCAATAAAGCAGAAAGTTACCCTGTAGCTGGGGGATGTGGTTCCTTTATGTAGGCATGTTTGATTTGATTTCTTTGACTCTAAAGTTCAACAAAAAGTTTCCTTTTATCCCATAGAAGTTTGGGGGAAGGCCAAAGCAAACAGTTATACCAGCTTCATTCTATGGATCTTCACATCTCTGTAGCTCTATTACATCTTGGACTGACATCAAAGGCTCGATCAGAAATGCCACAAGTTTACTAGATATTTCCCCATTCTTCCCTCAACTTTATCAGTGCCGTAGAAAGATGTTGTTCTTCAAAAAAAATTCAAGTTAATACAACACTGTATTGTGCAGCCCATAGACCCATCATGCAGATTTTACACATTTAGGAATATAAAGAATGCTTGCACAGACGCACAGTTGTAACTGAGACCATGTCAGACTGATAAACTGTCCTAGAAATCACACATCACCCCCTTTTTTTGTAGATGCCTGTTAGTTAATATTTGAATCACAGTCCTTATTTTCAGGCATGATCCTCAGTTCAGTGCAATTTACTTGTAAATATATTTTAATTTTTTTTCCAGAGATAAATCAAACCCATGCCTGCCTTATCTAGTACCTAAATCTCTGGCTGTTTAGAAAGATCACTTTCATGAAGTACTGGATGCAGTCCAAACATGAGAAATTACTTCTATGTACTAATTCTCAAACATGTTAGAAATCTTGGAGAAGTGTAGTAAAGTGGTTCTTGTAACAGTATTACTAAAGCAGTAAAATCAAGAGTATTTTTCCTATTTGTTTAGTAATAGCACTTGACAGCCATAGAGCACTATAACAGTAAACTAAAATTCACTTATATTTTTATTGCTCCTGCTTGAAAAAAAGAAATAAAAGATATCACTCGTAAAATTCTTGTCAGAAGTAGTCATAGGTTTCCTCATTTTCTTGATGTAGTTTATAGCGCTGCTGTTATAGTTAGACACTTGATAAGGCAATATTTAAATAAAAGGACAAGAAACCTGTACTAACAGAACCAATTTGTTTTTAAGAACTTTTTGAATTACCATACCTTGCTAGCATATATGAAAGCAGTCAGAAATGTAACAGTGGTTTCCATTTGAAAACTCCCAAGTATAAAAGAATCTGTCCTTTACGCATGATAAAATCTAGTGACACAGCAAAATATTGCTGCTGCAGTGTCCTCAAGGTATGCCCTTCGGAGAGTCCTGCGCTGCTTGCTCAAAAGTGCTGCAACAATCCATTAAGTAAAAATCATTTACATGCACAAAAACAGCTCAACTGCTGAATCACGAAGTAAATATATAATAATTATGTGTTATAGCTTTTTAACTTGATAATGTTATTATTTTCTTTCCATTTTTCTCTGTAAATGTTTCAATTATTCCATAGTAAAGACAAGTTACTTGGATAGGCAAATTATGAAATACTAAGTAGCATTATTCTAGCTTGTTGGTTGGGTTTTTTTTCAATTATATATAGACTTTTCACCTTGCTGTAAACCTAATGATGAGTTAAGCCTCAGACAGTATAAGTATTATCATCATTTCAGAGGTAAGGAAACAACTACAGTGGAAAATTGCTTCCACAAGGACTCTAAGCACAGCTGGTTAAGCCTTGTTCTGATCTCCTGTATCTTTAATCACATACCACAGCACTTCTAGATATCTGATCATAGATTTGTTACATACATCATGCACATGTTGTGCATTACTGCAGGCACCTAATACACAGATTGCTACTTTTCTTTTTTCTTTATTTTTAGGTGTCCTGCTTCTCTTTCTTTAAACATTTCAGCCATTCTGAGTTAGACACAAAAAAATAAAAAAAGGAAACTTTGAAGTGGTCTCTAAAATTAGTATTTCTTACAACACCTCTAAAATACATATTTGAAGTCAGGAAAAGTATTATTATTTATTGCACTGACAGACCTAATTGGAAAGTATTAGAAATGCACAGCAGCATTTACCTGAGGTCCTAGTTATTGATATGCTGGGTTAGTATACCCATGCACTGCAAGTGGGCAGCGCTACTTTAATTTTTGACTCTAATAATGAGGCTAATGAGGCTGGGAACCTCAAAGAACAGGAGAAGGACCCCTAAAGTTCTTCTAAGTTTGGGCAAGGAAAATAGAAGCCTACCACAACCAAGGGTGCAAGAAAAGCTTCTGATGGGTTCAGACCAAAGGTTCATCTTGCTCAATAGTGTTTTTTTTCCTTCTGACAGATTCAGGAAAGAACAGTGAGAAAAAGAATATGAGAAAAAGAGCGAGACCTGTAATTCATCTCCAGAACCTCTCCCTGCCACCAGCTATTTGAATCAGAAATGTTTCACAAAGTCAGCAGATTTTTCTTCCACAAACATACCTACTCACTTTTTCAACCCTCATGAAACTTCAGTAACCTACAATATCCTGCAGTAAGGAGTTTCATAACTCACCTGATATGTGAAGAAATGCTTTGTACACCTACACGCAGCCGTTTCACTTGATGCCTGCTGGTTATCGCATTGAGAATGGAAACAGATTTACAAAGATAGCAGGCGAGGGGTTTCGGATGCATTTGCGGGAATAGGAGTGCTGCTTTCTAACTTAGGGCTGAGGAGAGTATTCTGACTGCTACGCTTTCACTGAAGTAGGTCAAAATCTTCTTGCTTATTCCCAGAAAGGGACTTGATGTTCCAACTATCAATAGCATAGAGTGCAATGCTGAGTCAGGGATTTTTTCAAGCATATCTCATCAAGATTTTCCCAATGAAAAACATTATTGCTCCCTACTCCCACTTTCCTATTGGATCCACGTACAGTCCATGGAGAACATCAGAAACACCAGGCAAGCCCTGAATGGCTCCCTAAAGGTACCTACTTTCAACTACAATGGCCCTCACCAACCTCCCTGGTCTTTACGGGATGCCTCCTATAGCTTGGATATCTGAAGTAGGCAACCTTCAAACCATATCAGCAAACCTAAAAAATCCTGGGTGCATAACTTAATTCTGTTACTAGTGCTCATCTTTAAACCACACTTGCTTTTTTAATTCTTCCTTCCCTCATTTGGCTGGGAGCAAACTCTGAAGAGGCCAGAACACAGACAGGCCAACAGTCTCAATCTAGACTCCAGTTACAAGAACAATAATCAATATACTGTCAGCAATTTGCAATTTAATTAAAATATCATGGACATTGCTATGTCATCGAAACATGAGACTAGTACTTTTTTTCCTTATTTTGAAACACACTAAAAAAAAAAAAAAGAAAATGAGAACTAGAAGAAAATAAAATGGCCAAAGAAAATATCTGAAAGGAGATTGAGAGTTTCCCAATTACCTGATTTAGCTGACAGCTAGCCATGCTTATGTTCAATTACGACAAAACATTTATAATATTTTGTAGATACCATGATGTAGGTACAGGTATCTTACTAGAACTTCTGTAAATCTAATTAACACATTTTCCAGTATCACTTCTGAATTGACTAACGCTGAATTCAGTGAAAGACACCCAGGTTTATCATGCAATCTTTAATTTTCTTCCACTTTATTTTCAAACAGTTAAATGCTTTCAGAGAAGATATATTGTCATGCCATTTGAAAAACAAAACTGAGGATTACAGCTAATTTCACGGAAACCAAGTTCCAAAAACATCCCATCCAGCACACACTAAATGCTTCTATCAAATGTTCTGCCATTTAAAAAATATGCTAATGTTACGCATTAATGTCACATCTCCAAATGGTGATTGTATCTTAAAATAACCTTATTGACTGCTGAAACCTCAAGTCTAGATATATTTTTATCTTAGTAGCAGGTATACTGATTCTCTACTTGCTGATAACATCATATGATCAATATTATTCTTAAATAAACTTTACCATTACCTTCTGTAGAGATCAAACAAAAAAAATCTTTCAGCAAGTAAAATAAAACTAGATCAGTGTATCTGATTTGAGCTAAATATTAAAAAAAAAATTTGTTAGTACTTTACTATTTGCAGACAACATATTTAAAAACCAAATTAGCATCATGGGTCACAACTGACAATGGAGCAGGTGCAGCTGAACACTAAACCTATGCTTCAAAGTACCTGGTTCAAAGTCCTGGGTTTAGGTGTCATGAAAGACAAAATATTTACAATAATGTCAGCATTTTTCTTGAATGGTCATTAGTAGATAAATATTGCTTTTTTTAAAAAAAATTAACTCCCTTCCTCAAAATTTTAAACCAAATAAGTTTTTATAGTCTCACCCTATAAACCTTTAATGCTACTAGAAGGACATAATGTAATTTAAATGTAATTGATAAAAGGAGAAATGCATCATTAATAGCAAACATCAAAAACATTATGCACATATCAATAGGGAGAACCATGTCATCTGGTTTTGGATGGGTAGGCAAAATATCTAGCCATTACTGCCAATCTACAACACAGAGATTACACTAGTCATGTTAAGGCTATGATGATAGCTTGAACTTGCTTTTATTTACAATTTTAGATTTCCCTCCCTCCCCCAGCTTTGTCCTTCACAGCCAATGAATGTCTGCATAGAATTACTTCTCTAGCATTTTCCAGTTTTCAACACATTTGGTTAAAATCTCAAGTTTTAGCAGTCTTTTCAGGCTAAACGGTTTTAGATCAATCTAACCTTTCATATAGTGAAGTAGGTTGGTTCAATTAAATATGAATTTATTGACTTTCTACAAATCATGAAAACCCTTCTTCTATTACTTTGTAAAGTGTTTACCTAAAAGCCAACTTCAGGTTTATAAAAGCTGTGGCATCTGTAAACTTGGCAAGCCAGAGTCTGTGAGACAAAAAAGTCCACTCATACAGCACAAGGAAAAGGGAAGTATCCTGCAGCCTTTTAAAATAACTGCTACTAATAAATCAACCTCCTATTATGCAGAATGTAAGTGTAGTTCAATTATAACACCAAATTAAAGTAAATAACATTTTCAACAGACAATATACCTCTGTGCTCCTATACAGAGACAACGACAAACCTTTAATATTTGTACTTCATGGCAGTTCTGACCTACAGAAATGTCATAAACAGGAGATGAATTCCAGGAACCAAGTGCCAGCTTAGATAAAACAACAAGCTCTGCAGTACTCAAGCATGAAGGAAAAACAGAAAGGGCAACAGGTACAAACTGCATCCAGGCCAGAAAACTGCTCAAGCAAAGGGACAAAAAGAAATGAATAGAAATAAACTCAAAACAAATCAGAGGTCATAGTAACTCCAGGACTAAAGAGACAGGTGGCAGGAATACTGTAACTACATGTTTAAATAAGCTTTCTTAATAAAATATCTCTATTTTTGATTACAAAATATTTGATTACATTTTCAAGTGATCTATATTGTGTATGTATACTCATATATACTTTAAAGGAGTTTTAAAGAAGTATAAAGTTATTAAAAATAAGTACTCCAAAACATAATAGTGTTCTCTTGTTTATGCTAACTGGGCTTAATTATCACAATTATTAGTACAAACTTTTCCTGTTAAATCAAGTATTCACAAGTGACTTGTATAGAATGAAGCTAAAGAAAGTACTTTTTTCTTTGAATTCCATCTTCCTATATGAAAAATCTGTCAAATTTTATCCAACACAGAAGGGTAAACTTGTCTGTAAATCATTTAAAAGAGAGCTTTTAAAACTGCATACAACAAAAGGCTTTTATCTGGAACAATCCAACAATCTTTGTTTAGCAAATATGTTTTCCAATTAGATGATTACATCATGTCAAGGAGGTACAAGTCAATCATGCTTCTGGAGCACGTCATGATGTGGGGAAGACCACATCTTGTATGTGACAAGCCTTTGGCACAACCAGCAGAGCTGACATGGAAACCCTGTTGGTATTTCTTTTGTGAGAGAGGAATCCACAGCTTCGGGGCAGGAGTGCTTTCCATGTGGAACTCAGAAGTACAGACTGAAATATATACCTGTAGCATGGGTTTCCTCCAGTTAATCATGCACAGACAGAGTAAGAGATGGAATGATCTATCATATTTGACAGACAAGTCTGCAGACTTGCTAGCTTTTGGAGACATAAGCCAATGTCAGTAGAGAAGGTTGTTTCAGAACTCTGTGTAGTGATTTCCCACCTAAATTATGTCAATACCACTGCTTGCAAAAAGCTTCAAGTCTTCTTCATCTAAAAGGACTGACCACTCAGTACACAGTTAAGTATTCTTAAACTATGTGGAAAACTATGATTGTAAGGAAGGTATTTGCGCGTCCTCCCGTTCATAAGGGACTAATGCAATAAAAATCACAGCAGAATGGAACATTAAATTTAAAAATTAACATTTGATAGGAAATTATTTCCAGTGCAAATCCACTTGCGTTATCACCAAGCAAAATGAATATATCACAAAGAATATTTTAAAAAAATACTAGAAAACAAGGAATTAACTAGAAATTATTTTATTTCCTCATTACAAAAGAGAACCAGAAAAATAATTAAAATGAGACTCAATTACAATAATAAAAGGCAGCTAGAGACCACATTTGGCTGCAAGACCACACTCTTCTTTATCACCAGATGCGCAGATGCTATTACCTTGGTATACCAAGGCCTTTAAGGAGTTGCTCTAAAGTTTCTTTCACCAACTATTCTAGGATGCAACCATGGATCTGTTGATTATGGTATCTACCACTAATACAGTTACCACAGATAAAAGGAAGCAACTAACTAAAAAAATTATTCACTGAATGTTTTTAGCTCTGGAGTGAACTCCCTTTTACTTTCATGCATCAGCATCTTGGACAAGGGGCAAAAATCATCTAATCTTCTGACATTTTAGGAAGTTTCACAGACTGACACTCAAAAATTAAACAGGAAAGGATTTTGTAAACTTTAAGATTATATTAACAAGCATTTCAGAATTCCAGTGAAGGATCAGAGCCCAAGAAAAGTTCAAACCAAACTAGTGTCTATTTCAAAAACATCATAATTTAGTTTTATTAAGATACAGCTAAGAGATAAGGGAAGAGTTAAGAAAACGTGGGTCTGGAGGTAAGGTACACTGGTCTTAGAAATACTATATCAGGGCAAGTTTCTTATGAGACTACAGGGGAGGAGGCAGGGACAAAAACAGCCCAGTGATGGGGCCCTCACCTTGGAGAAAAGAAACAGTCCACAGTTTTAAGTCTCGATCCACAAAATAATACACACAAAAGTACTAGAAACAGGGAAGAAAAGCTTGAATCTCCCTTTCTGAGTTAGAGCACTCATTACTGAGCTCAGTTATCTCCTTTCTTTCTGGTACAATGCATTACCTGGAACAGAGACAGCAGCAAACCATACAGAAAGAGTAATGAACCTCCTTCAAAAAACTAATCATCTTTGGATTTATGATGATGATCTACAACACAAAGTTTCCCTGTTCCCAAGCAGACATTCTTACCTACTGAGGAGCCACTGTTAAAAGCAGTACTGCTTTGCAGAAACAACTTTAAGACGCCACAGTCTAGGGAGGGAACATGATTTGAGTCCGGTGATGGAAGACCAGGTGTCATTTCTTGTTTCTGAGCACCTTTTAGACAGATTTTCAAAGGAAGCCAGGCTTGCATCATTGTGTCTGCCCATCTACCTGCTGGACCCTCCTTAATTATATCCTTAACTCACTAGCAAATTTGAGACGAAAGCTGCCCAATAGTCTCAAGGAGAAGTCAGGCTCAAATTTGAGGCTCTGCTCTCTGAAAGGCTGCGGTAGGACATGAGCAGTGATCCCTTCCATGCCACCAGCCAGTCCTCAGACCGGTACTAACTCATGAGCACACAGGCAGCTCAGACCCAGCCAACAGTTGCCTTTAAGAGATGCTGGGACATGGGGCACCACGCATGAATTTCTTCAATAAAACACCATCGTCCCTGCTATCTTTCTGCAAAACAGGGTCCAGCTGATGCATGCTGTATGTGATCACAGAAGGCCTGCTTTATGTGCATCTGCCTCCAAAGAAGCTCATTCTGTTTGAGAATCTTGCCTTGTCTTAAGCACAAAATGCACACTAAACTGCTCAGATCTGCAAGTGGAAAGAAAATGAAGATGATCTTCAAGTGTGGAGGGTACTTAAATTTCATCCGTAAATTACAAAGGGATTTCAAGGTGCTGATGATTTTAAATGGGTTTTGAAGTATTGAGACACCTACCTTCCCTGTAACTTCTAACTTTGGGTGTCTACATCCTTCTGCAGATCTGGACTGAAGCGTGTTGCTAGGCTGCCAACAACTGCCAGGCAACAAATCACAGCACGTAGATTGAACTCACACTTACAATGCAACATATTGAGCACGTTTTACTGTTAAGAAATCGATAATCTGTGTTGCCTTAATCAAATGTAATATGTAATCATATTTTTCCCCAGGGGGAGGGTGGGGAGTGGAAATAAGAATAAAAAAAACCCTGTAAATCATTCTTATTGCCCTTCCAAACTAAAACTTATACAGTCATTCTTCAATCTGTTATAAAATCAAATTGATTTCAATATTAATGAACAAAGCCACTCACATTGCACAACATGTAATTAAGATTCCTACTACTTCTTTCTAAGCTCCTTCTATTCATTGCCCCACCAAATTATTAAAACAAAGCAGTTACCATGGTAACTAATTCATTCTCTGCATTATTATATTGTTTCTAAACATCAGCGTCTAGTCATTCTGACTTACATGCCCTAAATTCCAGTTTGAAATTCTAAACTTTTGCCTTGTTTGTCAGAGAAGCCCTTTACAATCTATGCATTCATGCAGATAAGGATAGCTAGAGTGCAGCTGCTTTTGTTTATTGCAAGAAGTCACTGTTACTAAATTATTTGAGTTTGATAAATTGATGATGCCTGCATGCAAGCGCAGAGCAGCACTAGGGGAACAAGCATGGGAGTTTGTGGAGCACTACACAAACAGGCAAACATGACCATCTGCAGGTTAGATAAACTAACAACAACAAAAAATGACTGGCAGATGTTATGGAAACTAAGTAACACCTGCCTAAGTGGCATTTGATACCCAGAAAAAAACCACATGGGTATGACTGATGCAATCTTCAAGAAAGAAAGGAACAGCAGGGAACAAGAAACAGTGATAAAATTGCCTGGGAAAAAGTTTTATTAGTTTTATTATCCTTTAATAAAACTACTTCTTCAAATGTACACTCCTTGAGAAAGAGACATTTATCATGTGTATTTAATTAACACTTACAATTATTCTTAATTACCTATTAACAGGAGTCAGTCTATTTGTATTTCAGTGCCATCATCTAGCACATGAGGAAACTTTCTGAAAAATACAGGTAGAATCAAAAGAATAAAGAGTCTTTCCTCTTCATCTTTTGCTGTCCCACTGCCTTTGCCTGTAATTTTTTGAGGGTTTTTTTGGCGCGTCTCCATTTAATTTGCAGAATGAGAGGTTTGAAAACTCAGCACACAGGATGATACTTTGAAAAATAAGCATCAAGAAAAAGGAAACATGAGTAGTTTTGAACAGCTAATTTCTGGTTTAAAAAAAAATAAACAACACCAAAAAAAACCCCAAACAAAACATGTCTGCTCAAAATCACAAGCAATTTAGATTTAATTCCCACAGAAAAGGAAGGATGAAGGAACCTTCTTATTTAAGCATCTGAGCAGGGTCACAAACCACGCAGTTCTGGATCTACAGTGGTACCAATGGGCACGCTTTTACCTGCTGCAAATGCCAGGTACTTTCACAGTTAGCAAAACTTCGTTTTTTAAAGGGATTCCAAGACTATTACAACAGCCTGCTGTTACTTATATCACAGTAACTCCTAAAGTCTCTGACTGACTGTTTTCTGACAAAGCAAAAGAAAAGGCAAAGAGGCAACTTTCGGTTTCTAACCTGCTGACTTAAGAACAGCTAAAATATAAACGGCATGTTTCTTAACTCCAAATGACCTGTCCATCAGATCACAAAGACTTTTCTAAGGAGGAAAGAGATCACTGTGAGATACTCTTCCACCGCAAAGCCTCCATGCAATTTCTCCTGTTTAAGGAGAGGCACCCTTCAAGTTCAGTACTGACCTCATGGAACAAGGACACAAGGACGGAGCAGCAGATGCCTTCAGCGCTAGAAGACTGTCTCCACTTTTATTTTCTTGTTTCCACTTGCATAAGCACACTCCCATCCTGACTGCACTAAGGGAGGAAACAAAATAAAATCCTTTTTTTGCATCTCGAACTGCACTTCCCTGAGGATGGGAACTACCTCTATGAAAGCTGAACATGTCTAACTTAATTAGATGATTATTTAAATTTTTCAGTATGTTTACCTAGACACTGTATAGTTCAGTTTTCCAGTGTAAAGCAATGTATAAATCTAGGGCTTTCAGAGCATCTTCCCTGACCCCAGACAGAAATCAGTATGTATTGCCACCAAGCACTTAGACTTCTAAAGCTATTGAAAGTTTTACCATGCACTCATCTGCACTGCACAAAAGTTAAATATCTAGTCGAAAGGTTTTTTTTAATTCTCTGAAGATTACTCAGGAATTAGATAAATAAGTGTGATGAAGTATTGGATTCTGATTCAAATACATATGATATTCTTTTACAATTATTACAACACTGTAAACCTAGTTTCAAGCTATATTGTTTACTGTATTTAACACTGTCTTTGACACTAACATCAAATAAAACTATTCTGACTTTATCATAGCAGTAAGATGTAGTGCTCTGCATATATCATAGCTGAACATGGTTGCTGTCTGTCACAAGCAATTAACATATTTTATTTCAATATACCAAAGGAAATATAACTGTACAGATAAAACAGGTAATGCTGGACACCATAAAAACACATCTTTTCTTTAAAACATATGTAACTTAAATCAGTGACCTGAATGCTTCAACAAAATTTTAAAAACTCATTGAGATTCTTTCCTTTGTAGATTTTTTCCTCCTGTTTTTCTGGTTAAAATAATGCTTTTCATTAGCTGCTACTGTTCAGCATCATTTAGGGCAAAATGGGCTTTTAAGCTAATTTTCTTTTCATACAGCTTGCATTGTTACTAGTAATACCTCCATAACATTGTAGTAGCTTAAGAGCATGCAAATTCAAAAGCTGTTTACATAGCACATAATGAAGATTCAAATTACAAAAGCAGGTTACTGCAGCAATCCAAAAGAAAGCCAAAAACACCTTGCACCGTAAATACTGAATATTAAGGATAAAAACAAAACCCAAACCCAAACATAAGACTCTGCATAAGCATTTCAACTGTAATTGTAATGAGATAAAGGATGTTTTTGCACTGGAGTAAACATACCCCAAATATAACTTTCCTTAATGTGTGGCAAATGATTTGTTATGCGATGATTCATGGTAACATAATTTTCATTTTACTATTTCAAAGTCAACTTATCTTAGTCTTTAGAATAGCCTCCCTGTTCTTTGAAGAGAACTCTTATATAACAGACTAGATATTTTATCTAATTCTTTGTATTTCAAGCTCATTAAAATGTTTTCAAAGTTCTTCCAAGCAAAACCAAAAAAAAAAAAAGCGTTGAATTGTTGAAACAACCTTGTATGCAACGCAAGAACGTATTTTATTTTAAGACACTTGTATCTGAAATTAACTTGCTTTACTCACAAAATAGTCTGCTTGGGTTAATAATAAAAAACTCTGCTTGCTTAAACACTTTCATTTGCTACAGTTGAAAGATTTGATGGCTGTTCCTGCAGAAAGATTTTGGTAACTTTTATTACCTGATTCCTAATGTAATTTATACTGAATTGCTAGGGAGAAAAGGAATTTCTCCAATTCAAAACCTTTATTTATTTGCTGAAGGCACTTAAGGTTAGAAAATCACATTTTTGTGAAGGTTAATTGGTACTTTATGAAGGAGCAACTTTCACTCAGGAAACAACAAATGATAAAATATTAGGAATCTTTTAGCTCCCTCTGCTGCCCTAATCCTTCAATAAGCCGCCTTCTAAAGTCTGTCAAAAAAAGACACCAAGTAACTAGGCAGCCCCTTAATCTCTTTTTAAGACACACTTGGCATATTTAGTATGCCTAGTACTAAGATCAGTCTGCATAGAGAAAACTCTCTAAAGTATTATGTGATTTACAATTGTCTGCACATTTTATTATTTCCTTTCTTCCTCTGATATCTGCAGCAAGACAACTATGAACATTTTCAAATTTGGATGTCAGTTAAGGAAACTGATAGCTAATTTTCCAAAGAACTTGACATCTGCAATTCCCACTTACAGAAGAAAGAGCTACGTGTACTCACTGCTTGGAAATATTTATTCCTCCTTTTTATTTACAGAGCAGCTTAGACAGGAGATACCAACTTTAGTAAAAATCCTTTTTTAAATTCAGGGAAAACCCAAGCATTGCCAAAGTAGGCCATCTCCCTCATTAATATGCAGAAATCTTGTCTTAACTGCCTAATTTCACAACTGCAATGGGTCAAATCACAGTTTACGCAAGCCAGATAAGCTCCATCAGTGGTCATGAAATCACACTTGGTATTTGTCAATCTGGTACTTTCCACTTGTTAAGAAGCCAAGCTCTCTATTACAGGCACAAGAAGAAGAAAATCAGGAAAGAGAAAGCATTTTCTAAACTAAGTCACCCTGTATTTCAAGATTTCTTTATAAATTTGGAAAGAAAGCCAAATTTAATTCATATCTGCTTTTTTCTCTGCATTCCTCCTGGAACCATCAATATACCACATCAACTAGGAATTGAAGATTCATCTTACTAAATCTCATGCTATATAGCACCCCAAACAAAAGAAAGAAGCTTTTAAAACAGATATTTTCTTATAGGGAAAGAAAGCCTAGACCATATCCTTGAAAAGAAACTATTCCTTTATCGTGCACTTTTACTGCCCTTCAGAGAGCATAGCACTTGGGTATTTGCCAGCAATCAGACCTTCCCAAAGAAAAGCTGTCCTTCATAAAAGCACATGATGGGAGATTTTATCTGAAATTTCAGAAATTTATCCCATTAATATGCACTTTCTTTTCCAATTTATTATCGCAACCAACTCTTCTTAGGTAATAAAGCAGCACTGTTGAAATAGCTAAAATACATTTTAAGTTTTCTTCTGGGGACCTTTAAAAAACAAGAGGCAACCTGTGTAAAAAGAATAAGATTAAGATGTATACCACTGCTACATAAAAAGGAAAAAAGGCTTGAAATGATTGTTGAGAAGCTCTGAGGTGTGCTAAGATGCTTTTGCTTCCTCAAAACCAGAACTAGAAAAACATCTAACATCTGCCTGGGGGCATATAGGATCTTCACAGACTTCTTGCACTTGCATACACTACAGCCTTTGCTACAAATACCACACATGAGGCGCTCTGGTTCCAAGCAATCATCAAACTGGAAAAGTCACTCTCAATTTTGCAGTTACATTCTCAGGATTAATCCCTAATGCCTGTGTAAACAAGCAAGAAGACATTTAAAGAGGAGACGCCCCTTTTTTCCCTCCTAGTTCCACCTGGTGTCCCTACACTCTCCCCTTTGAAGAGTTTTCTAAAGCTTGAAACTCACCGAAGCAGTGGCTGACTGAGCACTATATATAATACAATGTAATGTATTTAGAGAAAATTCACTACGTTCATTAAGCCCGTTCAGACGAAGTAAAATTTTCTTCACGCTGTAGCCACCTTCTGTTGCCTTCCTACTTTATCTATTCGCTCCCAACAAATTTAACAGAGGTCAGACATCCCCAAGGTAACTTCCAAGCAACGGTCAGTAAAACATACACACATTTAATTAAAGATTTCAAGAACATAAGCAAATACACAGCATTGTTTACAGTTTTGTTACAATATAAAGTACGGTAATACCTTAATTAGAGATAACAACTTTTCAAAATGCCAAAAACATTTAGAATTTTTCAAATTACCCACAAAATGAACACATTTTATTTTTGCACTGTGACACTTCCAACTGTTCTGCCAAATGTATACTACTATAATTATGCTTTGCAATCACCAGCATCACCGGAGAGGGGGACAAAGAACAATATAATCAGTAACTAATGAATCTTTCACATGCCTTGATACTATTTATCTTCAAGAGAAGAATCCTAAATTTTATTTTATGAATTGTGAAGTGAGTTTAATATTAGTATCTCAGAGTTCCTAGAACCATGTCTGTATGCCTAAGTAAAATTCACAGCTACTGGTGGAAGTTAGAAAACAGAATTTAATATCTGGCTTCTTCAAGGGCCAGTCTTCAATTTCCACCATCTAAGTAAATTCTAGTTTATAGAACTATATAAACTGGGATGACAAAGAACATTTTATACCACCCTTTTGAGATTATACACATAAGAGCATGGCAGACCACTGAAATGTGCATGAAAATATAATTGCAAACATCTTCAGGATTAAAAGGAAATATTCAATTTCATATTTAAGAAATCACTGAAGGGAATCATAGGTACCTCTGAGACAAAATTACTTACTCAGCTACATTAAGAGAACTAATTGCTCCCAAAGCAATAAATCGGGTTTTTTCCTGCACTGAATATCAACTGAAATTTAGTAGTACTACCATACTTTCGTTAACTCACAAGGCAATAGTAAATCCAGTGATGTCTGTTCAATTTGTTGCTTGATTTGCATGATCAGTTATATAAGCAAGTGTGCAAATTAGCTCAAGTTACAAGAAAGCAGTTCAACTCAAATAACATTGTGCATGCAGTTATCTAACTTACAAGAGCAGTTGTGGTAATTCATTAACTCCACACAGAAAAATGTGTGTGCAATCCTATGCATATGTTCCCAATGTGAGCATTTCATTTTGAGTATCAGGCTCATACCACTCTTTTCAGAAACTGAATTTCAACTCATTATCATGCCCTCCTCAAACAGGGATACAGACAGTAATGAAATGCTGTATGTTACCACCAGAACACCACCAGTGTCTCTTTATGGATATCATAATGTATTAATGTCTCCCATCACAAGTTATGTTAAACAATTTATGAAAAAATATGTAGTTAGTAATAGTTAGTAAATCATTGTAGTCTCTTTTTAAGTGGAATTTGCAATAAACATAAAATGCATCTTAAAAATAATTCTCTTCTGAAGGAAAAGGTTAAGAGAAGGAAGCTATACACAAACTGATGAACAAAAAAAGCTGACAGAGAAGATAAACCACCTTTAATAGCTATACAGCTCATTATATTTCCTCAGCTTTGTAAACCGTTAGGCATATTTCTAAACTATAAAATATTTAGGTTGTGTTATGGAAGGCGCACATATCAAAGAACAACTCCCATATATCAAAGAACAACTCTGCATATTTAATTGTATACCTGAACAGGACCATATGTAGGGAAAAACCTTTTTAAAACAAGCCAACCCCCTAGTTTTTATCCCACTTTACACAGTTGCAGGGATAGTGATTTAAAAACATCAGCCAGAGATGTGTTTACAAACCTCAAAGAACATTTGAACACACAGACACTCAAGAGCAGAATACAGCTCAGACACTTTAGAGACAAAGTGGATTCCTGTAACCACAAAATTTCAAGCATTTTTCCATATCCACTGTTTCACCCCCTTTCCTCTTGATCATCTTCTGCCTGTTATTTCCAGTCTTTTTCCAACAGCACTATTCATCTAGAAGGCAGTAAATGGGCTTAGGAAACAGAGAAGCAAAAAACTTTTTTTCCTATATTATTTTTCAAATGGATCAATTCCCTGCACTACATGGCCACACAGATTTTACCATAGGATGCAACAAATTGTGCAGGTCTGGGAAAAACAAGCCAGAAAAAAGGCTCTGATTAAACAGCATCACTAGATGTGAACACAAAGCCTGGGGAAGCCACTGCTATTTTTAAACAGTGACAGTGGCTACTGGTCTGTCACCTCTGCCCTGACAGCATTCTTTACTGCATCATCACAGACTATTTCCATCTTAAATTTTCCTGTTGATCAATAAAATAAGCCCAGAAGGAGGCTGAAATTCCACCAAGTGGGTTGAGCTGATCTACCTGCTGGCTGCCATCAAAAGGAACAGGTTTCTCTGTCCTCCTCACAAATTGCCAATTCAGCTGGCTAACACAGATAAAAATAAGTTAACATCCTGCATATTTTATTGAGGGGTCTGATACAGAGACCCTAGGATAAAGACCTGAGACTGGGAACAGAGAAAAGGATCATGCACTGTATCAGCACAGCCCTAGGTGATATCCAGATGTTCTGACTGCAGAGCTGCCTGGAAAGAGGAGCAGCCTTCCCTAATTTTCCATCCTCAGCAGCCAGCTCCCCATTTCACTGAGAAGGAATTAGTCTCCAGTGAGCAGATTCAAGTGACCACTTGGCCAGCCAGTCTAGGTGGGAAATGATAACAGTTTAGAACTGGCAATCAGGGGCGAGCTTAGCCAGTTTTAGTAGAAACTAACAGGGAGATTAATCATCTAAACTAAATGTGTAACTGCACCCTTTGATACTATGATGAAATGTCTTTCTCTGGCTATGTCAGTGTAAATTGTCCCCAGGCCCCTTGCTGATCCTTTCCAACTGCCCCCTTCAATGCAACTGCTTTGTCAGCTGAACAGTGACCTGGACTGAGGAATTTACCTAAATGCAAAATATAACATCAAAAAAGTTTATATTTAGTACGAATCATCTTTTCAATCGAGCTCATTATACAGTTACACGCACATTGGCACAAAGGAGGGAAAAAAGGAGGACAGAAATCGGCTGCCAGGGACTGCTTACACCAACACAGCTGTTAGGAAAAAGTCTCAAGACCAACGTGTGGAGGAGCAAATGTTTCAAACTGCAGTTCACTGCTTCAGTATTAAACATGATGCAAAGACCATGTGCCCAGAAGACTGTAGAGTTTCTCTAGTCATATCAAAACAGGTTAGTAAAGAAATTAACTATTCCCTTGCCTTTTAAGGAAAAGCTAACATTTTAATACAAAAATTCATTTAGGACAATCATTCGTGCATATTCTTAAAAATAGTATGCCTTATACCGTGACCTCCTTCCACACCAACTCTAAAAGCAAATGAGAAAAGAATACACCAACTCTGAAAACAACAACTCTAAAAACTCAGTCATTTGTGACTCAAGGTAAAATGACTGACCCAATTGATTACACACCTTTCACTAGAATCCAGGCCATTTTTATTAATACTCATTGAAGTTTGGCGGTATTCTGGGATTTTTTTTTGTGTTTCATTTTCTACTTCCTTCCTAGGATCAGTTACAGACTGTCAAATCAGCCTATATAAAGCGAGCCTGTAGAGAAAGGCCCTAGAGAGTATTATGCAGTCATCCTACCCCTTTGTGATTGCTACTTTATATAAACTGCAATCTTTCACAATGTTTGGGTAGAATAGTGTAAAATACTAAGTTGAAAGCAAACTTAACTGTAGAACACTAGAGAGTTCACACACTAGTTGCTTTTATTGGTCTAGACCTGTTTTCACACAAAGCCAGCTTTTGTACACAGTTAATATAATCCCAAAAGGAACTGCAACTCAATTAAAAATACCCTGAATGACCAAAAGAAAAGAGCTCCAGTCTCCAGAAGTATCAGTAGCCCATGAAATGGACGCAGTTAACATTAGAAATTGAAATGTCTAACCTTCAAATATACGATCCAGACGTTGCCGCTTCACTTTGTGTTTGTCCATTAGAGATATAAGAGTGGAAGCTCAAAGAACGTCTCCACACAGCTTGGTGATGGTCTTCTCAAGCCAGCCACAAGTCAGAAATGCTTACTCTCTTTTATAAAGTTATTTCTACCTGTGAAAAGAAAGATAAATGACTTAAACTTTAAAATACTTTTTTTTTTCCCCCTCCTCTTTCCAGAAAGATGATCTCTATCTAATTTAAATAGCTATGAAAACACATAAAGTTCTTAAATCATATTAGGTAACCCGGTATTTCACAACAAACTGCCTTCTAAACACATAGAAATGCAAAGCACACAGCACAGTTCAAACAAGCCAGTATAAGAAATGCTCCAAGACAGTTGCTGTTTTCTGCCTTTTGACACTCAAATACTTTTTCACCCTTTCACCAAACACACCGCCAGCTAAAGAAAGTATCTTGGGCAGGCACAGGTACACGATTCCCATAAAATGACAGAAATACATCCACCTGGAATGAACCTGGAAAGCCACACTTTTGCATTGAAATGCTCACAGCAAGAGAAAATGCTCTTTTCATTCTTAACTTTTAAGCTTTCGATGATAAAGTAACCGAGAGTTTGATACTTGGAAGTTGAAGGAAACAATTCAAGGGGCACAGACCCAAGGAAATGCATCACAGTAACAACACAGAGTGCCAACATCTATATCAACCAAATGGCATTTAAAGCAGGTTTATGCATGACTAGGCAAGCTCTTTGGCAGCAAATACAACTAAGCACTTTTCAGATACCGTGTAGCTGGGCAAGACAGCATAAGGGTATTGCAACAAGCAGTCTGTATTTTAAGCCAAACCACTGAGAAGCAGGAAGGGGGATGGGGAGAGGGAGAAGAAAAATCCCTCGCAAGAACCTAATCATAGCAGTAGATTATAAAATGCACACGAGCAAACAGACAGGCTACAACTAAGATCCTCTAAAAAGCATAATCAGAGCACCACTGTTATCCACCTTTAAATATCTCAGTAGAATTGGAGAAACAAACACAGCAAACACCGTATGACAAGCACAGTGCACATTAAAACAAGCCAAATATTCCACCTCCCTGTTTCTTTTTATTCCTGCCCAACAGCTTTCAACATCAGTGGATAGCATTAAACGGCCTTCCAAGTGACTGAACCTAGAAATCTGCTTGTTTCTTTCTAGGGGTTAAACTTTTCTAAAACCAAACACAGGCACATTTCATCAACATATTAGGAAGATTCACTTACTCCGAGTGAAATGATAAAGAAAAATACTTTGAATATCAAGAACTGCATATTTGCATTAAAATAGGTATCTTTGCCAGCACTATACTGCTTAGTGCGTTTCAACTTTTAATTAAGATTCTTTCTTTGTGTATATTTTATTTTTAAAATGGTTAATGTGTAACATTTATCATGCTTTTGAGACTTGATTCAGCCTCATCCTCCTCTTGACTTTCCCTCCACGCCTCTTTTTCTTCATCCTCAAATTCAAGATTCTTCTGCTGTTTCACGTAATGTCTGATTGCAGATGAATATAACATCCCATCATGAACGGGAGAAGAAAAATTCATGAAGAATGCAGAAGCCCTGGTTTTTGTCTTTAAAAGAACAAAAAGAATGTTGCCATTTTAGAAATTTTCTATCAGATTTCCCAACATTGATTATTCTTCCAAAATACAACATTCCTCAATATTGAGTGTGGCTCTATTATAAGACTGCACAAGCATTACATCAAATCTGACACATTGTAATATCTTAAAAGCTAGCTATATAGCCACCCGCCTTTGCTTAAGCCAACAGCCAACAGGAGGATCAGTCCTAAATTAGTCTTTAATTTATTTGCTTATCACTTCTGTTTTATAATCTACTTCCTTTGATAGTCATATACAAAGTTCTAGAGGATAAGAAACAGAAACCAGAATATAATGAACATTTTAAATACTAGTCTTGGTTTAAATTTTTATAGCTTATTTAATTTCCCGTCTTGTAGAAACATATATGCCTGCTGGCGTCCTTGTGCTGTTTTGTTTATTCATTCAGCAAAAGATTTTTCCACTGTAGTCATTCTACATACAAAGCTGGATGACAGCTGTAAAAAACAGACCATCTGTAACTATTGACCTACCACTGAAAGTGTCTCCAGATGTTTTCTATCTGTCTACAGTAGCTTCAAAGCGTACCATTTAAATCAAGTAATTTTTTTCTTTTAAACATTGTTTTAAAACTTTTTATTCATCGTAAATTGTCATAAGTTTCAAAAAAACATTTTTGAGGAAAAAAATTAAATCAACATGTTAACACAGTTCTAAATTTAACCTTCATACACTTTTATTATACTTCATGTACTAACACAAAGAGAAGATGATGATATGGGAAGCATTTCCCAGCAAAACAAAAGCCTTATAATTATGGGAGCATTAGTTACTGCAATTACTAAACCACAACATGAATAATTGTATTTGAGAAATTCACTAAAAATACAAGCACACTGCATAATGAATTAAAAATCAGAACGCAAAATACCAAATAGTATTTAAGATCAGACTTCTGTAGTTCAATATTTTAAGATAAAGTGAGAATCCAAGTGATTTAAGAACATATACTGCTTATCATACACCAAGTATTAGCTACAAAGCCATCTGAGATACCATCAACGCACAGAACACTTTTGAGCATCATAAATTTTAGATTAAAATATACACTGTTGAAAACAATATTGGGTTTTTTTTCTTTCGGGTAAGCAGATAATTCCAGTGTTTGTGAACATTTTTTAAGAGAATATGCCTCTGGGCATTGCAGTCTGGAGCATTCAGCTCTTTCCTCAGAAAGGAAAATCTTTGCTCTTTGAGACTTCAAGATAAAAGGAGAAAGGAATCTCCAATATTTTATATGAGTGAGCAAATCCTACAGGCTAAAATAGGAGTGATAAGTAAATTAGTCAACTTTGATTGCAGTTTTCAAAACTGTTAACACTAGTAATGGAGGAAAGGGTAAACATAAGCTGTGAGTGAGAAGATTTGAAGGCCAATTCAAACCCCACAATCTTCTCTCCAGAGAAAGAGGATGAAAAGGAAGCAAACTAAGAATTTTTTTTTTTTAAAAAGGCAAACCAATATGCTCATTATACACATACTTGTAGGTCGAGACAAACTAGACATTATTAGGGAAGAATGCCCCTCAAACCCAAACGGTTGCAGCATGCAGTGCAGGCCCATTTCCTTTGCATCAGTTTATCTGAGGATTTTGTGTGGACCAGACCATGTTTCCACTAACTGAACAGGTGGGGAAAGTATACCAGAAAAATTGTAGTGTATCATGCATCACCTCAGATTAGTTATCCCGCTTGCAAAAAGATTCAGAGTATAAACTCTTCTGAGCACAGACTTTTACCTGTACATCTAGGAACAGCAGAAGACTGATTTCTACCTTTGCCTCATTCTCAGCTTCCACTGCATGAAAGTATTTGTAGGCTATCCCAAATCAGATGAAGCGTAAGAAATCCAAAAACCCAAATGAAATTCAAAGAACTGTCTGATAGATCATTAACACATCGAGAATAAGGTCATGAAGTTTCATCTTACCCTTGGGAATCTAAAATTTCGTTTCATTTAACCATTCTAATATATGCTCCTTGGTCTAAAACTGCATTGAGTTCCTGAAATTTTTTTTTCTACTATTGACTTTCAAAAAGTATAATATAAGGCTACTGTATGAAAATTGTAAGTATGTTTATATTCCATATTCCATTGCCATCAGTTTTTGATGACTTCAAAAATTAAATAAGTTTCCATGACAACCCAAGACTAATACTTTGCTTCTCTTTCCCTCTCACCCAATCAATAAGCTCTCTATCTTCCATGATACCTCACAACCCTTGAAATGGCCATTTCGCAAAGCCCTGGAAGCAATAAGTAAACATAATGAAAATGTTATTACTCTTGTTATAAATATTTTAATTATCCTAAATAACTATAAGTTCTGCAGTAACTGTTTGTGTCAGATAGTAAACAGATCATCTAGTCCAACCCTCCTGCCACGGGCAGGGACATCTTTCACCAGATCAGATTGCTCAAAGCTCCATCCAACATGACCTTGAACGCTTCTAATGATGGAGTATCCACAACTTCTCTAGCTAACTGTCCCACTGCCTCACCACCCTCATCATAAAAAATTTCCCTTTTTATATCCAAATCAACCATACCTAAGATTTCATGGTAAAACAGTCACAGTTATCAGTGAGCTGGATGGTATGCTCCGGGTAACTGGAGCTGCTCACCGAGCAGAAGGATGCCTCCTTCTGCAATGACTACTGTTGCAACTGTATGACCACCAAAGCGAACACCTTACCTCACATTTGTTTACCTGAACAGGTGAGAAACAAAACAGTTTGGGGTTTTTTTTGATGCACATGAGCCTCATGGCTGGATGTCAGACATTCCTAGCATCTGAGATATTCTGTGCCACAACTGGTTCCCCAGTTCATGCAGCTAAAAGCAGAGAACCAGAGTACAAATTTAAAACATATGCTCTGAAATTCTGAAATCTGTTTTATGGACTTCACTCTTCCCAAAACATGAAGTAGTAAGGTTTTTTGCAAAACTAACTCAAGGCACAACCCACAAATAAGAACTACTCACTCCACAACAATTATTGACATCCCTTAGAAGTTAAATTTCAAGTTTTCCCCTTTTCTGGGAAAAGAAGAGTCTATGACATATGCTAAAGATAACTTAGACTGCAAAAAAGTTATTACTGAGAAATGGAAATTTATCAACATTTCAAAGTATTTCTGTAGTACAAAAATGTATCTTGTGTTTGGCAAAAGAGAGAATAGTATCGTTAATAAACATCAAAAAGTAAAATGACATGTAAAAATACTAAGATAAATTAACATTCAAATAAAAACAAAGATGCATTTACATAGTAAAACAGTCAACTTTCTGAGACTACAGCAAGAGATGGGCTCTAACTCTAAGATAGGCAAAACCAAGGTTGATGTAATAGAAAAACACTCTACTTGAAAAAGCTCTACAATTTGTAGCTGAACATTTCTAGTATCAGTAGCAGCAGTATTGGTTCTGTAGAAAACAAAAATTCTGGATCAGAGGAATGGTGGCTCATAGTGAAACCTAGGTGATAGTAGGTTACACAGGGTACTACACCTAAACATAGAATATGACTTTAAGAATAATATCTGAACTCCTTTTTTCTTTCTAAAGTTCAAAAGTATTATTCAAAAGTACTCATCACCGGGAGTTTGAAAAATGCCCAATTAAAAATATAGAGGAACCTCAAATAGGAGGATGAGAAAAAGATGACAGACTTTTGTTTGCATGTTTCTTCAAAATGCAGAAATAGTGGGACTGTTGCAACAACACTGGAACATCCTATTCGGAAGTTCAGCAGGGAAGCATTTGTTCTTACATTTTATTTCAGGCCGCTATCTTTTTTCTGGAGATAGTGAGACTTATACTAAAAACATCTGCAGTATAAAACCATCACATCATTTTCACTGTATTCAGAAAAACTCTTGCAAAAATTTAAACTACATCTAAAAATAAATGGGCCCAAAGGGCAGAAAAAATCAGTTTAATTGCCAGAAAAAAAAGTATTAGGTCAGACTTTCTGTGCAAAAATTGAAGTTATTCCATCTTGCCTTACAAAAATTAATACTGAATTAAGAATATATAATTATATTTGCCTGTCAGACAATTTATCTTGCCATTAAGTGTGGTTAAGCCACTTTGCCTTACCATTAGATGTCAGCACAGTCTAAGAGAAACTGTATAGGGAGCTTCAAGATCAATAAATTAATCACAGAAGTGAAGCGATTGCTGAACTAGATGCCAAAAAGAATCTTAGATAGTATTCAGAAAAGGACTAAAAAAACCCTCAAATATTATAATGGCATTACCTAAATCTAAGATGCATTTATCTCAAAAAGATGGAGAACTAGAAAAAGTGCCAGGACAGGTGGTAAGTAGGTCCAAGGCACAAAATAGCTTGCTGAAAAAGGAGAAAGAAATCTGCTGGTCCTCCCTGGCCTGAAGAATACATGACTGTGGAGAATACAACAAATATAAAATACGCACCACGTCTCAATTCAATGGCTATGGAGCACACAGGGAAAGAGTAGTCCAGAATATTAAAAACAACAGGAAGCTTTGTCATGGAGTATGTAATTAAACTGTAAAATCTGGTGTCACAGATATTGTGGATGCCAAAACCAAGTGGTTCTTAAAAGGAATTAAGAGAAATTTATGAAAATCCCATCAGTGCTCACTGATAATAATGGCCACGATGCTAATCCAGGTCAGAAATGCATAAAATGGTAAATACCAAAGGCAAGAAAAATGTCAGTGTGTGCTTGCTTTGTTCCCGTACACAGCACCCACTGCACTGTTACACTGACCAAATGTCCGTTTAGCTCAGCATCCAACAGTTGCCATGGGAGGAGACGCATCATGAAAAGCAAGAGCAGAACAAACACGATACTTTCCTCAAGCATCCACTAGTGGCCGCTCTCGGAGACAGGACAGATGGACCTGCAGTCCCTTCTGACACATGCGCACACCTTACACGCTTAGGAAATGCTGAGATGTACTACAAAACGGACTGATCCAGCCATGCTGAAAGTGAGGTCCACAGGTCATAAGGATGCACAAGAAACATCCTAATGCAAAATAAAACTGAAACGAGTTAGTACTATTTATTATGCCTAAAAGATACTGATGGAATAATCAAACCGAGTTTCTCCTATATAGATCATAAGAGACATATTGAAAATTATTATAAAACTGCCAGTGCCATAGACTCCACCATAGCACATGGTAAGCTCTTCCAGTGACAAGTGTCCTTTATTACTGGCTGGGTTTGTTTAATTGTCAGTTTAATTTAAACTTCCAGTCATCAGATTTTCTTACATCTTTGCCTGGCAGATGGACGAACTCCCTGATGTTCTTTGCATAGGTACCTCTTAGGTACCACCAAGCCACCTCTTGATCTAGTTGCAGAAAAGACCAAGTTCCTTGATACTCTCCTAGAAAGTCAAGTTTCTGATCCTAAATTGTGTCAAAACTTTTGCAGACTGCATCCTTAAACTCAAGAGCATCTACTGGTCTGCAAGTGCTAGACATGACAAAGCCTTGCAGGAGCAGTTACATCAATGTCCAATGCAGAACCACCTTTGTCACTCTCCTTCACAGTCCTCACATACATTCTGAGATCACACCTAAGATGAAAAGACTTTGCACGTGGTTCAGCAGTTTATTCATCACCAGTGCAGAGCCACTTCTTTTTAGGTTGGGGTTCTCTGCCCTGTGGTACAGCTGACAGTCTCTCATTCTGTATTTAAGAGCTAAAATTTGAACACAGTTTGATAGAGTACAGCTTATCAAAGCAAACCTGATTGCTCTGCAGCACTTCCATCTTTTTTTTTTTAATCACATCAGCAGGTTTTACTATATTTATCAGTGAAAGGTTTTTTTCCTGTTGATAAAAATATTCAAAATAAGGTCAAGAATGCCCTTTGTAGCATGCCATTAAAACAAAGCTTATGGGTTTCTGACCACTATTTTTTAATACTCTGAATAACTTTTCTGAACTATTCTATATTTTTAATCAAATTACTTTAGTACCAAATAAAATGTCTCCCAAAATGTAGGATAATAATTTGATAATCATAAATACTAATTTTTATGGCACAAGATTATAAAAACGTGGTTTTAACATATTCCAGTGATGGGGAATCTATGGATACACATCCACAACACAGTGTTACATTTTACAGATCAAAATCAGCTTGCAAGTGCTGTGAATTGTAGCTATAAAAAAGAAACTATTAGAATACTTACTTGGCAAAACAGAAATACCACTGAACTCTATAAAAAATACCTTTAAGTATAATTACCAGATTTTTTTCCCCACTGTGGGTCACCCACCGTTGTGCTCCTGGAAACAGCTATCTAGCCTCAAAGGCATCACTGACCATCTTCCTGCCATCACAACTCCCATACTCAACTACAGAAATTGTTTAATTGGTAATTCTTTTCCCAACATTTGGGTGTCAATCTACATCTCCCACCATGACATTTTATTAAGAAATTTCCAGCCAACGACACTCCTATCTCAATCGCAGTAATACAGAGCGGTTTTATACCTTGCTAAATTCTATAAGCAATCTCCATCACAATTACAGGAATTGCTTATGTAGAAGATTAATGCTAGTGGCTAGGATATAGTATCCTTTAATGCAATTAAGTGTGGGGAAACAAAGAAATAAAAGTACAATTAGATAGTCTCATGCATCTGAAACTGACAACTGTATATGACATAATATATTATAACCGACACTAGCATACACCACTCATTTTCCAAATTGATTACGTTGTGTCTACATTCAACATTTAAGCTCATCTGCTCTTTTATTCAGTAGTGAGAAGGCAGAGAAGTAGAGTCACTACAGGCTGCATCACTACAGAGTTCTGCAAAATTTGCTTTTCAGAGATATATGGGGGTTATAGTTTTTTATTCGGATTTTCTCTCTTCTTTTCACACAGAGCAGTGAGACGTAGTCCCTCTCAAGAGAAAAGATCTTAAAAATTTGGGAACTGTGTTCTTTATCTCTACATTCAAAAGTCCCATTCAAGAGCTCTCAAGTGTCACAGAGCAACAGCTTGCCTGGTTTTCGAGACGCACTTCAATTCAAAACTACTTTATCTTTACTGTAAAACAATTTTGAAATTTGCAGAAGGGGACAAACAGGCAAGTATGTTCTCACACACTGTAATCATTAGGTATGTGTTAGAAATCTTAGAAAGGTTCTTCATGCTCATGTCAGGATCCAAGTTCCCTACATTACATATAGCAAAAAGCTGGCAAAGTAAGGTGGTCCAAATGCACAAGCTATTTTGTTTTATTCCAAAAAGGTTTAGTGCAACTACATTCATCATAGTATCTCAGTATTATTCTGCAATATAACTGATATAACTACAAATTTTCACAGTTTATTCTCTCTCATATCTGTGAAGAGAGCTGTATGTGCAGCCTGCTATTTTTAGTTTCCTTATTTGAACATATATGCTGTTTTGTATCTTGTTACAGAAGAAAGATCAAGCAAGAAGTGCACTTGGCAGCTGGTCTGGAAAGCGATAAGACCATAAGAGTCTTCAAAGGAAATTCATTTCAGTCCTACACTACACTAGGAAATAAAATTTCCAGCCCATATTAACTTGAAGGTTAGCTCTCCTTGATTAATTAGAATGATCCTGTTATGGAAGAGGGCAGTTTTTATCTATAAGTTTTAAACTATCTTAAGTTCATAACATACTACATCTTGAAGATAAGGCCAAAGCCCTGAATATAATATTCTCTCAAAAACTAAGTTGAGACTTTAAAAAAATATGTAAAAAGACTGAAAGCTAAGCATGGACAAAGTAGTTCGCATTTTTCAAGAAATGCATTCCTTAATTCTGGATGAAAGCCAAGGACGAGAGACAAGAGAAGTAGCACGGCACAATACAACCAGCACCGCATTCACACCCTCAAAACTTTTAATCAGTTATCAGGCAGATGACTATAACTGGAGTGAGGATTATTCTTCACAGGACTCTCTGTAGAAGAGATGTGGTGGTGGCATACTGTGTCACTATGTACTGAATATGCTTCCTCAAGAAACTCTTGAACCATTTTAGTGTATTGATCTCCTGTCAGAGAGAAGGATGATATTTCTTGCCTATAAGAATGCCACAGTCACTGAAAACAAGAGGAGACATCCACTCACCACCCACCACAGCAGGTCCCTCAGTAGTTTGGACCCTATGGTGCTTTCCAAGGCACATTCTGCCATAATGCTGACTTTTAAAAAGTTCTATATAAAAATTTACATAAATCAGATTAACTTGCCATTGATTTCTGGTGTACTATGAGCTCCTCCAGTAATGTCAAACCAATGATAGTTGGCTGGAATCACAGTACCTGGAGAAAAAACCCCAGAGTTTCGCAGTACTGCCTCCAGGAGGGAAAACACAGATTTCTTCTATGAAAGACTCACTGTGCTACTTTTGTTTATCAGTAATCCAAGCTGTTTGTAACTCTTCTGCAGGCCAACTACTCCTCAAATACTTCTCGACAGGTGTTCATCAGAAGATCTGCAGGGATCACTGTGAAAAAAACCTACCCTTGGAATCTGCTTCCATAGCTTGGAAATCTTCGTATTTCACATTTTCCTTACTTTTGGAACTTCATGATACTTGCTGTCCTCTCTTCTCCTCACTACAACTTCCTCACCCCCTCCTCAAGATGACTCCTGAACTCTGAACAGGTTATTGCTCACTCTTCCTTGCTCCTTCATGGTTTTTGGCCACATTGCTAGGAAAACAAAGTTCCAAAGCCCAGCAGACTGTATGGATTATCAACTCAGTTCTCTGTAAATCAACACAAGAACCAAGTGAAACTCTGGTTCTCTTTTTAATATGGAAGCCCGTACGGAAGTGATGCAGAAGTGGTTACTGATCGCCTCTTCTTCACTTTCACATCATTGTAACTCCATTAAAATACTCAGAACTGTTTCAAAGCTTAATATTAGAACCTAAATAGCCAAATAATATTGCCCTGTCTTCAGAAAACAAAGGAGATAAAAAGTGGCTCTTCTAAATACCAAATCCAAAAGAATCTTCAGAGGAGACAATCCCAATGTTCCTTCTAAAACAAACACTAGAAGACGATAATATTGCGCTTTCACTAAGAAGCAAAATATTTTCCTCCCCAGTCTGTACAGTAATTAATAATAATGCTCTACAGGAAGAAGAAAATAATTACTTTCTAACTCTGAAAATATATTCTATGTTGCATGAAGTGATGACCCATTCTATGTGGGGAAGAGTATCTGCCATCCCTTTCCAGAGAACTTTCACAAACTGTCATTCGGGCTAAAATAATATGAGCAACTCAAATACCTTAGAGGTCAACAGCCACCAGACTAAGCATGAAGAGCAGTGTAACAGGAATCCATGGCTGAAGAGAGGTTGCAGCAACTCTACTAAACCACATCTGGAGTACGGTTAGAAGAGCAGCAATGCCAAAAAAATCCTGTAAGATTCCTAACTCAAAAAAAGAACTTTAAATAAAACCTAAAAACATCAGAATAGAGGCTTAGTCCTCAAAGCCTTTCACTGAAATATTCTGCTAGAAGCAAGAAGTGAAATAACTGTCAATAAATCCTACAATGTCAAGAGTAGCAATACCACCAAAATTTGAATTTTCTCGTCATCTTTCATCAGAAGCAGCCAATACATTTTTACAGGTGTTTCATAGATAAATATTAGACAGATTGTCTCACTATCTCACCATCTATTTGCTGCAATTAAGAGGTCAGTAACAAAGTATCCTTAACTGTAAGCAACAAACAGAAAGTTTACAAATATATGCAGCTACAACTTTGTTTTTCAGTTAGTTCAGCTGTTGAAACCTGATGCACTTGCAAAAAAACGCCTCCCCACAAAAAGGCATTTGGGAATGCCTCCCCAAAAGTCAGGAATAAATGATGTATTGTTTTACTACTTTCTAATGGATTTAGTTTGCAAAATTGTTGATCAATATTGTAGCACATCAATGAAATTTTATTAAATAATTTCAGAAAATAACGTTTCTCACCATTGATATTAAGCTTCTGGTTTCCAATCCATCTTCAGTATAACTGCTCACATGCCTCTGCCACTTTTTATTCACCTGATCACAACTTTATCTGTATTTTGATCAATTACTGTTTCTCACCAAGACAACAAACAAAGCAAGTAGCCAACAAAATAAGTCTTTGTTTTAAAAACAGTCTTAAAACAAACAGACTTAAGCCAAAAGCAAGTAGTGGTCTACAACATGACAACAGGATTTTCATACATAAAGATCCAAGAATACCTCTCATGGTCTCATGATAAACACTATCATCTTTATGTTTTAATTTATTGTACATAAAGGAATTTTAAACCAGGTAAAACTATATTTAACCGAGTAGTTATGAAATCTGTATATATGAAAAAATATGGGAACTGGGGCATTAATTTCTATCAAGGATAGGTGAATGCTAACCTTGCTTTAACTGCTGGTATTCTATCTCCAGAAGTAGTTCAAAGACTGCCCACAGGAGATTAAGACTCTGCAACCTTTTCCTGAATATTTTCAACATAATTGAAGAACAGCTCTCCCTATACATAATTAGATTTGGAAATGTAAATGTCTTTTGCTTGAATAAATAACATCAGGAGTTCAACACTCCAAGACAAGTATATTTGCAAATATACTACAGTTCAAAAAAACAAATTAAAAACTGTCCTCTGAAAAAACAGGTCTTTAAATAGACCAGAAGTACATCATGTGCTTTTGCATCTGACATTAATGCATATCTGGATTGAGATTGTTAGCTTCTCTGTGTCAAGATTTAGATGAAAATTATCTGTATAAAGGGAGTAAAATGTCAAATTCCGAATTATCTGACAATTCTACAACAGATGGCCTAAAATATTAGTGATTCAGTTGTTGCTGGCATTGGGTCAGTTCTTTACTTGTTAATTAAGGACCTTAATTTTGAACTATTATTTAGCTATAAAATGTCCATCGAGAAAAAAAAAAATATTAGAAAATGTATAGCTAAAGATTTTACAAAGCTTGCTCTCCATTTGTGCAAGAATTTCCATTCTGGCTGATAAATAAAATTCCAGGCTGGAAAAAAATTCTGCTCCCAGTTGTTCTAATAAGATCCAGATCTTGCCTGTAGTAAATATTGGCAGTGTGCAAGCGCAGAAAAGCTCAGCCCTATCCATTTCACCTCCCATGCGGATATATCTTAGAATTTAAGATGCTGAAATCTCAGGTGCTCAGCCTCTTTCTTACAGAGGGCACACGAGGTTTGGAAAGCAAGTCAGAGGAGGGGTGACAAGAGGCAGCTATTTCTGCTTTACAGAGGAGATAGCCTGACTCTGGGTTTCTCCACCACAAACTGGAGCTTGTTGGGAGTTCACTCATCATTTGTATTGCAAAGCTGAGTTCGTCCTTCTCCAGATAGGGGCTGCCTCCCTGTGTGCCAGTGCTGGATTTCTGTATCTCCACTTCCCTCTTGAAGCAGAAAACTGAACATGTGAGCTTCTCTAACTTCAACTCCACCACAAGCTGCTCAGAGCAGCTCTAGGCCACCCAGAGAAAGGTCCCTGTGATGCTCTCCCATGCCCTGACTTGGGAATTCTCCCAATAAGGTGTTCAAGGATTGCCACGCCACAGACTTGAAAAATACATAACACTTAAATGGGCTACATGCAACCAAGTTACTGCATTGGAATCAGCTAAGGAAACGTGTGAAAGAGATTAAGTTCAGTACACTTGTTCATTAGATCAAAGATCATCCTAAATGATATCCAAATTATCCTGTAACTGAGGAGAATCACATGGCAAGCAGTAGCTACACAACAACAAAAGAATCCCTCTCTTACTCCACGTCCTTGGTATTGTCTTTCCATTGCCATATCCTCTGTGTGGAAATACATTCCCCCAATTCACTTCCTCTAAACTAGGATACATTTGCACTGGTGACGAGAACACTTCACCATCGGTTACCGCTGGCAGCAATTCCTCAAACACCTTGAAGCTAAAGCCTGCTCCCTCCCAAAGCAGCAGTTTGTTCTCTATGGCTTTGAAATCTATGTGCAAGAACACATAAGGGTTGGCAATTATATATATGATGAGGAATTTATAAACTCTAAAAATATTAATGTAGTTTAGAAAGAAAAAAAATTTACAACTAAATAAACTTTCACTTTCCATTAGATGTACACATCCTCAAAATTACACAACTAGGCAGCAATCAACTCTGATAATATATCTTTAAATTAGATATAAAATTATCTAAAAATCTATAAATTAGAAATAAATTAGATTTTACATGAGTAAAATTAGATTTTACATGAGTACAAGATTTTCAAGTATTACTATGCAATTACAGATTTAACAGTAGCCAGAAGATGCATTTGAAGGAAATGGAAATACTAAGCTTGGAATTCTACTAGCTTTTATAATGCGTTTACTTCACAACAACTAAAGAGCCAAATACCACTCTGAAATACTGTAGAGCACTGCTTTACTTTTAAATATTAGGGATATCTGACTTCTGTATAAGGCAAGCATAGCAACCTCAGAGCTTTTAAAGTAAGCCTCAAGAAGTACTCCACTCCATTTAGAAGTTACACTTACTGGCAGTTTAAAGAAAACATTTTTGTAAGTACAACAATCAACTTTTCTAAAATGTCTGATTTTAAAATAAATCCTTGATTAATTTCATTTTGATTTTGATCTATGTACACGCAGTTATCTAATGTTACAACATAAGCAATCTGTGCAATTCTAGAACTTACATTGGTCAAATTTGGTAACGCATAAAATCACGGTTTCTTCGCTGTTAGTTTTGACGTCAGACTGCCATTTGTACCGGGCTCTTTTTGCCCCAAGGTGTTAAACTGGAGTACATGGCAGAACACAACAGGTTCAGAAAGCAGCAAAGCACCTGCTATGGCTCCAAAAGCAAATCACTCATTCCATTCTAGTTTTTATATTCAATTGCTTATTAAAAACAACAAATGTGACAATGTAGAAACAAACAACAGAAAATTTAGAAAGAATAAATCATCCTATAATCCTGAAAAAAACGGACGCCTATAGATCCAATATGTCATTTCTGATCGCAAGAGTTAGGATACTTTTTACTGCATATCCTAAGGACTGAAATAGCTATGGCATAAATTAATAATAGTGAGTCTATAAAGGTTGAATTGATACTGACATCTTGGATATTATTACTGTAAATGACAGATTAACAGACAAAGGCATGAGATCCCAAAAGTCGTCCTAGATATTTAATTACTAGGAAGTAACCAATAATCATATTAATTAGCACAGTTAAAAATCCCATAGAGCAGTAAATGATTTCAAAGGAAATTTTGGCTAGAACAATGACAAGTTAAGTAATAACTTACACCGATGCCAGCACAGAATAAATGATTTAATGATCCCCATTGAAAGTTTTATTTTACTGAGATCAATATCTGACCCCTATTATACACTAAAAGCCATGACTAAAACCAATTAAAAGAACTATTGTCAGGCGTCTCAATTACAAAGAAACTCCCTTCTCAATTGTCATTCCATCAAAATTAAATAGATATTAAACTAAATGCATCTTTTCAGCTCTCAAGAACAATAGCAACTATTGATATTTTAACATTTTATTTTTTAAAAAAGGAACTGTAAGCTTTCGGTACTCAACTTCCTGGATGATTAAAAAAACAAAGCATTTTGCACCAATATTTATTTCCATATGCAACATATTACTATCATACCCAAGTGAACATCAATAGCAATAATTATTTAATACCACATGTGAAAAATAAAGAAAATGCTGTGAACATAAAATTTTACATTTTCAAAAAATAATCGCTTCTAATCCCTTTTAAACTGGACTTCCATCATACGTAACAAATACTCTATGCAAAACAAAGCAGTTTGTGATGAAGTAAAACTTTTAAAAATAACACTATATAGTTATATACTCTACCTTTATGTAACATTTTTAGAATCTTTGTACCCGAGTACTGCAGAAACAGAAGTTATCTGAAGATAATGGACGGATGGAATAGATAATTATCTCTTAACTGTAAAAAATTATGCCCACATGCCAAAATTGATCATTTTTAAACAATAAATTGCTTTTTAAAATCCTATTTGCCAGTAAGACTGGATAAGATGCATATAATAAAGGTAATACATATAAAGTGAAAAAAGGTTAATATTTAATTGCATTATAAAATATTCCTATTCCATTTTTACACACTGCCTTTGCTCAGATCACATCCTGCTTGTGGATGATACCAGACAGTAATAAGGATAATTGTCACGTGTCAATCAAAGATCACTTTAAAAAGCAGCTAAACTGACAAAGTATAACTTGAACGATGGAATAGTCAATTAAAACTTGAGAAGTAACAGAAAAAAGATTCTTGACTAACTCAGCTTATGTTTGCCATAATACAAATGCAGGCTGAAGATACTTATTACTGATCAGCTGTTAACGTGTTAATCTAAAATAACCTAGTTTTATATTTTTTACATATATATGTGTGGGTGCATAAAAGGTCTTCATTAGAAATTTCCTACTGGGTTTATGCAGTCGGCACTTTCAAAAAAACTTATTGGTTATTTAACTCCAGAGACATTCTAATTTTGACATCAGACCAGCTGATTCGTATGTTCATTCAAATGTATTGTTTCTAGATTTATACCTGCTACTCAAAGATGAGACAGAAACTAAAGTAACTAAAACCAAAAGCAAATAATTTCTATGCCTGCTTTTCATGTCAGTACTCAATTTGTACTACTTACAGTATTGTTTTCCTTCTGTTAGCAACTCCTCTTAAAAGCTTAATTTTTCAACCAAGTTTGTTTTCAGGACAAGAAATATAGCTTCCAGAAATTATTGAAGAACAATTATTAATCTCCTCAGTACTAGGCAGTGTAGTTATAAACTAGGCATTAACCTATAAATACACCTGGACAACCATTATGGAAATATGTGAACATGTGAGGTACTGCATCCCTTAATAGAAAGACTTAAATAATGAATACAGAATTAATGGGGAAGTTCTCCAGTTCCACTGCAAAATGGAAATTTAAACCAAAGGCAAACTTATAATGAATTTCAGAAAAGGACTTTCCTACAGTAAGACCATTAATTGCTTTCAAGATTTTTAACTGGACAGAAGAATAAAACATCTATATAAAACGTAACAGTAACTGTAAAAAATCCTATGTTATTAAAAGAAATGTGCAGCAATTAATCTAGACAGTTCTCACTCTAATGCTATTTTATGATTATCAAGGTTAAAAAATGGGATCATGAAATAGGGAAGTTAAAGATTAATTTCTCAGAAGTTTCTACAGCTGAAAGTGGACAACTATAGATTAACTGCAAGGACAAGAAATCCAGACCCTACAAGGATAAGAAATTTAGAACATGTGTATTATATCAAGTAGTCTGTGCATTATGTTTGGCTTTCCATCAAACTCTGGCCCTTAATAACCCTTTTTGTTTAAAGCTTTAAAGACTACAGCTGTTCTTATTATTGGTTTTGGAAATCACTACTCAAAACCTTTTTTAAAATATACCTGAAAATACTCAGCAAAAATGATACTCCTGAAAAAAGCTTATATCTAAGTCAAATTTCAACATTCAGAAGATGGAAACAGCAAGAACAAATAATCAGAATAAACATAACTGGTTTATAAAAACTCCAGGAAGAAACTAATAAATAGTGAAAAATTATTTAAAGCATTACAGGGGATACTGAATATTGGCTATTACTGAATATTGGAATATAAAGCACAGAAGGCTTTTCTCCTCCAAAAAATACTTGCTTAAAAGAAGGATCTGTATATTGGATTTGAACTTACCATACCTGCTGCTTACTCTGAAAGTTAAATTAGAATGAACAATTCACAATTCCAAAATAACTTGGAACAACCAGTTACAAAATTACAATGAGAAAATTCATTTAATTCATCTGCTCCAACCTTTTTACTAAGGTAGTAAACCTAAGTTCACACAAAGGTCCTTTGTTCTAGAAACAGCAATACAGAAAATAAGTACATATATCAGAAAATAGAAAAGATTTCCTATAGCTACAAACTAGCAGCCTCCCCTCCCGCACATGTCTTTTGGTTTAGTTCTCAGATATATAATAACAAGCGTACAAGAAAGCATCTCTCATGGTTTTAAGACATAAAATAAGCTCGGAAATCATTGGATCTGAAACAGTGTTATTACAATCCTTACCATAAAAATTACACCTAACAGAATCAGAAGCAGAGTAACTTTATTCCTCTGAGGTTGCACCTGAGGTAAGCAGGGAGGAGCTGCAAGAATTAATTAGCAGGTAAGTATAGGGCAAAATGGCTCAAAAACCCTACTCTGTGACACACTGTCTTTTTTCCAACAAAGTTTTTAGCTGTTAAACAATTGCCCACTTATTGATACAGGTAAGCAAGGGGACCGCTGGTTGACCTGCAGTTGCAGGACTCCTAGTGCATAGCCCGCACTAATGTAACTTAATACACTCTACAATTTGCTTAGAAAAACATCTAGAATTAAACTGACTATACCGTCATCATTTTGGCAAACACCATGAAAACTCCAGAAAGCCATTTCAGTAACTTGCTTTTATGTTGTAAAATAACCTAAGGAGTTTTGTATACCCAAAGTGAACTGTTCAGAACTCCTCTGTCTTCCAAAGAGGCACGGACCTGTCTCAGAATTCTTGATTTTTAACATTGTGACAACATTAATATGGTCTTCATACCTCAAATACTTTTCTACAGCTCCAACTATAATCTAACTCAAGTCCTTTATGCTAATCTTCTGGGAATGTCTTCATAAAATTCAGAAGTCTACTGTCATGGAGCACCTTTTACTGCAGAGCACATTCAGTTAAGTTGTTGTTCGTGTAGAACTATGCCAAGAGAACCTTCGTAAAGTGGTTGTTCCTTTTTTTCCCCCTGAAAATTACATGAAGGTTATCTTAATTATCCTTAGATGCTTCAACAATCAGGACACTAGATATAGAGTATGGGCAGACCTGTTGAAATCTAGATAAAAGCAGACAGTGTGACGACATTTTAAGTGTATTGACCCACTTGTTACTGATAAGACAACAAATACATTTTAGCTTTACTGTGTATAAAATGCAGTCCTTTAGTGTATGAGCATAAGATGTAGGAAAAAAAAAAAAGCAAGTCTGTAAGCTGTGGAATCATCATTGCTAGACTAGTAGAGACCTAGAGTCTATACCTCAGTAAGACCACTGAAAAAGAGGGTTCATTACAATGTACTGGGACAATCGAAAAACTGAAAAATATTCATAACAGAAGAAAAAAAAAAGCAGCTCAACCTGTCTAGCTAATCAAAGACAAGGTTGGCTTCTTCAGAACTGACTTGTACAGAGTTTTGCTAAGTATTTATAACAGATTTCCTCCCAGCATCTGCCATCTCAAAACCATGCACACCTTACGTACCTACGACACATTTCTTGCAAGAGGTTGATGGAAAGGTAAAATCTGCCAGTTTCTAGAACAATAGTACATAGAAGTATAAGGCACATTCCTATGTTTTTAGCAGATAAGAGCTTTAGTAACAATACTCAAGTAATAGGATTTCATAGAAAATTTGTGTAGTGTCTCCTGCCAGCCTGCTGCCAAAAACTTAAGGAAGTGCTTGATGCCAGCTATGCTAGAGCCTTTGCCAGAGCACAGATCAAGCAAGTGAGGCAGCTGAGGTCTCCACAGGACTAAACAAAGCCAAATTCAAAGAAAGCGAGGGTGTGGAAAAACAGTGTACACCTTGATACAGACACCTCCTAGGAAGCCAGTCAACAAACTGAGCTGTTTAGGAATAGGCAGGGAAGCCACGGGCAGGCAATGGCAGCTCCTTCTGTGCCAAGTGGAGGTTTGAGAGGATGGAGCTTTGCTAGGCAATGAGGAAGAGCCTCTGTTGAGAGCTCATGGGTTAAGACCAGAAGGAAGAAAGGGGATGTCATGGTGATACTCTGCATATAGCAGACTTCCTGAGTTCATCATGACGAAATAACCATATTCAGTCCACTGAAACCAGTAACATTTTACCTCCCCAAAAATATCCTGCTACAATGCTGCTAACAGCAGCCTCAAACTCAGGATGCAAATGTAAACAGGTCACCGGGCAAACTGCAGATTTTTCCAGAAATATGGCAAAGACTTATTTTGTTGGGATCCAAAATTGTAACCAGCAAAGATCAAGTATTCCCACCTTTGGAAAAGAAAAAAACAAACAAACAACACTCAATTTACTTGCATTGCTTCTAGTTTTCACTACTACCAATCTACATGAAACCTCACAAAGTAATCTAAGGAAAACAACTTTACTCATATATGAAATGTCACCACTCTGAGAACAACTCCCCTCCTTCTTCTACCAGCAATAAGGTAGACTTCCACTCTAGTATATTCAGTATAACAGATAGTCAGGTGATCTCACATTTATTACATCAGCTTAAAATGGATCACCATACCTAACAAAATGAGATTTAAGTGATTCTGCCTGTATATCTCTGATTTAGAATAATTTACAGTCAAAATTATTATCCAAGTGTTTTACACTTTTAAGTCTGAAGAAAAAATCAGAGGGGAAAAACAAAACAAAACAAAATTAAAAAGGTACAAGTAAGGGCACCTCAGGACCCCCTAGTTTTACATCATCCAGTAAAAAGAGCTCTGAGGAATGTGACAGCCAGTCTTTCCCTAATTTGTGATACTTGATGTCTCCTCCTAATGCATTTACTCCAGTTTGACAGTAAAGTGAAGATGATACCTTTCTCATAGCCCTTGAGTCAGACACTGAAGTCCTTAAAGAGACTAATACAAATGAAAATAAAATTAGTCCCTTTATAAGAGCCTAAGACATCAAATACATAATTAAAAATATAAACATTGTAGGAGTGCTTATCTACTAGGATTGATTTAAGCGCATTTGAACACAGCAATGTCAAACATTAAGTTTTTACTTCTTTCCTTTAACTGGCTTTACATAAGAGCAGAAAAGACATTTTATTCAGATATAATCATCCCTAGAGATATTTCATATTATTTTTTAAAGATAGTGAAACTCTGAACTTCATATGCCTATATATGATACATTTTAAAACCCCTTAAAGAAACATTTATGTTGAAATCTTAGTCTGATAATAGTCACATTGCTAACAAGGGAAACTGAATCTGCAAGTCATGAAAAAACTTGGAGGCCACCAGATTAAAATCTGTTTGCTATTTCTGCAATGTTTAGAACTTTGCTTTCTCATCGCATAAATTCTCTCAGTGTACAAAAAAAAAAAAAAAAAAAGGTGAGCAAAGCAGTAAAAAAAGGCCCTTACTGTTTGATATCGATCCTCTTACAGTTGTGCCAAAGGACAGTGTTTCTTCTTGAAGATAAAATATATACCGTCTTCTCATCTATTTATTGACAGCCATACTAACTCAGCTGTCTTTCTATTGACAAATGTGTCATAGACTTGTGCCTGCTAAAGGAGTTTTTTCCAGGAAAAGACTTCAGAAATGCATTTGTAATATTTTTAGTGATTTCTCTTCTCCCTTTCAGAAAAGAAGTTAACCACATTTCATTTCTACCTTTTGTTATATCTTCCTTCCCATCTATCCTGTTCCTCTCAGTTACAACCAACTGAAAGCATCAGTTGTAACCGTGAAGCACTGCAAAATGCTATTTTCTTCATTACTTCCCATCATAAACTACAGTGTGATAATGCTGAATATTGTTCACAACTGCACTGCACTCCAGAAATGCCTGTAGTACTTCCTTTTTGGCAAAGTCAACTGTATCTCTAAATGGACAGATGCGTTTTTCTTAATCCAAAAAAAATCCCCACTATAACAGTTACTGATTCAAGCATTTCTAGCACATATTTATTGTGTTCTCCTTGTCTAATTTATATTTAGTATGTGCTGCAAGAAAACAAAACATTGCAAGGCTACTCTAAAACTAGCTAAGGCCTTTAAAAGCAACATCTAACATCTGTTCAATCAACCCCAATTAAATTACTTTGTAAGGATGGATTACTCCTGTGAGGAAATACTGCAGATATTAAGTCATTACACTTGTTTTGGGAAAGTGAGATATTCAGGTGTTCAGGAAATTTATAGAACAGTGCAATTAGGAGAGACCCAGACAAAACTGATTATAGCAGCGTATCGTTGATAAAAACCTTAATGGATTAATAGTGTCCATTTCAGACAACCACAGTTATCAAAATGCATGAGCACAAAAAACTCACTTCTGGAGACATGTAGTTGCATATACACACCTAATAATCTACTACCAGTTTAAAGATAAAACTAATTTAATCCACATGCCTCTCTTACAGGAATCAATTTTGTGTTTATTCGAATCATTCCAAATATTTTTCTCTCTCTCATAGTTACACCACACTAAATCGTTAAATTCAAAAGAAAAAAATTACCAAAGACATTTCAGACACTCTTTGCATCCAGAAATTCCACCCAAGATGACTTTAGACTTGTTCTTATTGTACAACCCGGAGACATGAAAGACCTGTTAAGTCATCTTAATAGAGAACTTGTCCCTAGGGTGTCTTCTGCAAGTGATTCATTCCATTGACTCTGATAGTAAAAGGGTCATAAGCAGAAGCAACAAATATGCAATATAGCACTGAATGTACATTCTGGATTTATTAAAGAAAATGGAAAGTATTGCAGCACCAAAACCTAATACAGCGTTAAATACAGCATAAAACACAACAAATACCTCTATACCTTACTTTTATTATGTATTTTACAAATATATTAAGCCACACTGGATTAAGCTATTTTACTTTCAGCATCGGTTTCTGGAGGTGATACATGAGAGCTACACCTTATTTCTCCACTTCAGAATGTTCTTATTTATATTTCATATGCAGTTTATCACATCTTAATTTAAATAGCTGTTAAATAACTGTTAATCCACACACTTTTTGTTCCTCAACCCATTATATGCTTTCACACTGTGTTGGAGAAGTACAGTACTTAGAGCATCTAAGTTGTTTTTCTGTAAACATACCTAAAAATATACAGGCTTTAAAGGACAGCAGTTAGTACACATCATTGCAATATATAATAGCAACGTGTAATAACACAACATTTGTGGAAAGCATGAGATTCAGTTTTCAGTGTGAAGAACAAAGATCGATGTGGATATACAGGGTTTTTTAAAGTTGATAGGATAAACACACCCCTGTAACAGCCTGTCCATGGCAGATTTAAAAAAAAATTTTAAATGCCAAATTAGCTGTTTGATGCTGACAAAGCGAGTGGGACTTCGCTCAGAAAAATCTCACATGCATTAGAAAAATTCAGTCACAGAACAAACCCAGTACTACATATTCTTTGTGAAGAATGCATCTCTGTCTTCCAGAGATAAACTCTATTTGTCCAGAAAAAGGTCAGAGAATGGGGTAAAGCACTCTCAAACAGTGATGGACAAATGAAGCCATCCTTAAATGCAACTGTGGAAACACAGCATGCAAGGTCACCAGGAGGAGAAAGTGCTAATCCTCCTAATACATGTTAGTCTGTAACCTCTACAGAGTTTTGAGTAAAATGAACAAGAACTTTAACTGTATATTCAACACCAGCTTTTCCCATATTCAGTAGCTGACAAAAGGCTCAGGATTCACAATTTAATCTTTAGCAGCAAATAAACTGAATGAATAAAAGCCAAATTTTATCATGCTGCAGCATCACACAAGCACAGATCATACAAACTGAAAAAAACCAGCCAAAACTTAAGCTGCTACTCAGTTCTTGTAGCCTTTGAAGCTTTTTTTACCTTTTTTTCTCAGAGATAGTAGATTGTGTCATAAGAAAGCAGCTTTAACTGAGTTTAAAGTAGTAGGCAAAGATTAACAGCATACAACAGCTTTTATGAACTTACCAGTAGCGTAAAGGCTGGAACTAGGAATTCAAGAGACATACATAACCACAAAGACACCCATGCATCTACTACAATGTCCAGGTCTTCACACATTTGTTTCTTGTTTGTCTGGGCGTGTTTTATACTAGATATGTTTATAGCTGAACTGCAGCATTTTGAACAGTTCAAAGAACCAAACTTACTCAAGTCAGTGCATTTTACTTTTATGTGCTGATTCTGAAGCAGTCATAACCATATCTAGCCAGTGATGAAGCACTGAATATATGAAGTATAAAAAACTTTAGGTCCTTGCTTGTAATTCAGCTTTTTCTGATGGCATTATACAAGATAAGCACAACAGACAAATCATGCACAGGGGGAAAAAAAAAAAAAAAACCAACACAGAGGCTTTTAAAAAAATAATTATAAAAATCCAAATCAGTAAATTTTATTTGACTTTGAACCAGCGGCACCTCACCTTCTGTCCTGTAAAACAGAAAAAAAGGTCACCAAAATAAGATATAACATGCAAATGCCCCCGAAGGGTAAATGCCTGCCCATGAGGCATCAAAAAAAAAAAAAAATCCTTCTCCCCCATAACTGTGTGGGAAATACCATCCTGATTAACTAACTTTTGTTAGTTATTGCTGTATTTCACTCTTCAAAAGCATTCAAAAACTCTCAACTGGGAAAATGTATTAGTTTACCAGAATGTTAACACTAGGTTCCTATATATCTAAGTCAATTGATTTGATTCTTTACCAGCTATATAGATAAAAAATAAAAATAAACTATTTTATGAGCATCCTGCAGTTCCTCTGAGAGCAGCTGTTACTGTAAACATGTTTCGCTAGAGGCAAATTCTGTCCTTTCTCTTTTCATATAATTCCTGCCTTCCTCTAATTTTCAAGGTTGCTTTAGTAGGAACAAGACAATAGGCAGCCAGGCCAGACAGCACTGTATTTTACATACCATTATACAAAAATGTTTCCCCACATAGTAATATGTATTTTATACATCCAAATCTTCCAAATCCTGAGAATGCAAAGTCTGAGTCAATTCTTCGGTTTGTTGTGGTTTTTTTTTTCTGGGAAAACTTTTTCAAACCATCACAAGCTACACTACTACAGTACTGAAGCTACTCAGTACTAACATGCAGTTCTCTGCATAAGATTTTGACTTACTATATGAATTCTGCTTATTTCAGTTACAGTTTAGTTTGTATAAACAATTTCCTTTATTGCAAAAACAAAGAAGAAATATGTTCTAGGTGATTTTTTTCTAAATTCCCCTACAAAATCCCAGCAAAAAACAGTTTCTTTGTACTAAAGGGGAACTGATGCAGGAAGGGATTTAATATCACAGAGATCATACACACACACAATGATTATTTTAGCATTTACTGATATGACAGTCAACTCACATTAAAGTATAAAGACACAGAAGCACAAAAACACAGGAAGGAGAAGCTTTTATGTAATTCAACATGGATTCACCGAGGACAAATCACTCTTGACCAACCCAAATGCCCTCCTGTGGCAAAAGACTGCAGTTTGGACAAAGCACCACATCACACAGCAGTCTCATTTGGAAGGTGAGGAAGCATGAGCTGCGTCAAAGGGTTAGATGGGTTGTAAACTGCCTGCACCACTAAACTCAAAGAGATTAAATCAGTGGCTTGGCTGATGGCATGTAATAAGCCAAGCAACCCCAGGAGCTGTTACTGTTTGATATCTTTATCAGTAAACTGGAGGAAGAGGCAGAATACAACAAATACAGTGAAAATACCAAGCTTGGAAAGGGGGAGATTGATATGCCATATAGTAGAGCTTCCACTCACAGGAACCTTGATAAAGTAGAGGACTAGGCCAACAGACGGGTACCCATAAGAAGCAGAAAATTGTATACCTGGGCCAGAATGACCCCACACATCAGTACAGACTGGGAACATACTGCAGCCCTTCTAAGAAGGTCCTGCAGATTACTGCTGTGGGTGCAAGATGAATCAGTGCAAGATGTGAACACGAGTCAGCTTGGGGAACAACAACTATCATCAAGCCAAACTCTTCTCAGCAGCAGAGAGAACAGGGGTCAAAACAAAAGTTGCAGCTTGGGAGGTTCAAAGTGGCCTCAAACTTTTTCCCCGGGAGTAGGCAGTGCAGCAGTGGAATAGGCTGCCCAGAGAGATGGTAGAAGCTGTACACTAGAGGTCTCCAAAATGAGCAAGACAAAGTCAGAGCTGGCATGACCTCATGCTGTCAATGGGTCTGCTTTTATGGGGAGGTGGGACAAGATGTCTCTTATACAGCACAGGTTTGTGATTCTGATCTGCAACAACCATTTGCAAGAATTCTTCCATATCTTAACAACACATCTTCCTTCAGCAAGGTTCTCTATATTAGCCAAGAGAAGTCTATTTTCACATCAAATTTATCTACTGTAAGAAGAGATTTTCTCATGCAAGTACAATCAACTGCTGAACTAGACTTCTTAACTGTTTCAAGTGCTGTTACCGAGAAAAATGCCTCCAGATTTCAGCTGTTCAGTAACTGGTACAGTTACATCTCCCTAAATCTAAAGTAATATTGCTGTTGGAACGTCTGTGATAGTTGCTATGTCCAAGCAAAAGAATGAAGTGCAAATTTGCCTCCTCCTTCTCCCCCAAAGCTTTTGTCCATAAGCAACATTCAGCGTTAACTGAAAGGTTGACCTTAGATTAATGATTTATTGTCTTGTGGCACAGTAAAATATCTCAGTTGCTTGAAGACAAACCTTGGCTGCAGGATTTTTCTTTTATTTTAGCTGAACATTAGTACGTATCTGTCACAGGAAAGACCAAATTAAGTCTTGGTCAGAGCCAACATAATCAACATCACATTTATGATTTAGGCTTATAACATTGGAGCCAATTTCAGATTCAGGTCTCTCAAGGTACTCGCATTCAAGCTAGGTCTAAACATTGTAGATTCAAAGGTTTGCAATTCATATGTAACCAAAATTCTAGTCCAGGCTGTTAGTAACAGACACTTCTATTATTTCACTGTGTGGGTTTTTCTCTGACCTGAAAATACAGACCTTCCCTTCTTATAGCCTCCAGCATGCTACTATAAAGTTTATTTGGCTTACCTTTTGAATATTTCATCCCTTTTCCTGCGTGCCACTTCTCAATTATGTTGAACACAAACTATTAGACTGCACTCTGAAGACTTCTGTAGCATACCCCAATGACAACTACTGCCTCTCACTCAATAAACAGGAATTAACTTATGTTTTCCCAAACCTATGAAGCCAGACTCCATCAACACACCTGTGGCATTTTCAAACAAGCACCCCTGAGCCTTCTGCTGTGAGATGTCTCCCTCACGCCCATATAAACATCAACATATTCACTTAACTACCATGGTTCATAACCTTGTACCAATCCAAATAAAACCTAGAGTACCGCAATGCCTTAGTGACTCGTAGGCACCCTCAGACATGAACTATAAAACCAGATGCTCCACAAGGGAAAAAGCAGAGAAAGATTTAGCACCATCCACATTTTATATACAGCATCCCAAAGTGCTTTACCAAAAGTGTTCTGAATAAAGCAAGTCTAGAATAGGGTATCTTGCACCCATCTGGTTACATCTGAGCCATGACCAAGGTCAGAATTCAAAACTGAAAGGTGTGAAATTGTAAGAGACTATGCTCTAAGAAAAATGACACCCAGCTGAGACAGATACCACAGGCTTGGTCATCTGCTTTTGAAATAATTTTGACATTTTGTAGAAAGCTCTCAGGATATTAAAAAATAAGCAAATTTGTCAGTTCAACTTCCAAAGCAGGTTATTCAAGATTATTATACTGTTAAAGGTAAGGAGGCAATGTTCATTTTCCAACTTCACAGCACAGACAGTTACTGTAAAGCCAGCATTCCTAGTGCCTTATTCTCAGGCTACAGAAATATTTCTCATAAAAGTATCCTACTAAACCAGTAAACAAATACATGTTGCCACCTGCTACAAATGGGAAACAACTGTTTGCAGCACACTGTAGAAAGAGTAGCACTCTCTATTTGTGCATGTGTAGTAGCTGTAAATGACTTGTCTAAGTTGGCAAAGGGAATATTACAGAAACTTTACAAGTCTTTGCACTTGTTTATGATGAGACATTAATTTATATCATTCCTGATTAGATCCATGCAAATACTTTTGATCTATAAATAATACTCCCCGTTGAAGTGCATGAAGCTAATTCAAAACAAGACATTCTTTTTCTGGAATGTGAGCAGCTGTGCAGAAAATAACTGGGATTGCTAGTCAAGAACTGCTATTTCAAAGTATTCCCCATGTAAACACTTTTTTTGTTATTCCACTCTGTTATTCTCCATTGTACTTCTACATACAGTAGGATATCGTAACTCCTTGATATCATTAAAGAAGAGTTAAAGGTAGAGAACCTTGTTTCTCTCAGCAGGGGAGCCACACCAGTGTCCCATCCTCCCCCAGATGATCTGTCTGTTACCAAAGCAAGGATCAGAGCACAAAGCTATACAGTTTCATCCCCCAGAACACTATTATGGAATAATCATTGTACAACTACAAAGAGCTTGAAAAAGCAAACTCTTAAATGTGCCCAGTAGTGACCCTTGAAGCATTTCTTACTATTTTCTCTCAGCAAATCTTTGGATGTACTTTATACTTAGTTTATAATCTCACTTTAATTTTCATTCCATTCCTGAATCTCTGCCATCTGTTATGCCTGAACTGCTGGATCATTCTCTCTGTTATACTATCCAAAAAAAAAAAAATTCTGACTTTGTACAAGTCTCTGACATGAATTACAATTTCTCCAGTGAATAAAGCAAAAATTAAACTTAACCTCTGAGAATAATCAAACATACTCCAAGTGTCCAGATACCTGGGCTCTGAAAACACAGACTTGTCTGCAGAAGATTTTTGAAAAATCAGCATTGAGAATCAGCATCTGGCTGTAATCCTCTCTTTATTACTATGTCTCTTGGTAGTCTCCAGTTACAGTAGTTACACACTAGAGAAAGTCAAGAGCCCAAATGAATTTTTCTTTATACTTAAATGTTCACAATACAAAATGTGTTTGCTCGATTCTAAGTAGTAAATTACAATTTTTAAACTATTGATAGACTTACAGTGGGTCAAAAATAATCTAGGCAGTTTGGCCAAAAAAAAAAAAAGTGGTTTAGGGTTACTTTTCAAAGAAGCAGCTGGACTGGTAACTTCCTGAAAACTTCTTGTCCACAGAACATGCTGAGAGAAGTTGGCAAAATGTCTGGTAAGTAACAATAGCTCTGAATATCTCTGCCTTTCAAATTACTGGAAATCCAAAGCATGATGCTTGCGCACCAGACTCATCATGAGATGAACACATCCCGGGCAGTTGTTACAGCCATGAGCTTTGCTCAGTGTAAGCAATCCTAGAACAGAAAGAGGCAGAAGCACTGAGCTTAACAGCACGAGAATCCAAAACTACAGTGAGGGAAGAGGAGACGGGCACTAAACAAACCAAAGTGAGCATAAAAACTGAGTGTGGCTTTTACTTTCTCTCCTCTCTTCACAATTCTATCATCAAGTACAAAATCCTGTGACACAAACCAGTTTAAGTTGTAAGCAAGAGATAGCTCCCTAGTAATGAAATTTTTATTTGAAACAATTTTTTAGTTATTTTAATTCTAGTTTTATATTGTTTAGCTTTTTGAACACTCTCATATTTAGCATCTGTGTATTAAGGAGGTAAGTGATTATGGTGATTAAATAATCAATAGACAACCAAATTCAGCCAAAGAACCAATAGTATTTTGCATAGCTTACATTAAAATGCATGTAAAACTTACTGTCTAGTCAAAATAACATGGTTAATACATGTATCCCAAGTTCTGTTTCTAGGGCTTGTTCTTAGTGTATCTTTTCAATTATGCTTTATTGCACAGAAAACTTACTTGACACAATTAAATCAGATTAAATGAACATGATTAAGGGTGCAAAATCAGGCATGCCAAAGTTAGGAAACACTAAAATTAGAAAGTAACATGCTCTGCATTTTTCTAAACACGAAGAAGCATTATGAGAGACAGAGCCTGCCTTATTCAGCAAGAATTTGTTTATTGTACACTATTCAAATCCTGCTCTGAAGAAAAGAATTCCTAATGTGCTTTCCTTTGGTACTTTCCACTGTAATACCTGAATACTCATACATTCATTTATTTTCATAAAACGTGTATTGTGAAGGAGGGGTATTTTCTGTTCTGCAAAATAAGGAAACTAAGGCACAAGAAGGTTAAGATCAAAGGAATTAAATTACTTCAAATAGCCAACATGAGATTCATAGACCTGATTTCTCAAAGGACATGATATTGAGCAGTGATTCATACAGTCAAACATTCAAGCCCTGTGTTAAAGTACACCATACCATTCCAAAGGTATGGTCAGTCAGCTCATGAGTCAACCTAATAGCTGGCTGCTGCTAAAATAAAGTAATATTTATTCCTCTCCCCTCCAGTCCTCCAGACAAGAGATTCTACTCTTCACTTGTACAGCTTGGTACTTGACTATTCAGCAAATCAATATGTCCCAAAGAACAAAAATAAAATTAAGATAACCACAAAAAATTATTAGCATCTGCTGACTTACTGAGCTGAACTAGTTTGCCAGGCAGTCTGGCAAGCAGAAGATTTGATGCAAAGGAAGAAAAGTGATACAGCTACAAGAGAGGGAATGGGATTTCCCCTCTTGAAGGCAATCATCTGTTGGATCAGGTCACACATCGCACCCAGCTGAGCAAGTGGCTTCTTCACAATTCGGGCTGCAATGGCTCAAGAACACACTGCCAAAGCTGGCAACTACCCCAGGAAAAACACAACAGTCACAAACCTTTCTAGCACTGCATCAGGAAAAGGAAGAAAAATCCCTTTCATTTCCCAGGAAAGAGATTTTCTGATTTTAACTTTAATACCCACCATTGCTGCATTCCTAAGGAACAGATCTATCCACAAGCACCACCTACTTCCTGGAAAACCAAACATATTCTAGTTTTTGCAACACAACATGAAAGAGCTTGCAAGGTATCACTTCTTTTCCCATAGTTTTGCACTGACCCTTCTACATACCAGACTACTGGATGTCCACAAACAGGCTGCACAGAAATCAAGCACAAACAAGAAACAACACCTCCCATGCACTAAGCTAGAAATCCCGTTCACAACAGAAAATATAGACAAATAATAAAATATGTCATCGTAGTGAACAGCAGATCCAATTTATTTTATCACGATTCTAACATTTATCAAGATCTGAGAGTTTAGAAACTTTGTAAATTATTTTAATATGTACTATGCATCCGCCAAGCCACCCAGCACCCTTTTTAAAGATGAAGGAATAAAAATTCTGCCACACAGAGTATTACTGATAGTGAGAAGTTTCATATTTGCCATAGTAGCTATGCCACATGGACAGTGACAACTTCAGACTGAGACTACAAAACAAACTGATATAAATTGTCTCTGGGCAACAAGACCAGGCCTTAGGGCTTCACTCCATAAATACTCCCAGCTATGCTGATGCAACTGTTCGCAGGAATGCATGGTGGAACACAACACAGAAATGTTGGGGTGGGTTTTTTTAATTAAAAAAAAAACCAAACCCAACAACAGCCACCTTTTAAGCAGAGTTTACTTCATTAGTAAAGTTTATACAGCCAAAAGGAATTAGACTTTAGCGGAGGAAAGGGGAGGAAGGGAGATCAAATTGGATTTTCACGTATGAAACATCAGACTAGTCTTTCATTAATCCTGCTCACCATGTATTTCTTTACACCTGGTCTTGATTCAACATATGACCTTCTCATTGGAAATGGGAAGAGTTAACGGAAAGATTCAATAGTTCAAACGTTATTGTTATTTTCAACTCCTTTGTTCTTTTTTTGACAGCAACGTTAATTTCATGGACTACAGTTTCATAGCCAGAACCTCTTGACTGACTTTTTGAGGTTTGTATTACCATGCAGTGTTTTTTTCAGGTTTTGATCAAAATACTTGTGCTTGGGGCAAATTCCAATAAACTAATAACCAGATAAAATTCAGAAAAGCAATCATCCCAATTTTGACAAGCATTGGGAAGCCTGAACAACTCTCCCCCTTTGTCAATCATTCCTCAGTTGCAGATATGCTTCATTCTCCTTATCCCCTTCCGAGATGGAGAAATACTTTCTCCATGGAATTCCTGAAAATGTTCTTGAGCTACTTCTAATTCCACATGCATTTTCATTTTCATTCAAATTTTTAAGTTGCCTTATTTATTTTAATTTTTCCTTTCATTTTTTTCACTTCCAGCATCCCACACTAGTACAAAATTAACACTTGGCTAATACGTTTATGATGGATTTGTTAGTCACAAACTGCTTGTTCCAACAATACTACAGGTGACATTAATGACCAAGTGGCAAAATTTCTTTTTAAATCAAATTAAGGCTTTTTCATTTACTTGTTTTTAACTGCAAAATCCCTGACTGAGCTATATTACAAACAAAAGATGTTTGTTTGAAATACTGGAAAGAATTCTAGTCTGCTATTTCCATCCCTTTGTTCAACCTTTGGTATGGTAAATCAGATCAGCTCCTGTGCTGATATCTGGCAATCAATACACAAGTCTGTACAATTTTTTGGCAGTTTATTGTCACTTTACTGGCTGTAATTAAAATAATGAGCAATCAAATAGTAATCTAAGTATTGTAAATACTGAAACACACAATCTGTTAGCCAGCTTTTCACAGACCTAAACATCCAAATGCTTTTCATATACTTTAGGTACTTCCAGAAAGCAGCAAGCATGTTGCAAAGTTTTTGCAAGTTGGTTTATTCTACTTTTCAGTCCTAGTTGTGCTGAGTTGACTCTAACCTTCCTTCTTGCTAGTCACCAATGAAATATCAATTCTCATTTCTCTGAGCTCCTAAAATTCTATTTCCCAGAAGACTAAAAAAGCACAAAAATGCTTGGCAGACATTTTAGAATACTTGAGTTTTATTTTCCAAATTCCTTTTTAGCAAAAAATGTATAATCATCATATAAAAGTGTTACCATTCTAAATACTTCAGAATGAAAGAATTCAAAACAAATGAAAGCATTCTCTGATTCCTCCTTTCCCCTCCTCTTTAAAAACAACTAATTCTCAAGGATTCTTAGTGTCAAATACTTACATAATACAAATGTTTAAACTACAAAAGGTTCTGGTATAATATTTAAAGTACTCTTCATTTATAAAAAAATGAAAATATATTTATTAAAATATATGTTCAAACTTGAATTTAAAGCACTTGGGAATTAGACAAATTTTAATCACAGAAAGGAAGGCTTAATAAACATTTCTGAGACTCAGTAGACTTGGTCCTGCAATTTCCCTGTAGCAATGTACACACTCAGAATGAAAAACAAGGAATGTAAATTTATGAGTAATTCTAGTAATACAATGAGATACTCATTATTTTAAATTACAAGATGCAAGAACATTTACAAAACAGTCTGCAGATTTTCTTTTCCAGATTCTCCAGAATAGGAGTGAAACAATATAAGCTATAATTTAAGATTTAGTTACTACAGATATATATATTCTTGGTTTGTTTTTAATGTACTAAAGAGGTTCATCTGCAATATAAAAAGTAACAAAAAAGCAAAAGTGAACAACAAAGTAATACCACCTACATATTATTTTGGTTAAAGTTATATCAATTCTTCCTACAGGGGAGATTTTCAGAATCCATTCTGATAGCCTTACATGATTTATTAGGGGTCAAACTACTTTAAAAGTAGCACAGGAATTTCTACATATCATTTCTTTGTGTATTATTTACCTATTTTGTTTTCGACTTAATGAACATCAAAAATTTACTACTGCAACACAGAGCCATTGTTGGGAACAAGCCAGAAAGGAATGCAAAATACAGTGTAGTGGACTTAATGGGAATTCAGTTTTCAAGCAACAGTCCTACTTAGATCTAGAGAATAGTCTGTAATAAAGGGTGAGATCAACAGGACACACTAGCCCTCAACAGAATATAAGATTAAAAGCCCAGATTCATTTCTGAACTTGAACAAACTGCTAAGAAAACCCACATGATTCTAGGAGAAGATACCAGATACTCTACTGATTTATCTTTACAATTTCTTGGGTACATGGTTCCACCTGTTTGGATACACAGAAACATGCTTTCTTCTATGGAAATTTCAAACTAAGGGGGGGGAAGAGATCTTGGAAGCTTTAATAGCATACTGTGGGCATAAATCAGTTTTAATTTAGGAACAACCAAATGAATCCCAGTCCCTGCCATGCTAACATAGCACATTCCACATAGCCTTATTTTCGATTTCAGAACCACATGAAGTACTGCCATGTTTCCATGGGCTGTTTTGGCAACAGAAAGCAGACAGTTCTTCAAATCATCCAAAATGATGTTTTGAAGAATCTGACCCTGAGAAAGAAGCAGACAAAAAGCAGCAGGTTTGAGAGTACAAAAAATTTTTCATTCCTATGGTAAAAGTTAAGAATTTAGCTGCCTATCAGCCATTGAAAACAGTCTGGAAAACAGTCTTATTAAATCTTTGGATTAAAGAACAGTTCATATTGCAGAGTCTAAACATTTAAGTATTTCCACATCAAAAGTTTGATTTTTCTTTAAAACAGCAAGTGAATACATTTCCATCCAGACACTTTTGAAGCAAATCTGCTGTAAAAAAATAAAAACCAGGAGACACTTTGATACAAATTTGCAGTAGATAAAACCTTAAAAAAAAAAAAAATAGTCATTAGTGGGTGCCTGGTTTCATTAAAAGTTCATTTGACCAATTTCATCAGACCATTTCTGCAGGTGGGCCTCTCAAGATCCAGCTTAATTAGATCTCACAAAACACTCAGGCCATGAAGAATAAAAGAAAACTTACTGTTTCTGCAGCATAACATTCAGTCATGTGTCCAAACACACCATGAGATAACCAAAGAGAAAAAAAAAAACACAAATGGCCCAAAATTGTAGACAAAATTGTCCTTATGGATGACCAATTATAAATAAATACATTCACTAAACTTTTGTGCACAGGTTTCAGGTGAAACAATAAATACATTCATTCTCCTCAAGAGTCTCATTTGGTTTACTACATGTGACTATGACTATATGCTGGGAGGACACTAAGATTTTCTCATTAAATCTTTGATCTTTGGGAGGATGGGAGGGGAGAAGCCTAAAAAAATAAAAAACAAGGGACTCTCAAACACTTCCAGAAGTACATACCATGAAAGGGTGCAAACAGTAGTGTGGAACTTGGTCCACACACCTGAATTCCCACCCACCTCTCCTGGAGATTCAGCCATCTAAACCAGTGCATGCAGCCAAACAAGAAAGTATGCAAATGCTGAGCTTTCATTGCATAAGTAGTAATTGCACAGTTACATAACAGTAGGTCAACAGTTTTGGAAATTAGGAAGAAATTTCTTTAAAAACTCCACTTTCAGAGAAAAGAACTTTGTTCATGTGGAAGCATGTACATAATGAACTCCCAAATGCTTTAGCAATATAGTCATGAATAAACTCATGAGGGCTGAATAAGCATTTACACAAATGCACTTAGAGAGTTCATAAAATAGCAGACCACACCAGATTAAAAAACCCACAGGATGAAAACGCTCCAGAGCTGTGTCTCATATCTTTAAAGCCAAATGGCAGAATAGGAAACGCTGGCACGTTCTAAAGAGAGATTTTTCAAAAGCAACAAAAAACGAAACACTGATCACACCAACTCATTGACTGGCGCTCCTAAACAGCTGCATACTAATGTCCTTGCACACATTAGAAAGTATTAAAGAACACTTTGAAATAAACAGACAACTTGAATCTTGGCAAATGAACTGATAGCATATAGTACTTATAGCTTCATATTGGAAAGTAGTTAAATGTGCTAGTCATTGCTGACAGTTAACTGCCCAAGAATACATATGCCAAACAAACAAAAACGTTGACTTGAAGTTATATCCCCTTCATTAAAAGCCACAATAAAAAAAGTGAGACGTATCAAAACTTTTCATGGTTGTTCTATCTATTCTTAGGTTCATAGAAAAAGAAACTGGAAGAGAGTGCTCAAAAGGTCATCCGGCCCTCTCCTTTCCCAAGCCCGGATCATCTATACTTCTCTCATTCCTGACAGAAGTTGTCTAAACTGGAGCTTAAGGTCTCAGATAACAGAGACTGTGTAGGATTTCCAGGCTACTGGAAATCCTATCTGTGTAGGATCCCAGAGTTTCTGTATCATTATGCTTAAAAGAAATCTCTTGGTTTCATTTTAATAAAGTTCAACCTGCCTGACACTCTCTTGCCATGATCTAAGTTCATTATTTCTTGTACTCTCCACCATGACTCTACAAAAACTTTTTGCATATCTGAAAGCTGTTATGTCTACCCTTGGTAACCTTCTCTTCAAATTAGACTCTAACTAGTCCTTTTATTCTCCCTTCCAAATCAGGTTTTCCAAGACTTAGATCTACATGACAATTTAATACAATGTAATTTTTAAATTAGTAAAATTTAATACCATTTTATATCTTGCTATTTGCAATGAAATAGAGAGTAAAATGGAGTACCATAAAACAAAAAAATAAAATCTGTAGAGTCATAGAACGACCCCATGCCAAACAAACATTTTAAAAAGATGAACATGAGAGGTTAAAGGGTTTCTTTGGTCTCAATATTTTAGCCAACGTCTTCATCACAGGTGAAATAATACATCACTGTTTTATCAGTAACTTTCATTGATAAAATCATGAGCAAAGTGAGAAGCCAGATGCTTTTCCTCATACAACTAGAACACTGGCAAGCACCCTCTCACTTCCATTTATCCTGAAGTACTCACATTGATGGAAAACAAAAAACTATGAGCGGTTTGTCAGAAGTGACACAACCACCTCTACTGCTTCAGTTCCACAATTCACATCTGGTGTGGAGCTCACACATCCCTCTCGCTAGCCATAGTCTGTATCGCTTCACAGAAAGACATTTCTTCAACTACAGATGAATTTCCTTAATTTTGTCTCAACATTAAACATGCTATATTACAAAAACACCCGACCCAAATAAAAGCCCTAAGCAGCTGTTATTTTTTAAGATAATTCTTCCAGTAATCCATCACACAGAAATAGAAAAAGTTTCTACGAAGTTTCTTTACAGCAAAACTGAAAACTTTATTAAGATAATTTCCAAACCTTAGGTCATCAAAATTGCAAATCTGGTCTCTAACTAATGGGTATAATTATTGTCTGGTCTAGCTGAGAAAAAGACTTTGTTGGCCAGACTTTTATTAAAAACACTGTAGATGATTTCTCATCAATATTCAGCCCTGTATTTTTGGATACTAACAGGCAATGCCAGAAAACACATCAGAAGGCAAAGTGCATAAGTTATTTCTGGTTGTTTAAAAAAAACCCCAAACTAGTAAAATTAAACTGAGAAGGAATACAAAGGAATCCTAAAAGCATTATCTTAGTTTCATCCTAGTGATCGTTTGGCCATACCATGACTTGCAACACAATGTTTCTAGATCACCGAGATGATCCCCTGCTGATTCCAATGGGATTACAAGGAAGAAATGTTCAGTTTTAAGAGGAATGAGCCATTACAGTACCAGTGATACGTTTTAATACCAAACAGATGCTAACAATGTTTTATATTGCTTGGCAGTGTTTTATTGTGCTGTAAAGCTGAGATGTAAGACAGAGGTGGCAGTTACTGCCTTACCTTTCAGGTCTACATCATCTTTGTAGTTCATCAACTATAATCCAAATCCATTAAAACCATATGAAACTGTACAGAAAGCTAGAAACACCATATAAATGTGACTATCAAGTTAACCTATGACTTGATCAGCATCAGATACAACAATACTTTATATGACAAATTGAATCCAGCAGCAAAAACTTCAATATCATCTTTAAATAACAGATTTTCTTGCTGCTGTCTTGAAGTACAGAGTTCTGTACCTCATAAAAGCAGCAGCTACTTCAGTCAGGAGCCCCAGGTCTTTTCCAGGGTATCAGAGTTTTGTTTTAACACAAACTTCTGGGACATCTGAGGGTTCATCTGATTTTTTTCAGCGACCAAAGAAAAATCTAAGGATTTCCAACATCAATTCCTCACCAAAAAAAGCATTTTTCCCCACAGAAGCACACATCTCTCTGAAGTACATGCCCACAATCAGGCATCTTCTTAAATTTGATCTGGAATTAGAACTAGATGGACTGGTTGCTTCAATGGTATAAAATCAAGTAAGAACCTCATTCTCCAAAACAAGGTGGGGGAGGGAACACATTCTCTTTCCCCTCCTCCTGTTTAGAGCTCACTCAAACACCTGAAGCAAAAAAGTTACAGTGCTTAATGAATTGAATATCATTGCATAATTCTTAACAAAACCCACACAGATGCAATGACCCACAGTGAAAATGGTCTACATTTGAGAATTGAAAACTGAGAGCATCTATTTTTTGGTTATTCTGCACTATACACTACATGTGAAGTGTATTATAGGGTTACAAAAGTTGACAAAGCTCTGTCAGCCTTCTTTCTATGCCCTTTCCACCCCTCACCCCCCCCTGCTGCTAAATTAAGAATGTTAAAAACAAAATGTTTGGTTCAACACCATTTTTTTTCTTTAACTCCAAATTGTGAGATACCTAACACAACATCTCATACTAAGCACAACTGTGTCCAAAATGCTTTATTACATTATTGATCTTATAACACATGCATCTCCAAGCAATCTATATCATGTTTTTCTTTATAAGCCTGTGTTTATAAAGCAAAAATAAGCAAATACAAATGATGAGTAGTTTATTTCAAATCATCTTCCAATAGTAAATCCCCAGTCAAAAAGAACAATAAAGGGGAATCATACTTAGTTTGACAAAGAGCAGCCACAATAATAAGGTGGCCCACTTTCACACTCCCTCCTGCTCTACATAACTCTATCATATTTTTCCCAGATATGGGACTTGCAAATATCAGAGAACCATCACTAACTAGAAAAAAGCAATGCAAAGAATGAATAGGGAAGAATTCTCACTGGGGAGGACACGCACCAACTCTATTACAATGAATAATTGTATTTCTAGGCTCAGACAGTGAATTTTCTGCTCTGCTTAAATAGGTATTAGGTCTTAGCAAGCAACCCATCCACACACCACATGTAAGGGAAAAGACCGTAAAGTTTAGTGCTGTAGCATTAAAAGGAGCTGGTGAAAAGATGCCAGATTCTCTAGAAAAGAGGAAGGATCATGTAGATCATCACATGCTACACTACTTGCTGTAGGACACTTCTTGCTACGAAGGAACCGCAAGATCCATTGAAACATTCCTCTAACAGCTCACTGCGGTACACAGACATCGACAAGGGTGAACCTTCTTTCTTACCAGTATGACCAAAGAAGGTAGATATTTTTGAGACTACAGACTATCATTATCTTACATGCACTCTCTCTTTTAGTCCCCTAGAGCCGATGAGAGACAACCACTCTCACTACCAATCAGCTCAAGCCTATTCACTGCACATTTGCTGTATTTCTAAGCAAGTGTCACTACAGTTCATCTGCACCACACATCAAGCTTGCAGAGAACTTGCTGTTAATTGTCACAGTTACTTAACTACCACTTGTGTGAATCCATCTTGTGTTTCATACCCTGGCAGATTCTCCAGGAATACTTCTTTTTTTCCAGATTGACATATCGTCCAATAGAACAGAAAACTGGTCTATAACTAGGTTTAATAAGGCACTATAACCAGGCTAAATATATATTCTGGACAGATTAATCTCACACAGGATTTAGCATACATTTCTGAAAACAGCAAACTCTTTTTGGATTGTACCAGGATCTCTGAAAACTCAAACAATGGAAGCTTTTGGCCTGTCAATTCAAATTCCAGATTCTTGTTGGATCTCAGTTGTGTAATTGGCAATACGACAAATTCTTTTCCTACACAAGAACTATAGCAGAAATTCCCCCTGATGCTTACTTAGCATAACCTTCCTAATTACTCAAGAGTCAATGCTGAGGAGGGAAACCTTTATCACAAAGTCTGCTCTGGGACATGTGGCTGCCAAGTGCCATGGCATGTCTGTCTTTGACAATGTAAAATATTTTTGGTTGAATGTAATTTTATTTATTTTGGTAGCAAGACTAAAGAGGGACAGGATGTTTATTCTGCTGACAAGCTGAACCCATAAAGCTTAAGGGATACACCGCATTCGACAAAATATTGCTGGAAACCACCTTCTTTGATACATCACTTGTTAAAATTCCATATATTACTCATTTTGTATATATACCCATTTCATTACTCATAATGGTTTCATAAAAAGAACTATATTCTTCCTCAGAGAATCAGCACACACATAATAAAAGACAATTTCTTTGTTACTGTAGAGTGATAGTTAATGTGCCAATATGTCATTTCATTTAAAATTTAGAGTGAATTTAGTTTTAATTTAATCTCGAGTTAACTATCCTATCCAGAGGTATGTATCCAGATGTTGAACAACAAAACCGGAATGTTGATTTATAATCTAATGCCTTATTCTACCCTTTTTATAAGACCCGTTTTTATTGTCAGTGTTTTTATCAACGTGAACACCAATTTGAAAAAATACTGAATCAGACTACAAACTGTATAAAACTTTCACAGCAGTGAAACTAAATAATGCAGCCATTTGTATAAAGAGAAATGAATTATTGTGACAAGTAGCTGGACATAACGCTATTTCTAAATTTAAATTTTATGCAAACCCAAACTTAGGAAATATGTAACATTTTTTGCCATCAATGTGCACCAAGTCTAAGACAGAACTCTGCAAGTACCTCTTAAAAATAACATTAAAATTATCTGCTCTTTATAATACCCCTTGTTTACATCACACCTTTCATTTCAAGGCTCTCAACCATATACAAAGACTGCTAATAGCAAAAAAAAGAATTTAAGAGGACATCACCAGATAGGTTCCTTGCTATAAGCTAACATCTCAAGATGATAGGACAAATGAATATCTGCACTGCATATTTTTAGCCACTTTGCAGTTAGACTGCTTTGGATGTTTTTACTGCATATTCAATGTTTACTATTTGTAACGATAGCGATTGTCATTTTTAATTAGCACTGGGTAACAGCCTACTAACATAAAAGACTTTTATACTTACAATAAATAACCATTGGCTGAAAAAAAGCCTTCATAGCAACTTTAGATTTACATTAGCTTTGTGGACTTCAACACATACACACAATAGCTTCTTCCAGAACTACACAAACTTGATTACTGCCAACCAAGACCAATTTTATACCAATTACAAATTTAAGAAAGGATGCTGAAATTACAGTGGGCATACTCTTAGAAATTAATGCTTCCACCTCTAAAAAAACCCCTGTGAATCCATTAACTAAGGTGATAAAAGGTTTTAGTAATTAAAGACAAATGCTGAAATTAAGACAGCACTTTCCAGGATACAAAGTTATCCCAGTCTGAACATTACAGTTAAGACTCTACACAAAACCATCACTTTTTATACAACAAAGATATTAAACGTATCATGAAGGAAAGGTACTCTAATTTTAAGGAAGAGTTGAAAAATTGACACTGGATATTAAACAAGTTACTATTTCATGTCCACATCATTTCTTCTCAAACATTAATTTCTAATTATGACATCGTCAGAATTCACAGTAAATAACATTATGGAAATGGCTGTCACTCAGAGAAGCGGCTTCCTGAAAATAACACCAATCCAACTGTTCACACTACTCCCAAAACATACACCAGAAATACATAGTGCTCTGCATGGTGCTCCGCACACTTCATCCTTACCTTTCAAGTGTCAGAATGTCATTGCCTCTGCTCAAAACACTCAAAAAATGTCATTGCCTCTTCTCCAAACACTAGAAAAGATTTTGGACTCTACCCCCATCAATACAATTTGAAGATCTCCAGCTGACAATACTCTGATCCATCAATATTATGAAGACAGAAAAATGCTTATAAAAATCAAAGCAGTGGGACAGAAAACAGCTGACAAAAAGTTGTTTCCCAGGACAGAAACAAACAGAAACACACTGAGGAATTTTCAAGACTGTACTCATAATATTCATTAGAACATGCTAGCCATATGCTAGGAGAAGGGTCAGTTGAGCATTTTCTCCTATACAACACCCATTTATATCTTCAGGCTTGTTAACAAACTATCAGTTTCTCCCAAGATGGATACGGACGATCACAATCTATAAAGTACTCAAGACTAGACTGCTGTGCCTTTCCTTACTTAATTCAGACATTACTCTATCTAGAAACACATCCAAACAAACAGAAAATCTTATTGCCATTTCTGGGAAACTTGTGACTAGCAGGCAAAGCTATCATCAATGGTCCCTAAATCAGAAAAAAAAAATAAATATATATACACACACACACATTTAGAGTACACTACTGCAAGGCAAAACATTATCAACCAACCATAAACACTGAAAAAAAATAATGAGGAACAGAAGTAAAGATGTAGTCAAATAGACAACAAAACAGCTTAAAATCAAATGCAAACATCCAAAATTTAGAACATTAAAGAGTGCTTAAAATATCTGCCACACTTATCTATGTAACTACTAATTGTGCCGTACAATGCTAATTAGAAAATCGAAACTATTTATTCTTATATTTATAACTTGTGCATTCTACTGATAACTTCTTGTTTTCTGTAGGTTTATACTGCTTCCCCCCAGTCACAGCAGGAGCAGGCAAACTTTTCCATACAAGTTTTTATCACTTCCACAGGTTAACTGGGAAGTTAACCTTAACCGGGCAGGCAGAGATGCTCAAGTTAAAAGCGATGTGACCTAGATTTAATTAAGTCTTATTCAAAATTACTAGCTATAAGGCCTAGAAACCTTGATACCCCATCAGGATGAAAGTGTGTTTATTTTGATATGGTCACATCAGGATCAGAAAGGTTAAATTTTGAACTGCTCCTACAGGGATGAATACACCACCTTGTTTTTGACATCTTCATCAGTATAGCAGTGTAGAGCTGAAGGTAATACAGTGTATCTTATATAAAGGATTTTATCTGCCTAACTTTGATGGTGCAGTGACTCTACCACAATCTTTACTTTCTTCAAGCTGACTTCCCAGGAGGTAAGAATCTGCAAAATCAATTCCCTATCCCACAGTTATTGAGAAGAATGGGAAATGGCAATTTTTTCCCCTGAGAATCTTTGCCAGATACTTTGAACCTAAAAGTAAACAGGATCTTTCCTTTAATTTCTGTGCCAGCATTTGGGGAAACACATCAACCCATGTGCAGCAACCTAAGTGTAACAGACCTCTTTGAGTGTGTCTCACAGTCTGAACTTCACTGGTCACCTTTTCTCTGAAATCACATTGAAGGATATTATGGACTTTGTTTTTCATATCTATTTGTACCAGAGGGCCCGAGGAATGATATACTAGCTGCATTAGATCAAATTCACATCACTTACAAGGAATGACTATGACACTGATATCACCCCCTCACTGCAGAAATAGAGGCTAAAAGAAGAGTGAATGTTCAAAAAGATACTATGCTTAAAAGTACTTAGAAAAAAATATTCTTTAAATATCAACTTCTATTTCTATTTGTCTGTCACAGTGCAGCATAAAGAAAGTACCAAAAAAAAGAGTGTACACATATATTTTACAATTTAAGAGGAGATACAAGAAAATGTCATGCCATACTCCCTCTGGAGGTGTATCAGGAACCAAAGCAGGGAAATGATGAAGTATCTACAAAAAAGGGCATGCAAAAGCTTTCAAACCAACATTATATCCTTGCAAAAGGCAGGGAAGATACTCCAATTTGCATAGGTATTACCAGTTCACACCATTCTCACAGGTTAACTTTCCTCCACAAAACCCAAGCATCTGAGAAAAGTAGAGAAATACATTAACAACATAGTTATAGTTATAACGATTTCCAGAGAAACCCCACCTCATCTTTACTCTTCTAAAGGGAAACTGTCATGTAGTTGATGCTTTAAGATTTACCAATCTAACAAATTACATAATTTACTAGATTTAGCTTTGAGAAACTGAGTGTGCTCTAAGAATCCTTCTCCACACGCACACATACATTTCTTACTGAGAAATATAAACAGAAGCTGTTTGGATACAAAAACTTTCATTTATCCTATTATTTATGTGCTAAGACATATTCCAGGCACTGTGTGGACAGAAAATACCATTGTATAAACAAATTTTACAAACTAAGCCATATTGGCTTCTTCTCCAGATGAAGAAAAATATTCCTGTCAAATGGAAAACTGTTGGAAGAAATTTGGTCTTAAGATTATAAAGTTATTTTTAAAATAAAATCTTTAGTTGAACAAAATAAAAGTATATTTTTAAAAAGCGTGTGGGGCTGTTTCTACTATAGCCAAGAGTAGAAAACATAAAATTACCATTTTCTATAACAAAATACTGACTCTTCTATCTGTAAAGATACAAATACAAGTAGATAATTGAAGCAGGGTAACACATGAAGGAAAGTCTGGAAATCTAGTGCAATTTGTACTTCAAACTACAATTTCTTAAATTTTACCATCAAATTTAATATTTAACCGCTCCTCTCTGGCAATTGATTAAACTGATCAGTCCTTGGCAAGTCACAAATGATAAGCCTTGTTGTGAACTGTGATGAATAATCTCTAGAGGCTGACAGTCCATTCTAATTCTTTCTGAACCTATTTTCACACTTTTTCAGCATTAAGCTATCCCATTACTACACTGCACCTGAAAAGAATTTACATAGCTTCATATGATGTGTAAATTGAGCAAGAATCATCTCTCAAACATCTTAGAACTCTTCAGATTTTGTATTGCCTTGGAGAACTTCCATGACCATGCAGAAAAAGAAAAAGAGAAATTGTAAACTTTAGTCCTGAAAACCCTTATTCACTTCAGTAGATCCAGTGATGTAACTGAAACCATGCAGTTATTTGAGATTGAGCACAAACACAGCTGTTTGCACTGGAATTCTCAATCTCACATTTCTTGGTTTTGCAGTCTACAAATTTAATCAAGAAGACCAGAGGTTCTCTGATAGGAATGTAAATAGTCTCAGTGGGGAACATCCTAAGATGCTGCTACAACTACACTAATGCCTGAATCCCAACTGAACAGGTGAACAAGTCAAGGAAGGTCCATCTTTTGTTTAAAATTTTAAAACAGAGATTGATAAACTGTCAGTACTCAATATGAAGGTACTAACCAGCCAGCTGATATTCAGCCACCTAAAAAACTTCTAAATTAGCAGCAACAGTCTGGAAATACCTCATCAGCACTATCCCTGAGCTTTTTTCTGGAAACAATTTATTACCAAATCACTAGTGATTTCATTTTTTTAATGTTTTGTGACTTTTGATGCAAATGTCATGCGAGTATCCACCATCCTCTGGTCATGTGTGGTGCTGTAAGACAAAATATTGCTTGCCTCGAAATTTCATCCGTAGCTATTGAAATATTTTAAAAAGAAATGACCATTAGTTCCCTTCCCATAAATGGAAAATAGAAAAAGAAATGTGAATTGACTTGCCCCTAATCCAATAGCAAAGGAAAACACTATTTGCTCCAATTCCACTATTCCTATCCATTAGATTGTATCCTGTGCCTGAAATATCAGCTATATCACTTTTAAATATAATACATCCTAATAAAGGATGATACAACAATTTCAAAATACATTGAACAATGAAATGAATTGTCATGCATCAATAGCTATATCTGAATTTTGCTCTAGTTTATGAAAGCTTTCTGCTTCAATCTAAAGTAGCAATCTTTATATAAATAAAAATTTACATTTGAAATAATAATCCATTATTAATGCAATAATGATGTACCATTCCATACAAATATCAACTGCAACAATAGGAAAAAAAGCAAAATATTGTCCACTAACAGCAGCAATGAAATTCTTTTTTCTCTTCTTTCTCTCTATTAGGGCAAAATACAATCAGTGAGTTTTTAACACTTTCCAAGAAATTACAATTTAAAACTAAAAATCAATAAATTCTGAGTTGATTATTTCTATTGTGGAAACAATTTGCAATGAATTATACTGCTGTTGGGTCTATTATCGTTTTGCCTCAAGTCCAAAAGTGTACCTTCCACTCACAGGTTTAACCCATGCTGTGGCACCGCAGTACTGAATACAGTATCCTGGAGAGTTATCTGATAACACACACTTAGAACACTTGAGAAAGGAAAGTGTGGGATCATGATCCACAAAAAGCTAAAAGTGTTTCCTAGCAAATCCATAAACACCTTAAAACTTTGAACACCAAGAGTCTAAACTATGCTGAACTACTAGTTCCCCTTGCAGACTTCATGTAAGACAAGTGTTTTTCAACCACTATGTTGGGCAGGGTTCAGGGAAGAGGGGAAACTCAAAACTTTTAAATATTTTATTAAAGATGTTTGGAATGCATTGCCAAAACCCCAGTACATTTTAACCTCTATTACTAGAAAGCAGAACATACCTCATATCCCCAAGATGTCTCTGTGCTGTCATAATGAATGTACTTTTCACTATTTGGGGGAAATGGTCCCTCTACACTGGAAATTAAACCTGACCTCTCCCCTGTTTCCTAAGTATTCAAAACAGCTAATCACTAATCAGTATCTCTGGTGGTTCTCTCAGAACACATGATTTATGTGCAAGAATGACAATCCTTCCCATATCCCTCTGAGCTGATCAGCATAATCTGAAGTTGTTCCCTGAAAAGCTCAGGGCAATGCTGAACCCTCTCTCAACTCAAGAAAAATCAGAGACATGGTCAAAGTCTCTCTGGCTGCATTTCAAGCTCCCCCAATATTTACCAGCTAGATCACTAAGCTCTGATTTTATTTTCCACTTCACATGACCACCATTTTTGAAGTTAAAAAAAATTAAGTCCTAAATACACATCATATGCATGCTTAAAAATAGAAATGCTATGCAATCCAAATAAATCAATATTGCTGAATTCTGCAGGAACCCAAAATGAGTTAATTCAGAATCTCAGATTTTGCCTGATTTTATGCTGTCACTTGGTAATATAAAAACCTATTCTGGGTTCTGGTTTTGTTTTGTTGGAGTAGGAGGATTATTTTAATATGGAGAGGATTGATTTCATTCCTGTATGCGTGAGCTGCTGTTGATATTCCCAACCAGAGAGATTCCTTTCTAGAATTATCATCAATATATATTACAAGAGAATGTTTACTTCCACCCTGCCTCTGCTCTAAAAGCCTCCTCAGTGTTAATTCCCACAGCAAGGCTACAGGTCTCCTGTTCAAAATTTCTCTTTAGATTTTCTAATCCTTTTCTCCTTAATCTCCATTATACAAAAAGAAATCCACATATGCATGGTCTGTGAGAAGCTAAGTAACTTTACCTCTCACCATAGTTACCACATCTGATTTAACCACTGGCTCCGGACATTGAATCATTGTCCTTTAAGATTTCAGATTTTATTTGTGTATGCCTCAATACATTCAACAAGCATAAAATTCTAAAAACAGACTGATTTTAATATCATTAGTAGGCAATTACATTTCAATTTATGCGACTGCAAGATAACATACCATCCACCTCTGCTATTACTGTGCTCTGTGTGTTGTTTTCCAGGATCTCAAAAGCTAAAATGTTTAAATGTGTTACTATGACTGTTACTAAAAAGATTTTCTGTCTAATTCAATTCTTTGAATGATTCTGAAACAATTTTACATTCAGATTTCCATTAGTGTGCTCAACTATTCTATTAGACTTTTTTGTTTCTCATGGTAACCAATTTTATTTGACTTAACAGAAGCTGTTCAAATATTTAAAGGCACTCCGAGATGGCAGGAGTTTATCTTGGAGCATACATGTTGTGTCACAGATATTCCTTTCCTTGCTCTTACTCGCCTTTTTTTTTTTTTTTTTCCTTTCCCCTTCGAAAACAGTAGCAAACAAATGAGATCTCGACTAGCTACATTGTACCGGGAACGTGCTCACTTCATCTGTTTATGTTAATATTCAAGTTACAATGGGCACATTTAGAAATTACAAGCTCGGTAGTTAAAACAGATGCTTCTTACGTTCCTTCATATGCACTGTATCCTTTTGCCAGTATCGTCAGGCGGAACGCAAGAACTAAAGTATAAACATCTGCAACACCTCTCTGTTTTGTTAACATTCTTTCACACATTTTCTTGCTAACTCCAAAAAGGCTCAACGGTGTAAAAAAAAAAAAAAAAACCAAACACAACCAAAACAAAACAACAAACAGTGAAATTGGAAACATCTGCGAGATAGCTACGGAAAACGGAATGAAACATGAATAAACAAAAACATGGCGAAAGTGGCCTGGGGTTGTTACACTGTCAGATCATTTTTCCAAGCCCAACATCAAGGCTTTTGTTACAACCAAAGCGGTCATTTGCATGGAGAACCAACAGGGTTTCTTCTTCTTCAGCGTTTCCCCGATCGTAACACACACTCGCTCTCTCCGATACACACAGAGGCAAACCTCCTCTCTTGCAAACAAACAACACGGCTAAACGCACACATATTCGCAACTACGGAATCTACAGATCGCCAGCAACGCTCCGCATACTGAATAGTTTGCTACTAAGACGTAATTTAGGTATAAAAATAACAGACAAACCTTTGGAGCGCTGCCCCAGCCGGAGTTCCTCTCCCTCTGCTCTGCTGTTACTGACAAGATCAGGCTGAGATTAACAAGTCCATGCTACTCTGACAGCCTTACTCCTCTGGCTTTTGCACACACGCCGTGGGCTTTAAATAATATCAAACTTTCAAGAAAGTTAAAAATGGAATGAATTAAAGGAACGAAAGCACAATGGCAGGAAAGCAGAAAACACTGCCTGGACAATTATTGCAGCAGCACGCAGGGCACTGCTCTGTAGTTAAGGCTGTGTCAGCACTTTCTTTCTAAACCCCCCCATTTTTCAGGGGGCTGTAACTCAGAAAGAAAAAAAAAAAAAAATTGCTTATGGCTAAAAAATGACTCACAGGTAAACCCGGTCCCCTTTGCCTTTTAAAACATCCATTTAGACCGTTCAGAAAGTTACAGGAGTCTGTGCACTTTATCAGTAAGTCCCACATGCCATTTTCATGCAAATACAATTCTTCTTTTTAAAATGAGATTTCACAAGAATTTGATCTACATTGTGAATTTTGCCCCCCTCCCTTTTCTTTACAAAGGCAAATTAATAAATACTTTGACACCTGAAAACCGGTTTGTGTAAACATGGGATAATTTCTAAATAACTTCTACAGGCACGCATTGCCTGAAAGGTACCAGATTAGTAACAGAGATATTAAATTGTCTGCTCACACAGCTGATTCAGCACAGACAATGGCCTCTACTGAGGTCTCAACTCTAATCCATTATGGCAACTTTGTAACCTCAATTGCTGAGTGCATCTACATTTTCCCCTGATAAGGAAAGTGTCCTTACAATCATGCTAAAATAAGGAAACAAAGCGTTCGATCTGCAATTCCTACTTTACAATGAGGCTTGAAACTGTGGCACATCAGGGCAATCTCTCCTGCTGTTGTTAATGGCTGGGTTTTGTTGGTGGGGGCTTTTTTGTTTGTTTGTTTGTTTGTTGAGTTTTAACACTCTTGGGTAATTTCCTCTCAGATACAGAAATAAAGACACCAACTTCTCCAGTCCATTTACATAAACCAGGTACACTAGTACACTTTTCAGTTATAAACTTAAAGTTACGATACATTTAATGTAAAAATTGTGCAACGGCCTAAGTCTGCTGGATAAGAAAACCAAAGCTTAAGTTTTGCCCCTTTTGGCTGATATGGAATAACCAAGACACCAGGCAGATCATTTGATCCTTACAAAACTCAGTATATCAACACTTGTTCATCAAAAGTTGTCCCTCTGCTCTCTAGGAATTTCTGACTCTGCACTACATATTATATAAAATCAAGTAGCATCCACTGAAATGGAGCAATCATTACAAATATTTGACTGTTGTGAATAAATCAGTAAAGCAAAAATTTCCCCAGTAGGAACTGTCTCATCCTCATCTTCTAAAAGTCATAACACTTTGATATTAGCATAGGTCATCTTATATTTCTGTCTTACAAAGATAGCTGCCTGGCATATTTTGAAGACAAGCTGCTTTGATATTAACACCTATTCTGTCAATGCTGTGCACAGTTATTGTTAACAAATACCAAAATTTCTCTGATTATTCAGAAGAAAAAAATTAACATAGATTAAAGGTAAAGTCCTAAGCATTTCACAAACATCTTAACTCACCAGAAGAATATATGGTGAAGGCTTGTACTTCTCCATTATAAGATGGATGGTACAATCATCACCCATCTGCTCAGGGGAAGAGTGTTTTTCTGGCCAGTGGTGCAGCCTGTGCTCCTATCTGATCCAACATAGGACTTTATATCACTGGCTTATGCCAGTCTCATCTGCTACAATGAGGTAACATGACACACATTCACTTTTGACACCCTGGCACTGAGGTTATAATGTCCGTAAAGAGGAAAGAGAAGCAAACATAGTAAAATCTCAATCCACAGCAGTCTTCTTTACCACGTGGAAGCAGAACGCTAAGGTTTCTGCTTTGCTCCACCAAATAATATATAGAGTGTTGTTTTTGAAAGATACACAATTTGCACAAGTGCTTAATGGTAGAGAGATGTTTTCCTCTAATCATTAATCTGGAGCAAAGCAGAAGACTATTTGAAATATTTTTAAGATACAGTCAAATAAGTAAGTCTTGGAGTAAAGGTTTGGAGTATTCCGTACACACTGCTTAATTTTAACTAATTGCTAATTCACATTAATAAGATACTAAAGAAGAGGACAAACATTAATAATGATTCAACTGAACAATGCCAAGAAATACAAAATGGAAGCTGATTTTTATTCTTCCTTTTACACCACTAGGGGACAAGGAAAAATAAACAAGATACAGTACACAAACCTCCTTAGTAGATCCAAATTTCTATCTCCTATTTAAGAATAATGTGATAGGATTTATAAGATCTGTAAAAACAAGTTGCATCGGTAATTAAGCTAAATGTAATTAAATTAAGCCTGAGCTTTAAAACTTTGTATGGTAGGTTAAGCAGAAGACATTTATTAACCTAATATTAAAGAACAAAGTTTAACCTCTGTATATGAATAACCTTACGCAGGAATAACAATAACCATAAATATCTTCTTAAATTGAGCTGGAAACTACAGATTTTAACAAGTTCAAAAGATCATTAGTTTAGTTCTTATCTCCACATTTATCATGCCAACATTTATATTATAAATCAACAGCTGCAACCTAAAGTTGAAAACATGCCAGAAATATGCATAGGTTGTATCAATATTTGCACATGGAGCCTAGAACATAAATTAGTTGACACTCAACACTTTAAGCTTCCTCTCTGAATTTGCAATATTTAAAGGTTAAAGATTAGACATGCTCCCTCTTGTGTTAAACTAAGAATACATGGAATACATGCTGTTTTCTCTGACATGATGGTTGCTTGGCCATCTGTTCCATTAGGCAAACCCTTTAACTTTGGCTACTAATGTCTGACAAACCTTCACCAGCAATTCTCCAGTTTAAAGAGTCACGGCCTGAGCACACCGCCTGTATCCACAGATTATCTGTGTTACATTAGATTAGCTACTGTATTGTCAGAGAGAATCATTAAGAGATTACATATTAAAAAATCTGTTGCAAATAATATTTCAGACAAATACATATATAACTTGGTAAATAACATTAAAGTCACACTTCTTTAGTCCCTGTAAGTATCACAAAGTATGCCAAGTTCAAGCTGTTCAGTAACATTAGTGATAGGGAATATTGAACAGCAAATATCCTTCTAAGTATTAGCCTACAGAATATTTAAAACAGACAAGAACGACATGAAGAATTTACAGAGCCACCTAATTATGTTCGTAAATACAGCAACAATTGAGCTAAATTTTCAGTACTCCCCTTGACAAGCTCAGGTGAACCATTCCCAGCACAGAGCCTTAATGGAGTCAAAATCCTCCTTAGACAAATCCTCTTGCAGAATCCGGCCCCAAGATCATGTCTAGACATGAATGTTAATCCCAGGTGTAACTAACACATATGTTTTTACTAGTACACTTTTTAAACAAAGGCTTTGCACCTGGTGAGTGCTTGGCAAATTATGTTTAGGCATACATTTGCCGATTATGGTCAGTATCAGACAGAACGCCGGGGAAGCAGTAAACACAAGTAAATACTTTGCAGTCCGGAGCTGAAGAGGATCTAACACTCAACTACATGACTTCACACGTTTTCTTTTATTTACCACCAGCCCACTGTGGTGGATAGAAGATGCTCTGTCACTGCAATAGGGCCTACACACGTTGGAAGTAAATAATGTTACCGAATATTTTAAGAAACACACTTGTTAAATACGACTTGCTACTTCAAACCATGGAAGTGAAATGTGTTTTATCTTCCTGGAAATAGTTGTGTTTGTTTTTTCTACAGTCTTCTGAAGACCAGAAAGAATATAACCACAAACTTTAGAAAAGACAGCAAAATCCACCACAATTATCAATGGATACAGGTTTGGGGTCTCTTTAAAGCCTCAAACCACAACAACCTGAAACATATCTGCTGGCAATGGCAAGCACCTGCATCGGGAAACAGAACTTTTGCAACCAACTTCAACAGAAGAACGTTTATATTACTGCAGGTACAAATCCTGATCAGTATGTTTCCACTTTCTTACTGTCATGCTGCAGACCTAATAGCTTCAAGGTCTGACAAAGTACCTTCAAAGGTGGTCAAATCACAGCAAGAAGCTTCATGTAGGGTACATGGTACGGTTGAATCTCAAGACACTGCCTTCTACATATTATGAAAAAAGTATCTTGTATGTCAACAGCCAGAGGATTAATACTTGAAGAATGTTTTTATTCCTTCAGACACACAAATAGAGACAGTCTGAAGATTCAGGCCCCTTGTTCTATATGAAAATTTTCACCTATGGTCGGCAGAGGAGTTTTTGCTCATTTAAACCAGTGCTTTTCACCTTATGGCCCACCAACTCCCGTGGGCCGCTCTCAGGGACTGAAGAGAGGTCAGCAAGACAAGCAAGACTTTTGAGTCCAGCTTTACACCGGCCAGAGAGATCCACAGCTCCCTCCAGATACAGCTGAGAGCCCGCAAACCCCAAAAAAAAAAAAAAAAAAAAAAAAAAAAAAAAAAAAAAAAGGCAAACCCCACAAGTTGAAAACCTCTGCTCTAAACTGGTAGCGCATGCCGGTACTTGGGGCACCGGGCGGTGAGGTGAGGCGAGGCGGGGGCACCGGCAGCAGCTCCGCTCCCCTCCCCAGCGAGGCTGCGAGGGGTCGGCGTCTCCCCCGCCGAGGGAGCTGCAGCCCGACCAGGGGAGGAGGGCGATGGGCCGGCGGGAGAAGCTGCCTGCCGGCCGGGCGCGCTCCCCGACGGCCCAGCGGGAGCCAACCCCCCTTCCCCACCCCCCTCCCCCGCGGGGAAGGCGAGACCGGCCCGGCTGCTGAGGGAGCTGCTCCCGCCCCACGCTTCGTCTCACCGCGGAAATTTAGCGCCGGCCCGCCCGGGAGCGGGGCCCCAGCGCGGCCTCCCCTCCGCGGCGAGAGAGCGGCTCGGGGCCGCCACCCCCCCACTCCCCTGAGCGCTGAGGGCAGGCAGCTCCCCGGCGGGCTGTGGAAGGCAAACCGCGCCGGGCGGCTCCGCCTGCCCCGGCTAAGGGAGAGGGGCGGCGAGTGCGGGAGGGCGGCCCGGCGCCGGAGAGAGGGACCTGAGGGGAAGGGAACTCACGCTGTCTCCGCTATTTAAACCTCTTCCCGCCGCCTCCGCCTCACTGACTCTCACTCACTCTCTCCTCCCCACGGAACTTACTAGGGGCGGCCCCCTCCCCTCCCCGGCCAATATACACACAGCCACACGCCGGGCCGCCGCCGCCGCTGCCCCGCCCGGCCTCCCCAGCGCGCGTCAGCCATTCGCTCAACTCTCTGCCCGTCAGCACGGCGGAGCAACAGCCTTGGCTGGTGACCCTGCCCATCAAAGAGCGCTCCGCACCACCTCCTCCAGGCTCCGCCCCCCGTCCCGCCCCTCCTCTTCCCGGACACCTCAGGGGGGTGTTAAAACGGCCGTTTTAAGTCACTATCAAAATTTACTTTTAGGTCCCGCCTACTGAGCTCTAGCCGAGATTCTGATTGGGCGATAAGAAAGCCTTCTCTATCGCGACTGGGTGGCTGTATGTCCATAAGACCACTAAATCCCGCCTATCTCGCTGCCGTAATTCCGTTTGATTTGTCCGCGCGTCCTGGAGGCCCCGCCCATTTTCACAGCGCTGCCCAATCAGACGCCGCTTCTCAAGCTCTAAGGCGGTGTCAGCGCGCACAAACGGGACGTGCGAAAGGGCGGCCTTCATTGGCTGGCGGCCCTCGCCCCGCTGTTGCTCTTCCGCCACCACCGTCCCGCGGAGCGTACCACGCCGCCGCGGCGGCAGGGGGGGGGGCGGGCCGGGCCGCGCCGCGCTCCGGAGCCGGCGCCGGTGGTTCGTTCCGTCTCCATTAGGGATGGGGCGGAGGAAGGCCTTTATTGCCCGTCATGCCGCGCGCGCTGTAGGTAGCTCCCTCCGGTCGGGGCTGGGGGAGGGCGGGGGAGGCGGAGGGAGGAGGTTGGTGCCCAATCCAAGATGGCGGTGCAGGAATCAGCTGCTCAGCTCTCAATGACTTTGAAGGTGCAGGAGTATCCCACTCTCAAGGTGGGTGCCGAGCCTCCCGCTTCTCCCCCCGGCACGGAGAAGCGGGCTAAAGCCTCTCGCGTTCCGCCGGAGCAGCGCTGAGGTGGGGGACGAGGGCTTGGCGAGCCGGGCGCTCCGGCCCCCCTTCCTTCCTGCTCTTCGCCTCTGGAGCCCCTGAGGCCCCTGGGGCTGCGGGCTGGGGGTGGGGAAGGGCTCCCCCCACGCAGTTGCCCGCCCGTCCCCGTTTTCTTTCCCTTGACGTCTCGGCTTATGCCGCTACGGCTTCTCCTCTTCCCCTCCCCCTCCGCTGAGGGTGAGGGACGTGCCTGGAATATGCTGCTCTCCCCGGGTGTCTCCGTGCCCTGAGGTGAAGGGGGAGGCCCCCGAGCCACGCTGGGGACACAAAAAGGGTCGTTGAGAGCTGGAGGAGCTGGCCGAGGAAAGAGAGGAGTCAGGTCCTTGTGGCAGGGCGAAACTGTGGTCGTAGGGTGATGGGGAGGGAAGGGGTAGAGGGCTCGGACGGAGTCAGGCTGGGGGAGAGGGTTTAGGGGCGTATGAGTGATGGCTCAGGAGCACCGAGGGTTGCTTTGAACGCTCATCCCGGATGATTAGCTGGATCTACGTGGCGTTGTTAGGAGACGTGTGAAAGGGGAGGGAGTGGAGGTGGTAGTAGAATATGGTTCCCTGGCTTTTTGGTCCCCCAAAGATGGAGATGAGCTTAAAATATAAAAAGGGACAAACATACTGGAGAAGGCTGGAGGCCTGTAGAGACGAATAAGCGAAATACTTACGGTTTGGTGAAAGCATGGAGTGTTCGTTAAGGTGCTGGGTCTATCTGAAGGATGGTAGTTTCCCAAGACTGCATAGCTGGTCTTTGGCTTTAACTAGGTATTGTAAAGCAAATGAAGGACTCGGTACTGAGCGTTAAGGTCATCGCCTCTAAGAACTGTTGAACTGGAAGGATGATGCTCTTAGGAATCAATGGAAACCTTTGTTTGAAGTCTTGTGTTGTATATACAGTAGGTCTACCACACTGATAGCAATAAAGGGAAGGCAGCTAGGAGAAGGATCTCTATTGCAAAATGCTTATTTAAACACCTCTTATGTCAATGTATAAACATTTTTTCATCTGAAGAAGATGTTTATGCAAAGTAAACTTGCTTGTGCGAATGTCATGCTGCACTTTCACACACCGAGAACACTGTGTGTTCTTGGCAGTGTTTGTTCTGCAGGTTTTCTAGCCATGTTCTTCTTGTGCATGTTCTCCACTGTCCTAGCTTCTCCTTAGATCCAGCCAGTGGAAGGACAAAGCGTTGGTTCCCATTTTACATACGAAGGCTTCTTTCTATCATCGTGAAGTACTTTAAAGCTGACAGCATCAAGCTTAAAATTTAAAATAGCTGTAAAGAACGCTCTAGCACTTTCCACAGCCAGACAGTGTGAAGGCATTTAAAGTTAAGAAGATCATTTTAAGACTGCATTTTAGATGTATTCCAGTTGTTATCACAGCTTTGCTTGTTATGTTCCTGAAAAATTACTGGCAGTGAGGATCAGTGAGTGTTTTGCTACTAATGACTTAAGATGAATTGTCAAGGTGCCAGCCATTTAAAAGGTACAGAATATTTTGGACTAATTCTTTTATTTCCATAAGCATTCTTTCTCCCTGAAGAATCTTAACAAAAATATACATAAGAGAATGGAATGTTGTTTGTAAAGTTGAGAAACTAAATAGTAAGAGGGTGAGACACCCTTACACTGAAACTCTTAATTTCCTAGCAAAGGTGATGTTTATTGATTCTTCCCAGCACCCATTCAACTTCTGGGTTGTTCCTGTAGTCTTCTTTAATAGCATTTTTCATTGTTTAAAAAACCTGCCAGAATAGTGTCTGCTCAAATCTTTTGAACGTATCCTCTTAAATGTTCTTAGCTGTGACTCATATATCAAAACATTTAGTGGTGGAGGTGAAAAAGCAGCAGGGGGAAATGAACACTAAGGCTGAAGTCTACTGAAGTAAGTAGATATAAAATCTTATTCTGTTCATTAGGAGGCAGGTGCCTACAAACTTCTGTGGGACTGAGACTGTGAATTTTTATTTCCAGATTATTCAAACATTTCCAGATTATTCAAACACTGTGTGAAATGAATATGATTTTTATTTTGTTAATTTTGTCCACCAGTGCAGTAGCTCAGATATTTCTCTTGGAGATTGGTGATTTTCCCTGATGTGAGTGAAGTATAAAAGATTGTAGACTTGTATTTATATCCTTCCTGTTTCCTCGCTCTAGCTTCCTGATGCCAACATCACCAGATAATAGTTGTGTAATAGCTCTACAGTTACAGTATGTTCCACAGAGTGCCTTTCATGTGAAAGAGTGCTTAAAAGTGCAAAGGGAAATCCTTTTCCATAGCTAAATTGTGGTTACTGCAGGAGTGAAAATGCTTCAGCCATTCTTCCAACAGTTTAGCTGAATCCAGGGAAGCTGTTTCAGTGTACAAAATAATACTTGAATATCCCCACACACTCCAGTCCCTTCTCCTTTCTCAAGGACAAGAAGGTTGCCAGCTATTCTTCCTCCAAAGTGCTGTGGAATCTTTTTTTTTTAAAAAAAAAAAAAGCCTACTGATAGAGAATTGTGCTAGTCTCATCTGAGAGCATGTAACATGAAAGCTCGCAATTTAAAAATGAATGAATGTGAACATTGTTATCATAGTTCTCTGCTGAAACGCTAATAAACAAGTGATGACAGGAAGCTAGATAATTCATCCGTATCTTTGGAAGTGTGAATAATTATTAAACTGAACTAACAAACTATATGGAGTAAGACCATAAAACTGGAAGATGGAAGGCCTGAAAGCGGGGATAATCACTTGTGAAAATATTCTTATTTGGGCTGTTTGCTGGCAACAGTTTAGGGTTAACTGGGCTGCTTTAAAAAACAGCTGGTCAAAAGGAGAGCTTCAGAAGCACAGAATACTTGAGCACCTTCTCAGAGCTGCTCTTTGGCTTCTTTTGTTGACAGCTGTGGCAGGGGAGATACTGGCAGCAGATTTAATAAGGCATTAATTTCTTATGGAAATACCGTGTTTACCTGATTGCTAAAGAGGGGAACAGATAGGAGGATAGGATTGTGTGAAGCATATGTTGCTTGTATCCCGAGTCCACGGAATCACAAAATAGCTGAGGTTAGAAAGGACCTCTGTAGACAGTCGAGTCCAATGCCTCCCTTCAAAGCAGGGTCAGCTAGAGCAGGTTGCTCAGGGCCATGTCCAGACTGTTTTTGATTATCTCCAAGATGGAGACCAGCCTCTCTAGGCTGGCGTGTTTGACTGTTATTATGGACTTTAAAAAAAGTCTTTTGTTTACATGGAATTTTCTGTATTTCAATTTGTGCCCATTGCCTATTGTCCTTTTGGCTGGACACTGCTGAGAGTAGTCTGGCTCCTTCTTATTTACTCCCTCCATCAGGCATTTATACACATGGATAAGACTTTCCCCAAGCCTTTTCTTCTCAAGTTAAACCATCCCAGTGCTTTCAGCCTCTCTTCATATGTCAGATGTTCCAGTCTATTAGCCATCTCAGTGTCCTGCTGTGCTCACTCCAGTATGTCCATGTCTCTTGTACTGGAGGCCCAGAACTGGACACAGCACTTTGTATGGGTCTAACTCATGCTGAGTAGAGGGGAAGGATCACCTTCCTTGACCTGCTGGCAATGTTCTTCCTAACACAACCCAGGATGCTGTTGGCCACCTTTGCTGCAAGGGCTCATTACTGTCTCATGGGCAGCTTGTCCACCAGGACTCCCAGGTTCTGTTCTGCAAAGCTCCTTTCCAAGCTGTTGGTCTCCAGAATGTACTGGTGCATGTGATTGTTTCTTCCCAAATGTAGGACTTGGTATTGCCCTTTGTATTTCATGAGGTTATTCTTTGCCCATTTCTCCAGCCTGTTGAGGTTCCTATGAATGGCAACACTACCATCTGGCATATTAACAACTCCTTCCCATTTTGTATCGTTTGCAGGCTTTGGAGGTGCACTCTGACCTATCCTCTAGGTCACTAATGAAGATGTCAAACAGTTCAGGTCAACTTTGTTTGCCGCTGAAGCAGAAAAGATGCAAGATTAAATTTTTGCATGATTGATTGCAGTGCTTTATTTTTACCCTGTTCATAAGCTTCACTAAATTGTTCTTTTTGAACATAGCTTTGTACTTGGTATTATGAGCCACAGGGTACTTTGAAAAATCTTTGAACATGTGAAAGTGGTTCAGGGAGAACTTGAGGATGGAAGTAACAGAACTCGTAACATCTAATGCACTGTCAGTACATCAGCGTACAAAAAAAAAAAATTATATATGGCACTTCTAGATCGTTACCTGATTTGTAAAGTGCTCTATAAGTAGAAGGTTGACACAATAAGCTGAACATGGATATTAGTAAGTCAGCTCTATACTAACTCGGTGTGAACGCTCGTATCTCGCACTAAATCAGTCTTCAGATTGGGTGCTCTGACTCACGGAGTGAGCGTGCACTGGAGGTCCATACCGAGCATTTGTGTGTTGCTGAATAATTCACTTCCTGTTTTGACACACTGTGTCTGCAAACAAGCATGGCATCTTTTGTACTGCTGCTGTTCTTCTGTGCTGGGCTCTGTGTGCTGCTGTGTTTTAAGAAAAATCCGATACTGGGGGACTTGAGAAGAAGTTTGATGTTGGAAAGCAGCCAAAGTAGGAGTTGGCTCCTGTGGGAATTGGTCTCTTCCACCCCTGTCCACTCCCTATAAAACCTATTTGAAAGTGATTAATGAAGGAAGAAGACATGGTAAAAGGCAATAAGTAACAGTGTGGCCATGAGCTAGAGATGTTGCTTATCAGTACCCTATTGTGCCTGTAGAAAAATGCTTCCAAGAAAAATACTCTCAAACATTTTACAGAAGACCTCTTGTTAGTATCTTCAAAGTGAATACTTATCTGATGTTGCAATTCACAGTTGCAGCATACTTGATTTGTGGTGTTTTCACAGGACAGTGCCCTGTGATCTTGTGGGTTTGGTTTGTGTATGTTTTCAGGTATAGAAATAATATGTTTGTATGGTACCTGACACGTTGAGGTCTTTAAATCTTGACATAAAGCAAGAATATCTGTGGAATCTTTGATTCTTTACATGGTGAATGCTTTTCAAGAGCTGAGAAACAGGAGTAAAAATGAGCCTCAAACATTTGCTGGATATTGTAATAGGAAGAAAATGTTTCATAACCGACTGTGATAGGAGTGGAGTTCTTACTGGATGTTAGGCACCACCCACTGTCAATTTTTTTTACCTCTCTAAACCTCTTCCCATGGTCTTTCATTTCAATAGTTCCTCTGTTAATCAGCAAAATCATGTACCTTTTGGGCCCACAGATTTAGAGCAAATACCCATCTGCCAAAACAGTATTTTCCTAAGAGCATGCTGGTGAAATCCATCAGTCCTTGTAAACTTAAACTGCCTTCATTGTTCACTTGGCCTCCCATAGCTTACAGTCTGAAGATACACTATATAGGAAGTATTTGCTGACCCAGAATGTGAAATATGCTATATTACATAATTACATACATTATTGCTTATTTAAGTAAAGCAAGTTCTTGTTAAGATATCTTTATTTTGATAGCCAGTAATTTAACTACTTCACAACCTACTTTTGAGTCACCTCATCTTTTTTTTGAGTGCTCTGTGGATTACCTTGAGTTGTAAACTAGTGAGAACCAAAATAAAATATAATATATTGAGTACAACTCTAGTCATTCATATATTCTGATACAGGTCTGCTGAATCAATAATCCTTAATTATTTGTCTTAGGAGAAATGCTGCCACTTCAGCTGGAATAGGTTATTTTCAGAACAATCTGATTAAAATGAGATCTCTAGCCTAAAGGCTCCAGCCAATATCATGGTGTCTGGACTGTGCAAACACACAGGAGGGCAATGACCTCTTTGATTTAAAGAGGTGATACTGTGATTAAAATGAGCAAATATTTGGAGAAGAAAGAAGGATCAAAACAAATGAAGGGACTTGCTCAGGACACAAACCTGCTGTGTGACCTTGGCTTAGCAACTCAACCACTGTGTTGGACGGGGAGGAATGTTTAGGTTTTTGTTAGTACTCAAGTATTTCTACTAAAAGGAGAAAAATGAAGAGATTTATTTTGAAGCATGAGTCCAAGATGGCAGCTATAAACAAGTGTGTTTAAAATGACTGGTATCTGATGTCCCTAGTGTGGCTCTAGACAGGACTCTAAAATGGCTGTCAATTTGCTTATGTGAAGATGCAAGACAGTTTTATAAAACAAAGATGGTCTTTGTAAAACACTAAATCTTGTTGTTAAAAGCCTTCTTCAAAAGTTCATTGTGTATTCAGTAATAAGTTACTAGCAGTTTGTGTAAAAGGATAATATTTTGAAGGATTATAATTTCTTCTATTGAGTAAGTATGTGTGTAGCAGATGGATAGTCCAAGAATTTTCGCTGCTAATTCTCTCTTGTATTGAAGTAGCATTTTTGAATATTATAATATTTTCTTTCTAGACACAGCTGCTCTAGAATATGACGTGCTGTATTCCTGAGTTGTAAAACTGGCATGTTTTTAACAAAGGGAAACTACTAGGCTTTACACTTGAAAAAACAGTGATACTGTTTTTTAAAAGAATTATTTTTGCAAAAATCCAAACAGTCTGCAACTGCATTTAGACTTAGAAAATTATTTTGGTTTGATTTGTATCTCTTCAAGAATTTATATTAATGCTTATACCTAATTAAACCTAAATCTAGCCATTATTCTAAGCCTCTCATTCCTGAAATATACCACTGCTCCTTTATTTTAACTTTCTTTTCCTTCTCTGATTTTGCCTAGAACAAGGAAAAAATAATACTATTTCAAGGGATTGATAAGAGCTACACATCAGAAGAATTCGTTCTGTGAATAAGTGGTAATATAATTTACATTTTGGATGAGTTCAGTGACAAATAATGATGCTGACTCGGTTCTGAAATAATCCAAGAGTTATGGATTGTATAAAAAAAAAAAATTTCAGTAATTCTGTATGAAAATGCTTAATTGTTATTGGTTTGAGGGGAAATTTGCAATAGTTTATTGTACCCTGCCTCATTTGTCAAATGGCATCATGTATAATACCTGTCCTGTACTTTCCTGGTTTGTTGAAGATGAGTATGGTGATGTAATTTAGTCTCAAGGAAACAGCTTAATGCTCAAAGGTGTATCTTGCAGGGTCTATCTTTTCTCTTGACACTGTGTATTAAAAGTATTTAGAAGATGCTTAATTTTTCTTCCATAGTCCCATACTTCCTCTTCCCTTTTGCATACAGTAGAGCTAAGTTGTGGTTGCTTTTTTTTTTTTGAAAGGCAGTTTCATCACTGCACTTGTTACTTTTTTTCCCTACCTATCTGTAGCTAGGCTTAATTTCATTTAAGAGCACAATATAAGGCACTTGAAAAAGCCTCAAAGTCTTCAACTGGAGACTTTATCTTGGAAACTTGTAGATTCATATGAATATCTGGTACTTTTCATGTGTTATAAGCTAACACAACTGAGGAGAGGAAGCACATTCTTTTTCTGACCCTTGAAAGGAGAGCATAGTTCTGTAATTCTTCCCCCCCACCTAATCTGGTAGGACTTTTTTATCTTTCTTGAAACTTTTTTCTCACTGGTTACATGACTTCATGCACCTGAAAATATTTTTTTAAATCCATTTCAAATCCCTCCTGCCCATGATCCAGTTAATTGGAAAAGATACACAGTGTAGGTATTTGTGTTAAAAAAAAATTTCCACTTTATATGGCAGGGAGTCGCTGGAGACTGTAACATTACTGATGTCACTGAATCATTCTTTAAAGTCAGGATATATAGTTAAAAGCTCCCTGTATATGAGTTGGTACTGATATCAAGCTAGACCTGATGAACTTCTTTCTCTCAAATACAGGAGGAAATTGGATGTTATTTTACAGAATTGCAAAAGATGTTTGTTTCTGTTGTCTATGCTGTTTTCTGTGAAAATCAGTTTTTAGAAAATAAACCTTTGAAAATTCCTGATAACAGGAGGCTGGAAAATGATTAATGGTCTTACTTTCATGACCAAATAATTCTTCCTTCAACTGTGATGACTTTTTTTTGAAGTATAGCTCTTACTCTATAATTTTCAACAACCAAATGATAGCCATACAAACTTTCTGTTTCTTTCTGCTACATCTGAACTAGTTTCCTACATGCAGTCACTGTGGGATAGAAACTATTTTTGACTGATGTGGTGTGAAAGAGATTGGGTTTTAGTTTCCATTTTTACTTGAAATTCTTTAGGCTTGAATCTGTGTGAGTGAAGAAGTAATCTAGCCTATGTTGTAGGATGTGACTAGATCAGTTTGAGAAAGGGTGTGCTAAAAGTCCAGTGTAAGGCTAAAGACTTGTGGGAGGATAAAGGCTTACATTTTTCACTGAACTTTAAGTATGAAAGAAACATGTGCAATTCAGTCTTTCAGTATTGCTGTGTACCAGTTAAGAAAACTTGTGGGCAGCATTGGGCTAGTATTTGAAGTTTTGTGCAGTAGCCAATTACACTTTGGCCCAACGTCCTACACCTCTAAAGGAATAGAAATGCAGAATGTAACACTTCTTATAAGCTTATTGTCATGGGGGAAATTCCCTTTCTTTGGCATTCAGTACTCCCTTTAATTCTTTGGAAATTCTCTGATAAATCCAGAAGTAGTCAGGATTTTTCTGGATAGCTGGTGAAGAAAGACAAAGTGGTTTCTGTATTTAAAAAAAAAAAAGTGGTGGAGTGGTGTTGGATTTGGTTGATAGTTTATTCATGTTACTGAATGCTTTTTTGAAGATATCCCTTACCAGGAACTTCTGAAAGAAAGAAGACAAAAGTCCTTATGTGGATAGGTAACTAGGTGAGATAAGAAAAAAAAAAACAAGATTTAGTAATCAAGCTCTGTAATGGAAGAAGTTACTGTTAGGGTTCTGCTGGCATCTCTGTTGGAACAGCTGGGAAGAGAGTGAGTGCTGAGATGACTTCAGTTTCCTTGATGATACTAAGATAATCAAGGTATTACAGGTTCAACCCAAGTATGAAGCATTAGAGAAGGAGAGACTGATGAATGGGTATTGAAACAGATGCAATTCAATACAGATAAGTGTAGTGTGATATGGCTTTTAGGTATGGTGGAAAGAAAAGCAATCCCAGTCTTACATACACAATAACTGAGTCAGAAATCAATACCATGACTCAGTGGGATCTTGGGGTTATGGTGAATGTTTTCTGGGAATGATTGGGTTAATGTTGACAAACTTAGGACAAAAGTGTTGAAAAAGGAAGAATAGCGAACTTCAATATGTAGCAATGAAAATTCATGGTTTCTTCTCTGAAGTAGTATGAGTTACTCTTACTTTCTCCATTCCCTCATCCTGAAAAAGGATGTAGAACTGTAAAATGTCCACAGAAAGACAAGAATAATCAGAGATATGTAACGGCTGTCTTCAAAGAATGGTTTAGAAAGAGCCTCTTCAATCTCAAGAGACATGAGAGGCCTAGGAGAGTGTGAATGTTCCCTTTATTCCTTCCAAAACAAGAACAAAAAGGGTTTCGAATTAGGCTAGCAGTTGACAAGTCAAAACCAAGGAGTGTTTATTCACAGTGCATGAGGCTGTGAAATGTCTCACCACAGGATGTTGCAGTGCTAAAACTCTACAGGTCAACAGCAACCAGCAGAGTTCATGGATGAGAAACACCCTGTGATATTTCTACTAGAAAACTTCCACCTGTGGCTCAGGAAGCCCAGAGAGACTATTTGGGTTTAGTAACTTTATGTTCTTGCTTTTTTTTAAGTGCCATCAACTTTCTGGATGTTGTCAGAGGAAGGATAGTGACAGAGAGGGACTTGTGGTCTTACCTGGTATGGCCATTCATATCTTCATATGGAGATGAATTTGGTGTCTAAATCAGCAATGGGGATCTATGATCCAGTCTTTCTAGATGAAATCATAAAATTAAGATAGGAAAGGACCTCTGCAGAAAGTGTAGTTAAGGCTTGTGCTTGAATTCAGGATAACTCCAAAGCTACCTTGAGTAACTCAGGGTCCTGCCTACTTCTAAAGGTTTCCAAGGGTGGAGATTCCACCACCTTTCTGGGCTGCTGTTCCAGTGCTTACCAAGTCTCCTGGATAAAATTTTTTTTTTTCTTTGTGTCCAGCTGCAGTTTTCTTTGCTGCCAGTTGTCAACTCTGCCTCCTTCTTTTTGCTCTGTTACTCTGAGAAATGTCTAGCTAGCTCTTATCTATGACCTTCACCTTTAGGTAGTGGAAGACTTCTATCAGATTGTGCCACTTCCAACTCCCTGTAGCCTTCTCTTCTGCAAGTGCAACAAGCCTGCCCCTCTCAGCCTCTCTGTAGGTTTTGGATCCTCCAACCAACTAACTATTGTTGCAGCAGCCTTCTGGACTCTTTCCAGTCTGTCAATGCCTCTTCCTTGGCAGCGGGGGGAAGTGACCTGAAAACGGGTCTTGGTATTCCAGATGAGTCTGCATGAGTGCTGAGCATAAAGAACAATCATTCCTCTCAACCCACTGCCTTTAATCTTGCTAATGCAGCCTGGTATGTGGTTAACTTTAATTGCCACAAGAGTTTGTTGTTGATTCATGTCCAGCCTGCTGTCCATCAGAACCTCTACATCTTTTTCTGCACAAGAGGTCCTAGGCAGTTATTCCACGGCCTGTGCTAATGGATGGGGTGGTTTTGTGCCAGGTGTAGGGCTCTGTTTTTTGTTTTGATTGCATTTGACAGAGTTCTTCATGTATTTCTCCAGCTTGTCATTTCTTCTGAATAGCAGCTCTGCACCCAGCATTATCAAGGACAATTTTTTGCCTCCTGTGAGCTTTCTACTGCTGTATATTCTGTTCCATAGTGCAGATGGTTGAAGACAACATGCATGTTGGAGCTGAAAACATTCCTTGGGAGTCAGGCAGTATTTGTAATTGGCCACCAGGTACCTTCCGAACCACTGACCATTATTCTTTGAGCCTGGCTGTTCAGTCAGTCCCTAACTCATGTTGTATTCCAGACATTCAGTCCACGTGTCCCCAGTTTAGCTACAAAGGTGCTGTGGGACAGTGTCAAAAACTTTGCTAAACTTAGCATGAAAGACAGTCAACGCACTCCCGTCATTCAGAGGTGGTCACTTCAGCACTGAAGGTTAACAGTGTTGTCAAGTTTGATTTGCTTATGGCAAATCTAGGCTGACTATTCCCAGTTACCCTTATGATCTTGGAAATGGCTTCCAGCTGATATTCCCCCCCCCCCCCCAACTTTACCAAGAACTGAGATGAGGCAGATCAGCCTTCAGTTTCCATGATCTTCCATGTTCCGTTTTTGGAAGAGAGGCAAGAAACTTGCCCTTCTCAGTCATTGAGGACTTCCCTTGTTCACCATGACATTTCAGACATGATAGCAGCTTTACAGTGTCATCAGTGAGCTCCCTTCCTTCTGGCCCTGTGTATCTGTAGCTTGCTTTAGACTTCTTGTGAAAATAGTACTTCTCTCCCCAGACACAGTTGCTCATACACAATCAGGAAGGCTTAGGAGAAGACCTAACAGTAAAGACAAAGAAGGCATTTAGAACTGAGACTTTGCCTTGTCCTTTCTTGCTAGTTCACAAACTCAATTCTGTAGATGCTTTTCTTCATTTTCTTATGCTGCTCGTCTGTCTATAAAGCCACTGTAATTAAATTTCTTATTAGTTTGAACTCTGGTTTAATAAAGTGGATGTGTATGTTGGTCATGATGGTAATGAGTGCTGGATTTCTAGCTGTGACTCACAGTGCTTTTCCTCCATGGTGACTGGAGGACTCTTAACACCTCTGCAAAGAAGTTCTAACAAAAGAATTCATGGTAGCTTGTACTTTCTCCCAAGCAGAGTGCCCTTCCACAGTGTATGTCTTCACTTTGTTTGGAAACCCCAGGTGCTTAGTGAGTGACTGTGTCATGGAAGGTGCGAGTGTGAAATGAGGCTAAAACTTTGCTACTTTCTCGAGATGCTATTAAGCTGCTTAGTGGAATTCAAGGTGCTAAAACTAGCATAAGAAGTCCAGTCTGGTTATCACTGAGGTAGTGAAGCTTTTAAAGCTTTGATCACTATAGTGAACTTCTGAGGGGAAAATAATTTGTGTTCTGCTTTCCCATCTTTTAAAGGCAGTTTGCTCTGAGCCTGTAGAGAGAAGCATGGGCTGAGAGTACTTATTGTCAGTCTGTTTCTATATATTTGATTTATGGATGGATTACGAAGTGTATGTGTGCATAGATATATTTAGAAAGCCTTAAGAAGGGAAGAGTTAATCTCATTAAAATGTTGATAATTAATGTAAAACCGAACATAGATATGCACTGTAGGATGCTGTGTAGAGGACTGACTGGTTTAACTTGATATTATTTATGCTTTTTTAGACTGATAACAAACACTTGAAGTGTATATAGTTTGCTAACCAGCAGGGTAAAATACATGCAAGCTTTTAATACTTGCTGTCTTTTTCTAGTTTTACTATGTATTCATAACAATCAAGAAAATGGTATCACCTAGTAAATGAATGGCTTATTGAAAAATTTATGTTGATGGGAATATATTTAGTATTAAAATTCACTATTTTTAACAGTATTTCAAGTTATATTTGATGTTTATTAAAATTAATGTTACCTACAGTTGCACAGTCTAAACAGTTTCACTTCATGATTTTAGAACTAGTTGGTCTTCCCTTGGTACCTTATTTTCATTTATGGGCTGGAGGAAGACTGTGAGCTGAACGCCACATAGGAACTTAACTGTGATGTGAACTAAGTGTAAGCTTAAAACCTGCCTCTGATGTCCTTAGCTCTGCTGTTCTCTACTACCTTCACTCAAGTGAACAACCAAGGTATAGCTCTCCTGGCAGTCCTTCTCCCTCTTCCACTAGTTCAAGCTTTAAGACCCAGAAGGTTCCTCTCCTAAGTTTTGTCTCTGCAGCTAGAGGTTTTTGGCACATATTCTAGGAGAGCACACCAGACTTTTCTGGCTTTCTAAAACCAGAGCAAAGTAACTCCTGAAATGAAGAAAATACTTGGATCAGGTTATTCAGTTGTCTGCCTCTCTGTTGGCACTTAGCACCTGGAAACAGTCGTGCCACACTTGCAGAAGCCTCCAACCAAGCAGACTTTCCTTCACATCACAGTAGCAAAACTTTGATTTTGGAAAAACTTGTGTTATTGTAATTTTATCCCTTGTGCAGGCCATTCTAACAAGTCAAATTACTTTTCATTAGGTTTAAGTTTGACCTGGTTTAGTACATGACTAAGTTGAATAATGTGTTTGCAGCTGTGGAAGCAGATGAACAAAAGAAACAGGATCTATTTAGTACTGCCCACTAATATTTTACATTTCCTTTGTATCCTCTTGTATGCTCATGGTATGAGCCATCTGAGGTGTGGTTTTTCAAGCTCTAATGAGTAGGACAAGTTAGTATTGTGCTTTTACAGAATACATTCTGGTCAGTTCTTGCAGCTTTATTTCAAATTTTTTCAGTGTTTGGTAGCTGATTATCCTTTTATTCCTTAAGGCCACTCTTCTGGAAGAATACCTGTGTAATCCAGGTTTGGTCACAGAATGGTACTAGCAGTAAAAATTGAAAGTCTCCAATAGGCTTGTGTCAGCTAATGATACGTAAATTTTGCAGCTACCTCTTGGTCCAAAAAGTTTAATGTTCACTGTTTTATAGCTATGGTACCTGAAAATTTAAGTGAATCATAGTTAAGAATTTTTAGAATTGCATTTTCCAGAGCATTGTTTTATGTTCTCCTTCCATTTACTTTCAGTATTGGAGGAAAAAAAAAAACTTACTGGTACACTGCCTGTAACTTTTGGAGAGTTGTGGTAAAGCAAACCTGTGCTGGGAAATGGAGTCTTTTGGAATATAGGAGTTATAAGAGTAACAAAAGAACCAGTGGATCAAGATGCAGAGTCTGGATAAGATGCTTTTTCAGTAAGGAATTGTAGGGGTTGCAACTTCTAAATTTTGGCATTCATAGAATCTAGTCCTGTAAAATAAGTCTAAGAGCTGTGCCTAGGTACTATTTGCAGATATTCTCTAAAAGCTGCTGGTTCTATAGTAAGAAACAAGTGCCCATGCAAATTATGAAAAACTCTGGTAAGGAGTACTGTCAGTTCAGTTGTGCAAATAATTTAATTATCCCTTTAAAGTCACTTCCCTTGTTATGGTACGTTAATGTATTTATTTTTATTTACTGTCAGAGTATATAGTAAAACAGTTCAACTCCTAGCCTCTTCCATGCAGGGAAAAAAAACTAAACATAAAAAAAATTTCAAAAACCTATTGCACCTAGACACATTATAAATTATATATAATGATGCCAGCTGAAATTGAAAGTCCAATTGTTCTAAATGTCATATGAACACAGACTGTGCCAGAAATTTGCACGCTAAAGAGGCAGAGCATGGGAAACAGGAACTTTTATTGCTCTTGTGTGCAGATAAGAAACTAGGGAAAAGGGAGATTAAGGCTAGATTTTTATTTTTTTTTTCTACACTGACTAGATCTCTGTGCCCAGTTCAACTCTCTGCTCAAAATTTAACCACTTTTTTTAGCCAGATACCTTAAATCTGACAAATTTTAGACTAGATATTAGGAAGCATTTCTTTACAGAACAGGTTGTTAGGTGTTGGAATGGGCTGCCCGGAGCAGCGGTGGTGTCCCCATCCCTGGAGGGGTTTAAGACTAGGGTTGATTTAGCGCTGAGGGATATGCTGTAGTTGGGAATTGTCAGTAGTTGGACTGGATGATCTTCAAGGTCTTTTCCAAGCTAGACAATTCTATGAAATCAGTAGTGGACTGTAAAAGTCTTGATTGATGTATCTTTTCAGTGTGGTGTAGAAAGCTGATTAGCAGAGTACTTGCAGAAATTAAATTCAGTAAAGGCAAGTAGCTGAAAGAAGCATGTTTTTCAATGAATAGTAAGAAAAATGCGGGGGGGGGGGGAGAAAAGGGACGAAGTTCTTAATCAAGTCTTGGAGTTGGAAACAAGCTTCCATGAGATGCCAAAATAATGGCCCTCGAAAACACCCATTCTGTCTGTGGGGCTTTAAAACCTTTTATTTGTGGACATGGAGAAGAGAAATAAACACTAAAGATGAAATAGAAGATGGTTATATAGACAATTAAGTAGGTGTTGAGGTATGTTAATTATGTTTTATGCGGTTTGAGTTTTGGGGAGGTGTGGTGCTGGGATTTTAGGGGAGGATGCATAAGGAAAAATCATTTTTTAGCTTGATACTTCCTGTGGTAAAGGCCTGTTCTGTCATTTGTTTCTGTCTTAGTTTGAGATGCCAAAAACCATTAAACAGATCATTCAGCCTTTCTGAGAGGAAGAGGAGCCCTTTCATATATCTGATCAGGAATATCCTTGTGTTATACTACTTCTACAAATAACAACGTATTGTAGGTCATATGAAGTCTTGGAAAGCAAGTACTTCGGCTCATCTTCCTTACTCTGAACCTAAACTGTTTCTCAGTGCATCTCAAATTGTGAATTGCAATGGTTATGTAGGAACCTCTCTCAAAAGGAGAGTGGACCCTAGGGATACTTTCTTGCATGCAAATGATTAGAAGGAAGAAGATGGAGGCAATCTTGATATAATTGATTAGAAGTGATATACTTGAAAGATTTGTAATCAAACATATATGTGGTATGTACCAAACAGAACACTGATTTGCATTTCCTGTTTTACCTTTAATATGTGTAATCTGATTGCTAGCTAAATTATGCCTTTGATTAATGGAAAAGCAATCAAGATTATTGTAACTCCCTGAAAGAATTTCTCATGGACTTTTTCGAGATAAAAGACATGGATTAATTAAATGTATAACACTGGAATGATATTAGTTCTAAAATTCTTGTTTCTGTGAAGTGATAGAACTTCCTGGCTAAATTGCTTATGCTGTCACAGTAGTGGAAGCAACATGATGGGAACAACATTTACTGTAAGCTTTCCCCAAATAATTCAGTACCCTAAAACTTGACCATGTGTAGGTTTCTCCCATACATGTGTCCTTAATGGCTATCAGGAGCAGTTTTGATATGGCTGTCCTATAAAGGCTTGGGATAAGTAGGATGGGAGACCTCCAAGACTCGTTAGTCTCTAAGCCAAGGAGTGGAGCTTTAAAGGAATTTAACAAACTTAATCATACAGTGTAGGCTTTTTTCACTAAAAGAAAACCTACATGATGTTTCTCTTAGCATTCATTATAGCCCTACTGGAATCAATATGAAAAAGTAGTCCTTCATGGGCAGAAGTAGGTAGGAGAGCTATTAGGTACCCTGAATAACCATTGGTTTACTGTGTATAAGTCTTTCAGTAGTCAATATGCATTATACATGCTTTCTCAGAGGTAACTTTCTCTTTTATGAACTCCTGAAGGAAAGAAATGCAAACTTAAAAGGCCATGTTCTGAAGGGTGATCTCTTACTTGTAGTTCACTTGTAGCTTTCCTTTTTTTAGATACACATTTGTCTTTGCTTTCTGTTCTCCTGAACTGTTTCTATCAGTGCTTGCTACAGTCAAAGCAGGATAAGTGAAATTGGTATCGGAAAAAAATCTGTCAGCTTTATTTCCTGTCACTGTTTTTTCATAATCTTTGAAGCGTTGACTCCTTGCTGAGAGCGCTTTAAATAAGGGCTTTGATATGATAACTCAAGTTCAATTAATAAACTCTAGTGTCCTGCAACTTGGGTGGTGTTCTGACTGCATCAGATAAAAATCATCAGTCTCTACACTCTAGAAGACCTGACTTTTTTAATATAGAAATTCTAATGACTTGGTATTTCTCATTTAGGTGCCATATGAAACACTGAACAAACGGTTTCGAGCTGCACAGAAGAACATTGATCGAGAGACTAGCCACGTTACAATGGTTGTGGCAGAGCTGGAGAAGACTCTGAGCAGTTGTCCTGCTGTGGATTCAGTTGTTAGTCTCCTGGATGGAGTAGTTGAAAAACTCAGTGTTTTGAAACGAAAGGTAAGTGCTGTTCTACTTTGTGATTGCCTTGTCTTTACAAAGTTAACAGAAGTAGTTTTCTCCAATGTTGTTTGCTTGGATTTTCTTTTCAAAATATAGGTAATGCTGGCACTGTAAACAGAGGCCTTAGATGTGCAACAAAACACCAAACTTAATGTATCTTGTGTCACTGGGCTTATGAAACATGATTTGGTGTTCCGTGACTAAATATAACAAACCTCTGTTGAGAGGTAAAATTAATATGTATTTATAGTCCTGAAAGGGAATTGCTCTACCGACAGAAAAGAAACAGTAGCAAAATTACTTGATTTGTATCAATTCCTGCTTGTCTAGTGGAAATGTTTGTGCAATTGCATTAATTGATCACTTCAGTAAAAACAGGGAGAAGATGAGTCTGAAAGCTGTTTAAAACCTGGGGTGGGGGCAGTTCTATGCAGCGTTGAGGCTTCTTTGCAGAAGAAAGGGCGAGTTGTCCTCAATTTTTACTTGAATGTTGTTTATAAACACTAAACTTGAATTTTGGAAGGTTCCTAGGGCATATTAGATTACTAAAATAATTTCTAAATAAGTTTAGCCAGATAACCTGCTTCTAGCTGTTAAGTTTGAACGCTTGCACGAAATACAGCTGAACTTTCATGCCTTTACCACATCTTTCTAAAAAGAATGAGGTAAAAACAAAGTATATAGTATAAGCCATCCTTATTTTGGATGGGAATATTACTCATCCTGAGACTCATCAGAACACTTACTTGAAACAAATCTTGCAGAAAAATGAAGGTAGCTTTGTTGCCTGGCTTTAGAACAGTACTTCTCCAAAAATAAATAGGTGAAACAAATGGTAGCAGAATCATTTCATTAAAACTTAAATGAAATAACCAACAGATATAAATCTTGAGACTATATTAAGTGAAGCATCAAAATACCTTGGAGGTTCATAACACGAAAATAACGCTGTCATGTATGTTGATTTGGGGTTTTCTGCTTGAACAGGTTAGCTAGGTGTTGAAAAGCTGTTCTGCAAAAGACTTCATAAATCTAATTGCTGTTTTCATCTTCGGTTTGTGAGATTTAGAGGTCTTGAAGGATATGTTTTCTTCACTTCTCTGTTACTTACAGAATGAAATTACTGCTATTTCTGAAAGAGGTGTTAGATTTTACTTGTAGGTGTGTAGTAATGATGTGGAGGAGTAAGTTATTTACTTGTTAAATCTTTGCTGACTGCGGGGGTGTGTCTGAAGGCATTGCTGAATGTTTTGGGTGCAAGGCTCCATTTTAGTGTAATTGCTCATTTGTTTTTGGCTGCCTGAAAGACTGTGGGGAATCTTACAGTCACTCAGAAAGAACAAAAGGCAAAAAATCTGTTTAACAGTGAAAGTTCTGAAATACAGAGGTCTTGTTTCTGCTCCAAACCCTCAACTCCAACTGTCTTCTCCATAATCTCTGCCCCGAGCAAAATGATTGTTTTCTTTAGGGCCTTTGGACCCATGTGGGATCTCTGTTTCCTCCTGTGTTTAGACAAGGATCTGATGAACTGCTGAGATGGCCTTAATAGAATTAGATGGTTCCTTTATTTAACACCTTACTCGATCTTTTAAAAAAGAGCTTTTCAACACAGCAGGTTTCTTGGGTTCTGAAAATGATCCTGGGGAAACCTAGGCCTTTGTGTTTTCCCTTTTGTATCCTGTTTAATATGCTTGTTCCCTCAAGTTCTATTGATGTCCAGCAGGGCAAGTCCAGATACACTTGCTTCAGAGTGTTTTGAAAGGATCTGTAGCTTTTCTGAATGCACTAGAAGGATCAAAAAAACAGCAAGAGCTGTATTAGTGCAGATACAAAACCGTGTAAGGACAGCCCTTTGGAATGAGAAGGGGCTCAACCTTTGTGCCTGGCTTCCTTAAATTCTCCTAGTTATGTTCAGAATAATTCTCAAGGTTGCCTTCATGTCTGATAATACTGCAGACATCTAACAAGTGAAAGGGAGGTTTGGCTTGAGTTAGTGTTTGCTTGCAGAATAAGAGACTCAGTTTGTAACTTAAAGTACTGATATCCAAACCATATGTTACACAATAAAGCTAAGTTCAGTAATTAAGTAACTCAGACTTCAGTGAATTTTAGTAAAAGACAATCTTTTATAGTGGCTAGGGTTTTAAATACTTGAATTTGGTATCAAGGGCCAGAGTCAGCCTTAATTGGGACAAATGCTTGGTAGGCATTTCTTGCACAAGTTTGCATTTATTTCATTGCTTTTCAAATATTGATCTTTCCAGAAGTCCTCTGTAAATGAGTATGCGTGATTAAAAGCAATTAGAACTAACCTGTGTTTCCAGAGCTGGAAATTATCCAGAGTATTATCCAAGGATGATACTGTAGCCTGAACAGGTTGAGTACTGGAAAGGTAGCTGTGCCAGCATGGAATGCAAAGGGGGCTGCCAAAAGCCAGCCAGGTTATTTGGTCTGTGTGTAGTTGGCAAACCTGCATGGACTTCCCTGTTGCCGTAGCTGTGCTGTTATTCAGACACATACCAGCAAGTTTAAAGTCACCACAAATAAGGCAACCCAACCCGAAATTGCATCATTAGTGATATATCACCGATGGGAAAGGTGCTAGGCCTCCATGGTCTTCTAGTTTGCTTTTACCTTAGCAAGCACATAAAAGTACTGCAAGTTTTCTTGTGTTCTGTAGCCTGTCATGAGCCACAGTTGTCATGTGCTGTATGCTGAGTCTGCTAGCTTTGAATTATGGTGTGTCTGTAATAAAGCTGCCTGGTAAAACTTGCAGCCCAATTATCAGCCATATAACTTTAAGGTTGAAGGAGAGTACGACCTGAGTGTTTGGTTTTTGACTTTAAAAAAAATGTTCTGGAGATATTTTGGGGTGTGTGTTTTGCACTGGGCTTGCCAGTATGTTGGTTTAAAAAAGTCATTCTGCTTCTGGTCAAATTTATTTTCCTAAGTAAGGCTCCTAATGGTAGAACTATGTTTCCAGAGTAGCAGAGGTAAGTAAAACAATACTGGTTTAACAAAACTGATAGTTTTTGGAAAAATAATCTTTAAGATCCTTGAATTAAAGGTGCCAAGAGGCCAAACATTTATATAATTTTCATTGTTGCATGACTGATTAAAATGACTCCAGTGTATTAGAAGTAATGTGGGTTTACCCGGCATCACTTCTCAGTAGGGCTAATTCAGTAGGACAGCTGCTTGAGGAAGAAGCTATGGCTAGGTTAGAGGTGGAAATTCCTGATTTTTTCAACTGTTTGGACCACATGATTACAAAGCTTCACAAAATTCTTTGTAGACTATTACAACAGTTGCTGCTGTACATGACACTGTTTCTGGTTTCAGACTAACGCACATTAAGCAGAAAAATCCATATACTCATAATGTCAAGTAAGTCAAAACTTACATAGGAGAATACCTCAGAACTGGACCAGTCATGGAAACTTACACACTGCCATAGGAAATGCCTTTCAAAATGCAAGAAGGGATATTGGCAGTAATTGTATAATATGTAAAGAACGTTTACAAACAATTCTTACTGTATTTTGCTTTAAAAGCAAGTCGAAAAGGTATAGCTCCTATTTATTCCTGTTAATGTTTACTTTTTAGGCAGTTGAATCAATCCAGGCTGAAGATGAAAGTGCAAAACTCTGCAAACGTAGGATTGAACATCTGAAAGAACATAGTAGTGACCAGCCAGCTGCTGCAAACATGTGGAAGAAGAAACGTATGGATCGTATGATGGTGGAACATCTTTTACGCTGTGGCTACTACAATACAGCTGTAAAATTAGCGAGACAAAGTGGTATTGAGGTTGGTAGCAATGTGCACTAGTTACTAACGGAATGGTAGTAAAGAGGAAGCTGGCAAATCAGAACAAGCTGCTTTAGCCCTGTAGCAGCTATTTTTGTGTATTAAAGTGCCTTTGTTACTAATGTTTATCTGTTAATCTTTTTAGGTCTGTTTGTTCTCCTTACTTTGACATAAATTTAATGTATTAAGTCAAAACTGAAGGCATATCTTTAGTCACAAATCAAATGCTTTTAGATAAACACCTTGCCCTATTAAAACTTTAAATAATTCTCAAATGTCGTATGGAATTGCTTGTTACAGGCCTTTTTAGGCTGCTGATGAAGCAGTTGGTGGAGCTTTCCATCTGTCTAGCCACACTTAGATGATATGTGTAGGTGACCAGACTGAGCAGAGCAGCATATGCTGATTCCAGGAGCAACTGTTCTATTGTATCATCCTACTATTTAATGCATCAAGAGGAAAACTGGCTTATACTTTTGAAAATAAATCTTAATACAGTTTGGTTTTCTAGTAGCCAGTATATCTTGGATGGTCCATTGAAACTTCTTGCTGTTTTGCTTGCTTTGCCATTTACCATTCTGTGGTTGTCACTTTCCTTTTCACTGGTTATCTAGTTGGTTTTGTTTCTGAAGTGTTTGGAGCTTGATGCTTGTGCATTGGAGCTTCTTTATGCAGAGCAGTGAATCCACACTGTGGTCTTCTGACAGCCACAAGGACATTAAAATGGAATCTTTAAGGATTTGCTGTTTATTTAAAGAAATCATGTTTTTCTAAGTTTAGGTAGCATTTGCTATTTGATCCTCAGTGATTGTTGAATATGAAGTTCTTCTGAGATTTCCAATTCCAGAAGGTATGCAACCCTTCCGGTTAAAATCTTTCTCCTATAAAATGCTGAGAGTTTAGTTGTATTATGTGACTTAGGTACTTTGCCAGTCTTAGGTGACAGAGCTGAACGCATCTCTCTGAGCTAGTTGAGGGGAAGAGATTTTTGTTACTGGTGTCAGATTACAGCATATGCATCTCTTCTTTGTCTTGTACAATTATCGTATCTATCACATGTCTCTGTTCGTCCTTGGCTGCTTTACCAGTCTGACCCTGTTCAACCAGCAGTGAATTTAGTAAATACCAAAAAGGAAAGAGCAAGTAAGGGTTGAATGGAAGGGAGAGGGTAAGTGGGTTACAAACTATTAATAGGAAATAGTCCTGGAGAAATTCACTGAAGAAGCTGCTATGCCTCACTAAAAAAACAATTATTCTGGGATAATTGCAGCTGAATAGTCAGCAACTCTTCTACTTTTGGTAGACGTTTCCCTCTGTTTTGAGCAGGAGCTCGTCTCCTGCTGAATCATCATGTTACTGTACCTACTAGGTCTGCTGAAAAAGCACTGTGGAAATATTTTCAGTTTTATAGCAAGTTCTATTATGCCCGATTAAGTAATGCTCAGCTTTCATTTAGACATGAACATGGAAGTCTGTCATGATACACTGCAAGACTGTGTGGTACAAAGCATTGCAATTGTGAAGCTTTAAAGCTTTTCATTCTGTTTGCTGAATAGAAACTTTTGTGTTTTTTAAGAAAAGTTTTAAATAAGCTTATTGAACTTCTGCCTTCAAGCCTAAATATTTTTATTTGCATAACATCAAAGTAGCTTGAATAACACAGAACTTAGTTGCACATGTTGAATGTGCTGAGGCTATATTTCTTCTAGTTTGCTAAAATTATGCTTTTTACTCAATATTGAAGTTCACATTTTGGCTAATTGAGCATAGTCGTCCCTCAGCCTCTTAACATTGTACACTTTTTTACTGTATGGTGATATGCATCGTGAACGGCTTTTAAAATGGTAAGATACTGAGACTTGATCATTACAAAGAATTTGTAGGTTTGCTGGTTTAAGATAACTTGTCTGTTTCTTTTTGTTCCTTTCTTGCTGAAAGATATGAGCATTGAAATGTTCTCAAGTCCTTAATGTAACATTACTGTAGAGATTTACAACATAGCACAGTATTCTTCTCATACAAAGTAATCTTTGTTTAGTGTAGTCTGAACTCTAATTTTGATAAATGTTTCCACCCCTGCAGGGTTCAGGAGCACATTGCTGTATAGTGAATGTTATAATGTCTATTACCTAGTATTTTTTTAATATATACCGAGATAATAGTGTTACCACTGGGTAGGCACTATACCCTAAGAAAGAACCTGAAAAAAGGAGGATTTTGCTCAACTTGTCCACCCGTCAGAGGTGAGACTGGAAGACAAGTTGAGCGTGACCCAGCAGTGTGCTCTCATGGTAAAGACGACTCAACAGTGCTCTCAGTTGCACTGGGATGAGCATCAGAAGCAGGGGAAGGGTGGGGATCTAGCCCCTCTGGACAGCACTGGTTAGACCCATCTGGAGTGCTTTCTCTAGGTCCCCAGCAGACACACTGGGGAATCTCCCTGGAATTTGAAATGTTCAAACACAGATTAGACTGGGCAGGTTCCTAAGTAGCCTGTTGTAGATGACCCTGCTTTGAGCAAGGAGGCTATACAACCTCCAGAGGTCCAAATCTGAACCATTCTCTGATTGTTTCTACGATTGCAGGCCACATGGCTAAAAGTGCCCTTCGCCACTATTTGTAAAGGCTGAAGGAAATGGTTCTTTCCATTTCAGCTGTAGCTTGTGGATCCTAGATTAAGCATCTTTCAGTAGCTGTTAGACCAGTCTTGAGAGCAAGTCTCAACTTGCTTGTTTTAAGTTCCTCACATAACTCCTGATCGCTAAGAGACCTGCAGAGCTGCTCAAGTGCTTCATCAGTGGAAACAGTTTTGAAAGCATTCTGTTTCAGTGACCAAAAGCATTAAATCATTCATCTGTTTACCAATAATACACAGCATACAGTTTGCTCAGGATTATGCACCATAGTGTCCAGTTCTAACAATTATTGATGGGCTGTGTCAAATTCTAGTCTGCTTTCTAAATTAGCTACCTTCATAGGAATTATAACATTCTTGAATCCTTTTCATGGAAGATAAGCACTTAAAAGTTGTGGATATAAACTGGGAAGCAAACAGCTTTTGAAAGACATGCTGGATATGATACATTATAGGGAATGTTAAATATTAGTTATAAACTCAAGTTAGGAATAACTGCTGGCATGTGGCATATATAAAGCATGGTGTTATATGTCAGTATAAGAAATAAACGGCAAACATATAATGTGTGTGATATGTCTTTAAAGAAAAATAATGCTGCTTGAGAAAGTAAACAAAATGAGTAATATTAAAGTAAGAGCTGACAGTCAAGGACATAAATGTCATGTTTGTGCCAAAGTAAATATTGGGGGGAGGGGATTCTATTGTGGACTTTTTTTCTTGATGTCTTCTGGCTCTCTTAATGATGTGAAAAACAGTTTGGGTTGAAGATATAAACTAGATGTTAAGTTTTTAGTTATTGCATACAAATGAAGCTCATCAGTATCAGCTTGTTACACTTAATAATGATCTTATTTTGACTCGATTATGACCTTGGAGTGCAACACCAATATAGAAAAATGTTTATTTTCATCTGCAGATTCATATATTCAGCTAGCTGGCAGGGTTGTCTGTCAACTTAAAATTTGCTATTCCATGTTCTGCTGCATTAAATGCTGTCACATTTCTGTGCCAACAATTGATAGGCAAATCTAGTTTTGGAAATGTGGTATTTCAGTAGGAAGTTGGTTGTTGTTTGTAGGTAAGTTTTATAATTAGGTTAAGTATGTAGAGCTTTGTTTGCTGGTTGTTTTTCTTAAATTTCATGCTTTTTCTAGCCCCTTCCTTTTTCTAGGAAGAAAAAACATGTAAGTGTCCTTATGTTCTTTGCTTAATTCTGTAATAGCCATAGTGACTTCTGCCTAAATGGTTGAAAACAAACCCATCTTCTGAAGCTGCCAATCTCTCTTGCAGGGTGTAAATCCTCTTTCTTTCTTTGCTTATACATTATTTTACTAAAATAAACTGTCCTTGCCTTAATGCTCATGCTGTACAGAAGTTGTATAAGCGGCAGTGTTTTTTTTCTGTGAGGCATGGTGTAAATTCAAAACAAGTGTTGTGTGTGTTAGAGAAGAGAGCAAGTGATTTAGAAATCTATAAAGGACTGAGGGACAGAAGAACTACTACACCCCTGGGGAGGGTGGGCAGTAGCACTGTAAGGTTGCAGGTATAAGAGAATGCTTGAGTTGAAATAACGCTTAAATAGCTTAAAAGTAGTTAACTTGACCTTGCATCATGGATTACGCATGCCAGAGTTTTGCAAATTAATGTTCTTAGATCAGTAATTATGTAGGTGCATCATCCTTCAAAGATACTTACCTAGCCATCTGCATTAATACCACAGCGTGCTTCTTGATTTTGAGAGTTGTGGGGAAAAAATTTCAGTATTCCATTGACTTGAAAAGTTTTGTCTAGGCATATGATCATTGTAAACATTGAGCTGTACTGGAAGGGCTTTTTGATACTTCAAGCAGTATTAAGCCAGTTGACAACAGTCCTAAAAAGATACGTTTCCTTGAAGTGGAAATTCAGATCTTCAGTTTTTATCAGTGTTTCCTTCTTGAGCAGAACTGCTAAATCTGTAGTTTATTTGTAAAGTGGTTTTAATTAATTAATTATTTGTAGTGAACAGGTAACAGTTATTCCCTGGAGAATATCAAAACAGGGCAAATACTGCAAAGCCATTTTGAAAGTATTACATTATCTTTTTAACTGGTACAGTAAATCTATTTTTTAAAAATAAATTGAGTAGTATAAATGTGAGGAATAGTAATCACTGAAAAAGATTAATATCCTCAGCATTCCCCTCTCTCCAGTTGGGCCCAATTCTTCCTTTTTCCTACTGCATAGACACAGCTTCAGTTTTCATAATTTAGAAGCCATTTTGAATGGATTAGCCTGAGTATTTGGAAAGGCACCTGCAACAAATTCAGGTGTGTTCCATTCTCTTATTTCATGATTTTCCATAACACTTTTATGTCCTTTGGAATAAGAGAAGCTTGACTTCAAGTCAAACTGCATGGATTTTAACCAAGTGTCTGAACTCTTCCTTCTATTCTATATCGTTGTTCCTTTTTTTAACCCCAAAGATAAAAATTCTTTTTCTTGCTTTATAAATGTTCTTCAACACCAAAATGGATACTTCAGCTGAGACCTTGGTAGAAAACTGCTGAATGATTTCTTTCTGTATTTTATAGAGCAAAATCTCACTGAAGCTGACATTTTTGAGGTCAGCCTTTCCCTTAATCCTGCTCCTACCAGTGACTCTCTCTTTAAAAAAAAAAAAAGTTAATATGGCCAGCACATTTGAGCATCACAGACAGGAACAGTATTAGGTCTTACATGGTTAGGGGAATTAGGAGTGAAAACTTAAATCTAGAGTGAAACTTAAATCTAAAATAGTTGTAACAGATAACATAATACAATTTGGATAAGTAAACTTTTCATACTTGAACAGGATGGATGTCAGTAATATGTGATTGCTTCAGTAAGAAATGCATATGAATGCTCATATGGAAACTCGAGTGAGGGAAGGTGTGTGATGTTAAAGTTGAAAGCTGAATAAGTACTTCTCTTAACAATCATACCACTGTACCCTTAGAAATCTTCCTTGTTAAGACATGTAGTCCAAGAATGCCTTGTAGGCAAGCACACAAATATATATTAAGTCATCAAAACAAGTTTATTTTCATAACACTTAAATTTTTAGTAGGTAAATAATATTCAGCATAATGCTTGACTGTATTATTTCCTTCTCTGTCATGCAGAACATAGACAAGCTGACTTTCTAATTGCATGCTGAACGGCAAAAGGTGTCTTTTGTCTGGAGCTATTTGTGTCCCTCTCCTATGACTTGGTGTTCCCACACTAGAGATGTTTGAGAAAACTCCGTATGGAAGAGCTCCTGAACTGGCATGACTTATTTAAAGGTGCCAGGGTGTTAACTTGTGCCCGTTTTGAGTTACCTTAAAGTACTAGGCTATAGATGAGCAACTCAGAAACTCCTTTAAATGTGTTTTGGCTGTTCTTAGGGTAGGCATGGCAGCTTTCACCAGATTGGTATAATGAATGTCTGGGTGTGTTCATCTGAATTTCAAAGTGTTGTAATTCCTGAACAGCCTTATGTCTACAGTTTGTCTCGAGCATCTTTGGGAATTAGAGTTATGTAAATGTGAAACAGTCAAGATCGATGCAGAATAACAAACTTTCTCATTACAAATCATTTGACACTTCAAAAGCCAACAGCATGAAGTGTGCTGTGATGTTAAATGTCTATTTTTTCGTCAGTTCTTCTAGACAAAAATGGGTTACCTATAGTGTATCATAACAGAGCTAATTTATTACAAAATACTTAGTTTGGAAGGCTAGGGATTGAAGAAAGATTCTTGAATTGAAATTTTACCTAAAGGGAAAACAGTGTTACCGTGTGGAGATTGCTCAGATATAGAAGAGGTTTGGATTCATTTCTGCCGCTGAGATTTTTCTTATTGCACATTCTTCCTGCCAGACATTCCTTCAGAGTATAATGCTTTCTCTTATTACTGTACTAAAGGACAGGAGTTAACTTTTTCTTGCAGAATGTGTATAGCTGCTAATACAGACTCATCCTGTGTGGACAAAAGCTTCAGGGCTCATACTCAACTGGCAAAGGATTTAGTTGCCTTTCCTCTAGTAGAAGAGGCTATGATAGAAAATGGCCATGGCTCTAGCTCGGACTAGAAGCTTTTTTTTTCTGCCCAATGATGCATCCTAAGCTTTAGAGGCTTTGTTGCACTGCTCCAGCATAGTCATTTATTACTGTACTTAGCGTGGTATAATGTACTGCTGGATAAGGTGCAGCCATTTGCTGAGCTACAAAAATTGCTGAGGCAGGAGTAGAGGATGCATTGGGAAAACAGCTTGCTAATAACCATTCTAAGTGCTAGCTGCAACTGTGAGGCTCTAACAAAACAGCTTATGTGCGTGAGCAAAAGTAGGCAGGCAAAACATTTCCTTTTATTTGGCTTGAACAGTCAATGCCAGATCTATAGTTTCAGTGACCACACCATGGGAAAGCTGCTGGAAAAACTGCAGGGAGAAGATAACTGGAAAATCACTGGGGTGGGTGCTTTTGCTAGATAGGAGATTAGAAGTCATATCCATGGAATCATTGAATGATTTGGATTGGAAGGAACTTAAAGACCATCTAGCTCCAACCCCCCTGCCATGGGAGGGACACCTTCCACTAGCCTGGATTGCTCAAAGCCCCGTCCAACCTGGCCTTGAACCCTTCCTGGGAGGGGGCAGCCACAACCTCTCGGGGTCACCTGTTCCAGGGCCTCACCACCGTCACAGTGAAGAATTTCTTTGTAATATCTAATCTAAATCTACCCTCTTTCAGTTTAAAACCATTACTCCTCATCCTATCACTATACTCCCTGTTAAAGGTCCCCTCCTCATCTTTCCTGTAGCCCCTTTAAGTACTGGAAGGCTGCTGTAAGGTCTCCCCAGAGCCTTCTCTTCTCCAGGCTGAACAACCCCAACTCTCTCAGCCTGTCCTCACAGGGGAGGGGCTCCAGCCCCTGATCATCTTCGTGGCCTCCTCTGGATCTGCTCAAGCAGCTGCATGTCTCTCTTATGTTGGTGCCCCCAGAGCTGGACACAGCACTGCAGGTGGGGTCTTAGGAGAGCTGAGTAGAGGGGGGAGAATCCCCTCCCTCCACCTGCTGGTTGCACTTCTCTTGTTGAAGCCCAGGATATGGTTGGCTTTCTGGGATGCAAGCGCACATTGCAGAGTGGTGTTGAGCTTCTTGTTAACCAACATCCCTAAGTTGTTCTTGGGGCTGCTCTCAATCCACTCCTCGCCCAGCCTGTATTTGTGCTTGGGATTGCCCCAGCAGGACCTTGCACTTGGCTTTGTTGAACCTCATATACCAAGGAACTTCAGAATCTAGTGCAGAAAGGCTTAGGGAATAAAGAGTAAACAGAATCAGAAGTGAGAAAAATGAGAAGTTTGAAATCAGACACAAGGTTAGAACATGATTTAATCACTAGAACCAATTACCAGAAGTACCAATATCTTCTAATTTTAGATAAAGGCAATAATCTTCTCACAGATAATCAAAGTAAGTTACTGGGGTCCTTTAAAAATAACCAGGTAAATTTAAAAGGTCTCTCCTATACGCAGGTCATGGAAGACGCTTGCGTGTGAAAACTCGATTGTACACCATGGGTTACTGTGTTTATTTTGTAGACAAAAACTTTTCTGGCTCTTCTGTTGATGAATCTGTGGTTTGGCTGTCTGTCTTTGCTTTTTTTTCTAACAACTAGCTCTGCAGCTGGCTTTTGAGTAGGACATTCTGTCAATTACTCTTGTTTATTTTCTCTGTAATCCTGTTAATGTGTGTAGCATTATACACTTAATAGTAGCTTAATGAACTTCAGGCAACGTTATTTCATGAACAGAGAGTAAGGAGGCCTCTTACTGTTAATTTGTGCCTCATTTTAACCGATCTTCAGTAACTGTGATGTTGCTGTTTTGTCACCACCTATGCCATTGTTTTCTTAATAATCTGTTTCCCTTTGCTCTCAATGCAGTTTATACATCCTCTGCATTGACTTTGAACTGTTGTAACCAGCAGCCTTTTATTCCTCATCTTGTACAGGGCAGACAAATGGGGTGGCAGTTTCAATTCATGTTACTGCCATCAAAACTTACTGCAGTGTCCCACTTCTTTCTTTCTGCATGTTTTCATGTAGGCAATGTTACTGTGGTGTGTTCCAGTCTTCCTGCTCCTGCCAACTGATGTCTTTTTCACTGTTTCTGCACTTGGGAAACATGCCTACCTCTTTCTTCTTCCCCAGATGGTTGTTTTCTACCTTGTAGCCCCTTGTGTCTGCCTTGTTCCCCAGTTGTGCAACGTTGGTCATGGCATCCAGATGATCCCTGGATTTGCTGTGTATCCATCACAGAGGAGACTTTAACAAATTAATATAGAAGACTGATTGGACCTTTCTGTTTGTAACTGCTCATTACTGCATTTCTATTTCAGTTCTATAGACCTAAATTATATTGAAGTTTATGTTGCAAGTTGAGGCTGTGCAGTTCAGAATGTGAATAGTCATTGAAAGCTTAAGACAGCTTTTTTGAAGTTGTTTTAGAGTGGTCTAAGTGTTTATTGTATTTCATCTACAAGTATTTTAAATGAATGCTTACTGTACTACTGAATGCTGAAGTGCATCAGCAAAGCCTTTTTTAATATGAAGCTCTTATGCATGTAATATGTATAGATAGAAAGTCAATCTTATTAAAACTGTCATTGGTAAGTACTCGTGGCAACAAGCCACTGATAGCTTGAGGCATACTAGCATATTTTCAATTTTGTATAGATGCTAGTAGGCAATTAAAAATAAAAAATTTACATCTTTGAAAAAATACATAAGCAGCATCTTATGGTATTATGAATCACCTACTTTATACAACAAATAGCCTAGTTTATAATTGTTGGGTTTTTCCACCAAGGACCCAGTCTTCTCTACAAAATGCTATTTTTTCCACCTCAAATCTTTTTTTATCTTATCTTAACTCTTCCTTTTTGATGAATTATCTTGTTTTGTGAATAGCTCATGGGGGATTTGAAAATACTGGTTTTGTGTGTTTTAGTACTTGTTTCTGGTTGGTTTTCAGCCCTGTTAAAGCTTCAGATTTCATATGTGAAACTTTCTGTGTTTTAATACATAAAACCCTTTATAATTCACATGAACATTTCTCATGCATTCCTTCTGACAGCTTTCCAGACTTGTGGCTGGAGATGTCATAAAACAGAAGTACTTCCAACTCATGCGCAGAGTGGAGACCAAGGGAGAGGAATGACTTTACCCAATTGTTCCAATTCTAACAATGTTATATAAATTAAAACCCTCACCTGAACACTACATAAATTTTGGACAAAAGCTATATTGCTATTTGAGAAATTATATTTTTGTAACTTTTAAGTCCTTTCTTACATAGAATCAAATCCATAGTTTCTCTTTTGTTGTATGTGGTGCTGAAAAGTATGAGCGATCTTCTTGGTGAATTTAGAGCCACATGTCTAGATCTGAAGCTGTATATTGAAGAGGTTTTTTATATTTGGGAATGGACTAATGAAAACACTGTTATATCTATTAGAGAAAATCATTACTGATTCTTTAAAAACTAACTGTAGTGAATTTCAAATGTTTACCTGCTGTGAAACAAACTGTACCTTTCATACTAATCTACACATTGCTATCTTTTAGTTATGACTCTGAAACTAATGAATTATTGTAATTTAAGCCAAAAAAATTTAGTTTGCTTGAGGTGTAGTGTAAAGATGTTTCACTTTCTAAAAACAAACAGTTGGACAAAGGCTACCACGTATGTGCTGATGCCTAAAGTCAGAGCTTTCTGAAGGCATCCCAGGGCACTCCTAAATTGCCACATTTGAAGAGGTCACTTCTAGTATGTGACTAAAACAAAACTCTTAGGTGGAGTTAATGTTGGTGAAAATTGATATTGTACTTTGACTACTGAGGTGCAGTCGGCTTGTACTGAACTGAATAAAATTTGCTTGAGATCTTTTGGAATAAAATAACTTAGTGAAATACTTGAGCATATTACCAGCAGTTGCACAAGCCCTACCAAAGTAGTAAGGCAAGCAAGCTTGATAGGCATTCACTATTTTTAGCAAGACTCTGCTTTTTTTGTATTTACTTATTTCCTGTAAATATGGGGAACTGTTACTGCCTTTTTCCAATTCACTACTGAATTCTCTTAATGGTTCGGAACCTTAAAGTTACAGACTTCATAGTCTTGAATTAAAGGTAGTCCACACTTTGATATATGCTTGACAGTTTCTAGCTTGGTTTACAATTTTGTAATAGACATAGCTTGTTTAATTTCAAATTCATGTGAAGCTAAAGTATCTACTGGTTAAACAAAAACTACCCTACTCCCTTTATATGCCTCATTATTTCACATCTGTTGTTCTTCAAATAACCTTCACTGTATTTTTGTGAATCACTTGTTCTTCCTTTCGGTAGCACAACCATGTGAATTCATTAAATTCTGAGCCCATTTTCATTTTCCTCTTACTTTTGGTGTCTCAAACTAGTGTTTAAAGTAGCAATCATTTTTCATTACAAAGCAGTTAATCCATGACTTCTGCAATTCATGGAGCCTGGATTCCTTCATGTTGGTTCTATAGCTGATATAAGCTTTACTCTGAATGCCCTCTCTGTGGAGAACTTCAGCAGATCTTTCCAGTGTTGACTCTTTGGTGTCTAGTAACTAGTACACGTTTGCTGCAATCTTTCCCTCCAGTGAGGGCAGATACTGGAGTCTCCTGAAGAGAAGATGCTGCTAAGGAGAGCAACCTGGCAAAGGGTGAGATCCCCTGAGAATTCTGCTCTTGTCAACTCCTGCTCACACTGACCAGAGAGTCCAAAAGCTGTTCAAAGGAGGGGACGTGCATATACATGCTTGGGATGTTCTTACTAACAACCCATCTCAGAAAATGGAAATGCCATATAGGGATATAGCTTTTATGTTGGCCAGGAGTATATATGTAGTAATAATCATCATAAAGGAATCTTCATTCTTCATAGCATTTTATACCTTAATAATTGGAGTTCTGTGCAGAATCATAGGGTTGGTAACCTCCCTCCCTGGAGGCATTTGCAGCTTAAGAAGCAGTGATATTTTAAAAGCTATATATATGTAAATCAGGCAGAGCACAGGGTGATGAATAGATGTATTCTCTGTTTAAATAAGTGTCTCTGACTTCACTTAAGTTGTCTTCAGTCTTCATGTGCAGTTTTCTCTAATAATAAATGGTTCTCTCTACAGTTTGCACTGTTGTAATGGAATTAAATAGTCCTTTTATGATAAAGTTCATCCAGTGCTTAGTTACCCTTCTGGTAACTGGCTAGTGACTGTTGAATAGAAGGGAAGGTTAGTTCACTTGTAGTCCAGTAGGTTTTTTTAAGCAGAAATGTAATATCTAGGTGGTACTCCCTTGCTTGTACTAAAGGAATAAGACTGTGTATGCTGTGTTTCCCCTCTTTAGTTTTTGGATAATTGTCAGTAATACTTGTGGACAGAGTTCTTGCGCCATTTCAAATTGTTTTTCAGTACAATTACAGAAGTCTAACTGAAATGAAAGAATCACACAGAATCACCTAGGTTGGAAAGGACCCTGGAGATCTAGTCCAACCGTTCTCCTAGCACAGTTCCCACCTACAGCATATCCTTAAGCTCCAAATCGACCCTACCCTTGAACACCTCCAGGGATGGGGACTCCACCACCTCCCTGGGCAGCCCATTCCAACGCCTTAACAACTAGTTCTGTAAAGAAATGCTTCCTAATAGCCAGTCTAAACTTTCCCTGGTGCAACTTGAAGCCATTCAAAGTTTGATGTTAATGAGTCTTTCTACCCAATGTCAGGTATTCTGCATTTGTAAGCAAGTTAAGGCAAGGTAATCTATGCAAAACTGTCTTGGTGGTGATGCACAGGAGGCTGGAAAGTGCTTAGAGTTATGCCTTGCTAACAACAGAGAAGTAGCCCTGTGCAGTGCAGGGTTCTCTTACACTTCTTCAGTACTGGAAGTATTGCAGTTGCTTTTACAATGTGAAAACTGAAGTTGTGAAATGGAGGACTTTAGTGTTGCAAAAGATGCTAATTAAAGACTTGAGAATTGCTTTTTAGTTTATATACAAGTCAGAAAATGTTTGCCGTGATGCTGAATGCTATGTTCAGTTGGAGGGGGAGTGTGCATCAACGGATTTCTTGCTTCAGCTTTTTCTCCACCTGCAAAACTGGTGGCAATGTTTCCCTAAAATTACATATTTACATTCACTCAAGTTTATATGTAAACAAATTTATATAAGAGACTCTTCTTGTAACAGCATATTAAATCATAATGCTGTTTTGGGAACCGAGGCAATGTATCTGTATGGTCTACAGCCTATGTAATTTAGAATTGAAGAATACCTTCAGAAAACTCTTCAGGATTGGGGTCTTAATGGGGAACTTTCTAACTTGAACATGAGATACTACTTAAAACTGCTAACACTGCTAACAAGATGTGGCAGACAAGTAGTTCTCCAGCACTGGCCTATGTAGAAGAGCTGTGTTGGTTTTGGTAAAGCTAAATAATCCTGATACTCCTTACTTCTATTGCCTTAGTCTTGGCTAATGAAATACACCATGGAGAAGCATCAAGAGGTAGGCACCACCAAAAAAGAAAGATAGGAAAGCATGGTCAGATTAAAAAAACTTGGGTGACATAAGCATGTATGGGTTTTTTTTTAAGTTTAGTACATAATTGTATCTTGGTATTTTTCTTCTATCTGAACGATTAAGACTTTTTATTAAATGTGAAAGCTGTTTCTTTCCCTACAAATAGATTTTTTTCAATGATTTTTTTATATTGTTCCCTTTCTATCTAGTTAACAGAGAAGAAAATCCTATTTATTGGTGCAGTTTAAATGTGATTGTTAGTTCTGAAAGAAACTCTTTTAATAAAAAATGTTCTCCTCTGTTTTCTGGATACATAACCATCTATTTAATAGAGACGGCTGCCAAGCTTTGACTTTTTGGCAACTGCAAATCTAATTAGCATTTCTGTACCAAATAAAACTTTTTTTATCTTAAATTTGCAAAAGGAATGTAGGCATTCTTTTTATTTAAGAGAATTTTGTCTGTCTCTGCAGCAACTACAATCTTTTTGCTCATAGCTGAGGGTTGCTATACTAACACCTGATTGATAAATGCATATAGTTGGGATTCTCTCACCAGCTCATTGACTTTGCACAAATGCTGCTCTTATGGTTCTTTAAAAAATAACTTTTTTTGTGATTAAGCTTAAGCTATAAAACGCAAACAAATTAGATGGAACCAGTGATTTATTGTCTGCCTAGCATATCCAGTCTTTTTTTTAATATAGAAGAAAATGCTTTTGTTTTAATTTGGTGTAAAAGCAAATGCTGTTCATTAAGAGGACTTAGCTCAAAAACTTGAGAATATGTATGGAGATGTTATTAGTTTTAACTCAGATTCAATCATCTTCCCATTCAGCAGCTATGTGGAAAAATATGCAAGCAAGATAATGAATGTGGTTGCATTACATGTCAAATTACTTATACAGATGAGTTACATAGGCAAGAGGTTGGGTTTTTTGTGGTCACCTTATCAGCACAGAGGAATAATGCAGTTCTTTTTTCCACTTGAGACTGTCATCAGAAAAACTTTGGAATACCAAAAAATTTTTGAGTAATACTCATATGTGCTTGTAGGAAAAATTAATAAATATATTAATTCCTTCTGTGGAATAGTTTGGCATCCTTTCATTCCATTTGCCAACACATTGATAAAATTATTTTTTTTTATCCTTAAGGGGATAGGAGGAGCCAGTGACAGTCCAGTCTTAATTTTGTTCTATAAACTTGTAACTGCTTTAGCTGTGACTTCAGTCTGACTTATCTGGATTTGATACCAATAGAGCTATATGACACCCTTTATTCTTTTGATGGTATAATGGTTTTGTTGCTGTGGTCATACAGTCTATAAAATGTAGTTGCCTGTCAACTATCCTTAATGTTTTGGTTTTTAAACTCACATTCAAGTCATAAGAGAAAGCTTTACTAAAAGCTACAACTTGTGCTGTATGTGGCCTGTTTATAGTTTTGTAAATAACCATTCTGGGAAACCTGACATTATCTGGTTCATTTTTCCAATAGTATTAGACTTCTGTTATAAGGAAAAACTGGCTAATGAAATGCAAGATGCGAATGTGATATGCCTGCTGCTACTTCTATTTTTTTATCTTTGTCTCAGGGAGATATAAATTCTAAGACTAAGTATATTCAGCTGTTCTAACAGCTGAACATGCCATCGATTTCTCAGCGTTGCTTTGCTCACTAGAGCTACTGTAATATTTGTGATATTCAGCATTTCAATTGTATAATTTTCAGCATTTTTCTGTGAAGTCTACAGAACTTGTTCAAAATGAGAGTGCATATTAATCTTAATACCTTAGTACTGGGTTTGTGTTTGTGTATTGAATATGGTTTCCCACAGTGTATTTTTTTCAGTAAAGTATGAACTGTCACAGCATGATATATTTATGCAGCTCCAAAATAACTTCTGGCGGTGCCAATTCAGAATGGATCCAGTTCATAGTGTTTGGGAACATCTACACAAGTCTCATTTTCACCAGAAATATAGGAAAAAAAAAATTCTTTGATACCCTAGTAGATCTTAAATTGTTTTCAGTCATGTTTGCCTTGATTGGTATGAATGTATAAAGCTCCTGGTAATTAAGTAGCACAGGCACATTCCAGTTTTGCACCAGGCAAATTTGATAGTAGATTGCTGCATTTTCTTCTAAAACATCTACTTGTGATAAACACTTGAGGAATCTTGTGGCTCACCTGTTGCCTAATTGCTTTTTAATATAGTAAGTTTGTTTTACAACCTCAGTGTCAGATGTTGTAGACACGTGAGAAAAAATATATTAGAGAGTTCAGACCATGTAGGACTTTGAGTAAAACTCAATATACAGATGGCTAGGTAAAGTAGATCTAGATTTTCCTCTTTTCTGTAGTTCTTGCTCACTTTAGCAAATGTTATGACATTGTCATGGTCTAGTTGACATGGCTTTGAGGAAATCAGGTACTCCTAGAAGTGTGAACTGCACTGAAGTGATCATGAGATCTGGTCACTTGTTGTGCAAAGCTTCTAAGTTTCATCTTTACTCTTTCTTTTTTTTCTAGTTCTGTTGTATATGTAGTCTCAGAAAAATACTCTATCTCACTACCAGAGTATGTCAGAACATGGAAATGCAGTATTTTAAATACACTGTAATTTTCTGTAAAGAACTAACCTAAAAATCAGAGGTATCTAGAACAAAGCCTTTTTTTCCCCTCTGTATTTCCGTTCTGTGGAAGAGTGGATTGCTGTGTAAAGTACGATTTAATATGACCTGCTTTCCTTTTTTGTTTTTGAAGGACTTGGTAAATATTGAGATGTTTTTGACTGCTAAAGAAGTGGAAGAATCATTGGAAAGACAAGAAACTATGACTTGCTTGGCTTGGTGTCATGATAACAAATCCAGGCTCAGAAAAATGAAGGTATGAAAATGTAATGTGTTCGTGTTTTGCTTAAATTCTGGTTTTCTAAACTACTTTGATACTTGATGTGGTCAATTTAGTTTGAATTACAGGTGTTTAAATGAGGCCTTCTATAAAAGTAAGGACAGCAAGGTACAAAACTCTTCTTTTAAGAAGGTGTAGGTAGTTGGAGCTAAACTAGCTCATGCAAATAGCAAACCTGAAACTGGGTGATAGGCCTTTTTATGGGTGCGAGTTTTGTCTCAACAAATTATGCTCAAATAATATTCAGGTGGTTTTAATGTGATTTGCAAATGTCTGAATGCAGATGTAAGTAGTGTCTTGATGCATGTGAACTTACATTTATAACTCTTTGCAGCCTGCTGAAAATATAACTGTTTATATATGACAATGTCTTAAGAGTGAGATTAGTTGGTAAACCTATGTCCTGAGGCCTAATGCTGAAAGATATCTCGTTCAGATTTTTGTCTTAGTATTTTTTAAGTGTTGTATGTAAGACAATAGAACTTGAGTAAAGAACTAACTTTCTGTGAGGAACTTCTGTTGAAATGGGTTTTTTTCAAAAACAAAAGCAGAGTCTAATCAAGTAATAAACACAGTAAGTCTTTCTCTAGCCATTGAAGACCATGACCTGAACACGCTGTATGCTTGTTCTATTGCAGTTGGTTTGGATTTCCTTGTCTCTTAAATCCTGCATTTCAAAACATGCTGTGATCTTTTATAGGGCTTGCAGAAATCTGTTTTTAACTGATATTAACCAAAATCCCTGCCTCCCTCAAAGATGTTTGTGTCTTACTTTTTTTAAACTAAGCGCTTTCTTTAACCAAAAATGTTTGAGTGCACTTAGTGATAAGCAAAGAGTGACGTTCTCTGTCACTCAGGGGCGCCAAAATGAGAATGAACCGAAGATGGGACGCAAAAGTAAATCGGCCAGTGATTACTCTAAAGAAAATGATGATCTTGTTATGGAAACCATTAAAGGAAAACCAGAATTGGTATGTAAACACTATTGCATAATTATACTACTAAAAAATCCCCCTTATGTAATCCTAATATGTTAAGTAATATAAGAAATAAAATCTGAACATCCTACTTTTTCATCACCAATCTTCAACAAACAATAAATAAGGAAAAACCTTCCCCATCCCTCTTTTTGGAAAACAACAACAACAACAAAAAATCTATTTCTGCAAGCCCTAATATTTTCTTTTATTTTTTTCTTAAAAACAAACAAAAACCAAAGCTAAGGCTGTGAGAGATCAAAGTTAAAAGAAGATAAATCACTATGCTTCTTTTTGAAACACAAATAAACATTTCTTTTTCTGGTTGGTTAGCTGCTCATCAAGGTTAATGTTAATCCCAGCCACCACCTTAATGCAAGCCTAATCTAAAAATTCAGCTATGTTGGCCTGGAAAAGAATGCAGCCCTATAGTCTTTACAGATGTGAGCTATCTAAACTCTTACAAATAGCTGCTGCTTGTTTGAAGATACCCAGAGCTGAAATGTATGCATCATCTGATTATCTAGGACTTCTAGTTAAAATTGTCTGCAGAACCCATACAGCCATTGGCTTGCAGCTTACTTGAGGATCCATAAAAACAGAACATGAATTCTGAATGTTGTTTTGGGATGTTGGTTTTCTGTTGTTGAAACAGTTTAATGAAATACTAAGCCCTCTATATTTAGCATCATTAACAGCTGAAAAGCTTGATCAGTTTTTTAGTAGAAACAAACTTAGCTAAAATTCTAAATGACAGTTTTCTGTAGATATAACAGGGTATTTTAAAGTAGTCCTATTTTAAATTTTCAAATAAAATAGAGGAAAAAACTATTCTCTGCTAAACGTGGGCTTGAGTACAGAAAAATGCAGTTGGAAAATAATTTATTTTCTATCCCTTAAGTATATTTTAACATGTGACACAATGTATTGTTTTTAATGTTTGAATGGCTTACATTTCAAATCTTAAGATAACCAATTGTTGCAATGTGTGCGTTAGTCACCCCATGCAGTTAAATGATACAAATTTGGAGTTGCTCAAATCCCTGCTGAAGTCACTGAGGAATTTTGATATTACTGTGCTGATGGACAATAAACAAAAGGCAACTATTCATTAGAAGCATGGGGGAAGAAAAAAAACATTTGCCAAATGGAGCAGGGTAACTCAAGGAATACAGCTCTTTTCAAGATTCAGAGGACTTTGGGTTTTTGTTATTTAAGTAATAAAACAGTTGACTGTGTCCCTATAAAGAAGCATAGTGACTTGTTCTTTTAATGGGGGGAGAATCTTTTTCTTTTTAATTCCACATATTCAAAGTTTTCTTATAGATTTTGTGAACTGGTGATGGAATTTGATTTAAAGGGACACTGTCAACTTCATTAGGCTTCAAATTTTACCTTTTTCCAAAAAACAGGTAAATGTCACTTGGTTTTCTTGTTTGAGACTTGTTTCCAGCATGGCTTTTAGATGTTTGACAAGAAGAGCGGGATAGAAGTTTGAAGGGAGGGAGGGAGGGGATTGCAGCAACTTAAACTCTGTGCTGGTTTTTGTTAATACTGTTTTGGAAGTCCCCAATATTCAAAGACTTGGTTTTTCCTTGCAGTCTTCTGGGTAGACCTCTCTTGTCTAAATTTTCATGTAGCCCCAAATTTCTGTGGAATCTACTACTTTAAATTGTAAGAAAGTACAAAGAAACCACCTGTTACTCTCACTTGCATCTCAGGTAATGATGCTTTCAGTCATTAGGAAAAAGTTCATCCCTGCTAAATACTGAAGTTCTGAAGGAGGCAAGAGGAGGAGGTTTTTGTTTGCTTTTAGGGAATTCTGAGCTGATGTTTTGTCCTGTATGTAAAGTCAAAATTTCAACTTTTTTTGCATGAATGCCTAAAAGCAAGCAAACAAGGTTGCATGTTATTAACACTTTCTTTTTGTTGTGCACATGTAGTACTTAACATACTGTGCAGTGCAGTGTTAGCACCTTCTAAGACCCTGTCTTGTCTTTAATCTCAGAGCTGTCTGGAGTTCAGCCTAAGGATTCAGGAGTTCATTGAACTCATTCGACAGAACAAGAGACTGGATGCTGTGAGGTATGAAATTAGGATGCTTACTAAACAATTTTCTTAACAATATGGTATTATGCTTCATTAGAGACATGTGACTATTATTGCAATACCCAGAAGCCACACTACTTTAAAGGATCTTGCTAGTGTGAACAGTCTCTATATTTAAGATGGAATTGATTTTTTTTTTAAAGTAAGGTGTCATTCTTTTATGCATCCTTTTAAAACTTCTTGTTGTTGCAACTCTGCATCTTCTTGCTCTTCAAAATCAAGGTTTAGAGAATTAATTTGTTCTATAAAACAATTTTATTTTCTGGTGGCATACAATGTAATGAACATATTTACCCTTAACTAGTTATCAAGAGGTACAGCAAGCTTCTTATAGGAACTCACTGCAGCTTTAATCACAAAAAATACTAAAAGGTTAATAAAATACACATCTAACATTTCAATTTTGACTTAATTCTGCTTTACTATCTTCATTAAACATTTTGTTCTGCAAGTTATGCTTTAGAGCAGGCTCACCTTTTGTGTTGAACATATAATTTGGAGTTCTGGATTATCGTGTGAGAATAACAAGTTATGTTACTCCCATTCCCTTCCCCTGGCTCCAAATAAGAAACCAACTCAATATCCATTTTCACCTCTTTTGAACTAGTTCAGTGGGGACTACTTCGAGAAGAAAGTAACACTGCCCAAGATGGTGTGAACCAGTAACAGAACTCGAGTCAGACCTAATTGCTGCCTGACTTCAACCATGAGACAGTCTCTCTGGCAATACTTACAATGTACATAAAGCAATTATGCTTTTAACTTAGTGGTCCTGATTTAAGGTGTTGGAATAATGTTCCAGGGTAACACAGGAAACCAGTTCTGCTGAAATGAGTGGAATTTTGATACTGGGACTATAAAATGTGTTGAGAAATTTGATAAGCAGTGATCTTGTCATCGTCACAAAGTATGATGCAGGTGGCAAAGCTACTGGAACTTACACATGAACAAGGCAAAGAGGAACTCACAGCAGTTCTGTTTCATAGAGATGACAAGTTTTATAGCCAGACTTGAAGCCTTGCTAATACATTCTGGTGATAACACTGTTGCTGTTAAGCATTTCTGACAAGTTTTATTTTAAGGAAGTTGCAAGTCTTACTACTGCCTTTAAAACCAGAAATTGAAAACAGCAGGAGGCTTGTATTTGTGGCAGAGCTGTGTTTTGGTCAAAGGAGCAGAGCTATAGAAAACGTATGAAGTATCGTAAGTACAGACTGAAGCATTCCAGTGCATTCACAAGTTTTAGATATAAAAACTCTTCTGCAGGGCAAACCACATAACTTTTCTTGAGTAGAATGGATAAAAAAGAGTTAGGTTGTTTTAAAAACAAGAATAAAGCAATAAGTAGTGCAAGTATGTGGAGAGGCCAGTATAATACTAACAACACCCCCAGAGTTACCTTAAGTTTTAGAGTTATTTCCAGTTGCTATTTCTAACTTTTTCAAATGTGTTGCTTCTTTGAGCTAATCATATCATTTCTACTTTGCCCTAGTTGGTGTTAAATCTCACTGTTTTGGCCCTAGCCAGTGCAAATGTGCAGTCTCCTAAACTCTAGCTAATATTGGTGTTAATTTTTTTAAAAGTCAAAAAAAAAAAACCCCAACCCACACAACCTACATGCTATCATTTAGATATGTGCTCTTACCCTTTGACAGAATTGTCAAATCCAAAGGAATTGTCAGATATTTATGAAAAGTATGAAAGACACTCAACATTACCTGTCTTCTGAAGCCCATGGTGCTCTTTATGTCCAACGAATACTATGCCTTTGTATCTTCGGCTTTATTCTCTGCTAAGTTTGCTTCTTTGCCAAATGTGCAGTCATGCATCTTAACAATGAGTAGTCCGTGCTCTAAAAACTATTTTATTGGAGCTGCAGCTTCCTTATGTAGCTTCGAAACCAGAGGGCAGGCATAGAGCTGAAATGAGGAGATAGGCCGAGAACTGGAACAAAGTAGATAAGGTCATTCTGTATTTTATTGTTGTTACTCGATATTTGTTTCCCTTTGATCCCTTTTCCATATCAGAAATGGTAAAATTTGCAGGCTGTCAACCCTCAAGAGAACTCAGCACTCTGGGCATGGAATAACTTGTACTGCCATAGTCCCTGAGGTTTAAAACGTATAGCTTCTATCTACACTGCAAATATGCATCCATATTAAATGTTAGGGGTGAAGCATGTATGTTCCATACATCTATTGAAATTCAGGGTTGACACATTTTACACTCAGCGATTATAACTTGCCAGTCATAACAGTGCTGCTTTAACTTCATGTCTTGTAAAATGAAAAGGAGCTGCAGAAGTCCTCTGTCTTAACTCCTTTTTAACAGAGTGTGCATTCAGAGCTCAACATCTCAATGCTTTCCTTAATGTGGCTTTAAAATATTAGTTTTTACCATTTCATTCTACTTTGCTTCAAAATAAATATGTAATGAATAAGGGAAGATATTTTGCGAAGGTGTAGCATAAATCTCATTGCTTCTAGCAAACTGTTGCAACTTGTGTTTTTATTAGCTTGCTTCTGTTAAGTGCCTGCAGCAGGATTCTTTCAGTATTGTGTCCGTGGTGCAATAAATAGGTCAGGCATCCATTAGAAAGCAGAGAAAGGCTGTTTACCAAGTAGTTTCCTGTATGAGTGGAACTCGGAGAACTGACATTTTGTTGAAACGCAGCTGGTGTTTAAATAAGTTTGAAAGCTTTGCTTACTGCCTGCTGAGAACCTCTAAAGTGACATATTGCTTTTAGGTTAAGATTGATGTGAGCTTTAAAATTATACATCTTATTAAATAAGTGTTTGAATTTCTGTAGCTTTTTAGAATATTAGTCCGAACAGGCTTTCCTCTAAGGTAGCTTATCAGAGTAGTCTTGAAAGTGCAGATTTCAAGACTACGAAAACTATTTCTTGAATACAAGAATAAATATCTTAAGTACATCACACAAAGGTTTTTTGCCTAGTATCGTTAGCCTTTAATTCCCATAGTCTCTTTGGTTTGGGTTTTTTTAAACTTATACCTGTTACAGTACAATGAACAAATGATTACACTAATTTCACACTTCTGGGGCTCTCACATTTCATTCTGGAAAACCTGAGAGCCTTCTACTACTTTGCTCTTATGAAATGCTAGAAATACACAGAGTTCTTCGCTAAAAGCTTAACAAAACACCCTGTGCACTTCTTATTCTTGGGATACAAAGGACAAAAAGAATAAGTAAAAATAGATAATGATGCACAGACTTAAGAGAAAGTGGCCACAGTCTATTCATTTTTGTAAACTCCTACAAGGATGAATAAACACTTTGTTCCTTTGTTTTTGTTATGGTGGGGGTGGGGTTGAACAGATGTATGAAAATAATAACATTTTTGAGGCTTTGAGTGTAAGTTTTGCTAGCAGTCATAATGGTCTCTGAGATAAAGGCATTCAGGTACTGGTTAGAAAGTCCTTTCTTGATAATATGTTATGTTTGTTAATTGCTACTTGCTGGTAAGTATGTTCACTCTTATATTCAGGCATATGTAGATACGCACATACACACTGTGTAGCTTATACTTCAACAACTTAATGTAGCCTTAGCAGACAGTAAACTGTAAAACTTCATGTCTTTCATAAATATCCTTTTATTCTTCGATTTGTCAAGAACAGTATGTCTGCTGTACCTGCTTGGGCTAGAGGAACAGCCATTTCAAACAGAAGATGGACTTCGTGTCCACAGAGTTTACAGAATTGTTCTGGAATTTGAAAAAAACAAATTTTCTACCTATTACATTGATATGTCACAAGCATTTAATTAGTGGTTTCAGTGATGGTCTAGTGGCCATAATTAAAACTTATTTTTTTAAAAAACTATAGCCTCCTGCTCTAGCTATACTGACTAGTGTGTGCTAGTGGTGGTAAATAAGCATTGTAAGGTTCATATATACTTCCAAGAGCGTAACATTTGCACAGAGATGGAAATAGCTGAATGAAAAGGCAAGGGGTGAATAATGGCACGAGGGCAAATAAGGTGTTATTTAAATGTTTTGCATTCATGAGTACTCACATAGTATTGTTTCTTGCTTTGCAATCTAAAAAAAGACTTCAGAGTGCTATGAATTAATTGAACTTGCTTCTCTTTTAAAGGATATCTTGCTCAATTTTAATTTCTCTGTGCTTTGCACTCAGGTGATGAGTTCAGACATTCGCATGGCAGGCTTTGTGCGAAAACTTCCTTGTGTCGTTAAGGGACACGGGTAGAAGGGAAAGTCAGGAGGTAAAGACCAACAGAAGGTCACTTAAAACCTGATTCCTTCTGGCTGAACCCAAAATGGCCATCACATGCCAGTATGTTCAGTACTTTGTGAATGATGGAAATGTTGGATTGCTGAGCACTTCTTTGAATGGCTAACACATGCCATAGTGATTATATATTTTACATAAAACAAAGTGTTAATACTAGGTCTTCTTGAACACATATAGTAAGTGTGGCCAGTATTTGCTGTTGCAGCTCAGGGCCTTCCTATAAGTAAGGGAGATTTACTGTTGAAATGCTGTAAGAGCAAATTTTCAAGGCCTGACAGGGGGAGTAGGACCACGGTACTAACAAGGCTGGTGCAAAACTGAAGTACCACTTCTGTCTTACAGGTTGGTTTGGATTGGAAGGGACCTTAAAGATCCCCTAGTTCCAACCCCCTGCCATGGGCAAGGACACCTTCCACTAGAGCAGGTTGCTCAAAGCCCCGTCCAACCTGGCCTTGAGCACTGCCAGGGAGGGGGCAGCCACAGCCTCTCTGGGTGACCTGTGCCAGGGCCTCACCACCCTCACAGTGAATAATTTCTTCCTTAAATCTAATTTAAATCTACCCTCTTCCTTCTTCTACCCACTTCCTCTTTAAAGCTATTAGCCCTTGTTCTATCACTACATGCCCTTGTAAAAAGTCTGTCTTCATTTTTCCTGTAGTCCCTTTAAGTACTGGAAGGCTGCTGTAAGGTCCCCTGGAGCCTTCTCTTCTCAGGCTGAACAACCCCAACTCTCTCAGCCTGTCCTCACAGGGGAGTGCTCCAGCCCCCTGAGCATCTTTGTGGCTTCTTCTGGACCTGTTCAAGCAGGTCTGTGTCCTTCTGATGTTGGTGCCCCCAGAGCTGGACACAGCACTGGGGGGGGGGTGGTCTCATGAGAGCAGAGCACAGTGGGAGAATCCCCTCCCTCAACTTGCTGGCCACACTTCTCATGATGCAGCCCAGGATATGGCTGGCATTCTGGGCTGTGAGTGCACGTTGCCAGGTTGTGTTGAGCTTCTTGTCAACCAACACCCATGACTCCTTCTCCTCAGGGATGCTCTCAGTCCATATGCTACACAGTCTGTATTTGTGCTTGGGATTGCCCCAACCCACGTGCAGGACCTTGCACTTGGCCTTGTTGAACTCCATGAGGTTTGCACAGTCCCGCCTGTCCAGGTCCCTCTGGATGGCCCATCCCTTCCCTCCAGTGTGTTGACTGCACCACACAGCTTGGTATCATCGGCAAACTCGCTGAGGGTGCCTCGATCCCACTGTCCATGTCACCAACAAAGATGTTAAACAGCACCAGTCCCAACACTGACACCTGAAGAACACCACTTGTCACAGAGCACAAGTGCATAGTGGTCAGATCTTTTAAGATGACTTTTCTTCTCTCTCATGTGTGCACATACAATAGTTTAGATTAACTGATAGGTCTGAATTTTTTGCTTTGCCTAAGCTTTCTTTTACATCACTTTCATCTGTAGCTCTGTGCTAGGACTTAGTTTAGCTTTTCTCCCCAATGTCCAGGCTGCCTAGTCTTTTCTCTCAGGCCATGGGGTTTGTACTTCTGCTCTTACAACAGTAATCACCTGGAGAACAATATTTACATTCCTGAATTGCTCACCCAAAATAGGAAGTTGGGTGGAAACAGTCTGTCCTACATAACTTCCATTGCTTCCTGGTTTGGGTGGGAGAGGAAGTAGGAGTACTGAAACACTGCTGAAGAGACTGTTCTCATGGTATTGATGACCTAAGTGGAGTTAGTGGAACACAGAATTGGGAGGGGAACCCTAAAAAAAAGGCATTATCTAGATTATTTTTTTAGTTCAATCCATGAAATGGACAATTGGAAAATACTGTATATTCAAACAAGTAATTTGTAACTTTAAATAGATTTTAACTAGACTCTTTAAAAGTTAAAAAGAGCAAACACCACAGAGGTGGCTTGGTATCTTCCCCGTAATACAAACTGTGGAGAAAATACAGCATAGGGAAGACTTTGCTACACTTAAGCAATGCCAGAAATTCAATTTAGTGCTGATTCCATACTCAGTCTACTGTGCAACATCTGTGTACCACTGAAAACAGGCGCTTTTAGCAGCAATGCTGAACTAATCATGCAGTTTAGAGGCTGGAGGGCTTTCCTGCACACTTAAAAACTCCAACTTGAAAATTGATGATCTTGGGAAGACTAGATAGGGGAGGCTTTCATAGAGGATTTTAAAGTAGTTGAATGTTCTTATAATCCGATAAGAATTCTCTGGCTTCTTAGTATTAATTTCCTGAAAATTATTAAAGTTTGTATTTTTGCTTTAAATAAATTTCTGTCACTTCTTTCAAATATTCTAAGTTTTCAGCCTTGTGTGTATCTCTTACAATCAGTATGCGTTAAAGTACAAAAACTTGTACTGAAGTTCTACTTGATTTTTTTTTTTATTTCCCTGGCAAAAAAACTTGCTCTTAACAAGTTGTTTTCTACTACATTACCCTTCAATTTCTTGTAGTCTGCACAGAAACTGATATTGCTTTCTAGCCTATACCAAAAAAAATATTATTCATAAGTAAACATTATCTCAAATGTCAGTATAAACAAGGTAGATATTTGAACACTCTTGATGTTTAATGGTTTGGAATAGCCGATTATCAGACTGCATTTATCTCGCTTGCAAGTGTGTGCCAAAGGAGTGTGATACACTGAGCTTGCATAAGCAGAGACATTTCTTCTAATAATTGTGGATCTGTCATTCTAGATGTAGGTAATGTAGGACTTCATGCTACAGTAAGAAGTTCTGGTTTCTAAGAAATTCCAGTATAAAATTAGTAATTCTTGTATTTGCATTTGTAGGATGTATTTTTTTTCAAGCCCTCTAAATGCATCATCTTTTGGAGTTCATGTGTATTGAGAGCAGAATCCAGAGTTGTTCTCTGAAATCTTACATAATCACATAAATCTACTTGATTTAGAAACCAGGCTATCTAATAAAGATATAAATTCTGTATTTCAGACATGCAAGAAAGCATTTCAGTCAGGCTGAGGGAAGCCAGCTGGATGAGGTTCGACAAGTGATGGGAATGTTGGCCTTTCCTTCAGACACTCATATCTCCCCCTACAAGGTAATATTTTGTTTGAAATTCAGTGTTACAGCAGAATAGTAAAATACATGTTGCTTTTTTTTTTCTTTACAGGAAAATGCATTGATAATCTGAAGATCAAATGTGGTTCTAATTTTATTTTCTGAAATCCACTTCTATAATAATCCTTAATTTTTAACAACCAGTCCTTGCCTGTCCATTAATCCAGGTAGTATTTGTATTGTTGCCATTAGTCTTAATAGCAGCAGGCAGATTCACACTGAACTAGGCTTACCATGAACCCAGCACTAAAGACCAGTGGGACTGGAATCGTGATACACAAATATACAGCAAGAGACAGAAGAGGAAGTACAGATTAAAAAGTGAGGTAGTTTTGTTCAACATACTAAGCTGTGGCCTTAATACACTATCAGTGGTTCTTAATTCTACTTCTCAAATTACTGTTCTTGTGGTGGTTGGAATGAAGAAAGTAAAGATGATCTGAAAGCAGTACTTCTGATGCTTAAAAGTGTGTGCTTTGGATTATTTAAATTAGTGTAGATATTAGTGGTAATATCTACACCTAAATTTGATTCAAGCAAATAGGTAGTTACTGCTGCTACAGATTTTGAGTTTGTTCTCTGGTCATGTGCTAATTCACTTTTTTAAAAACTTCTCTACCTTCTGCCTCCAGTGCCAGCTGGCAAAACAAAGCAAGAATGCTGTGAAATGCCAAGCCAGTATGTGGCAATGCCAGTATAAACCTGTTTTTTAAACAATTGATGATGAAATCAATGGTTTAATGGTACAAACACACAAAAAAACCAACAGCAATTCACAGAATTAGTGTGATTTTTTGTTTGGTTGGTTGGTTGGTTTTTGTTGTTGTTGTTGTTGTTGCTAATCATAGAGTCCTAGAAGGATCCTGGTATTTTTGAGTCTACGTTTGATGTGAGTTATGAGCATAAATGATAGATGTGTTAGAAGACTGGGTGTAAGACAGAGCTTTGTTTTAGTTGTTAAAAAGAAATAGGCAGGAAATAGAAATCCTGTGTTTTGTTCTAAGGACTAGTTTGGACAGAATGTTTCAGTGGAGAGCAAGGAGAAAAGCTAGTATTGTTTCATGTACAATCATATGGTTGGAACAAATTTCCTACTACTCTTTATTGATCTGACTTAAAACATTCTAGTTCATAGAAATTATGTTTTGGGTTCTCCAATAATTGCCTAGATGAACAGAATCATAGAGCATACACTTGTTTGGAGATATCTTTAATACATTGACTAGGAGTTCTTGTGTGTAAATGGCTTTAAACTGTATCTGTGAGAAAGTTTGTCAGATCATAATATCTCTAATCAATTCATCTTTATTCATCCAAGGGAAGAAACATCTTCTGTAACAAATGAATAGAAGTTTTTCCAGCTTGTCCTATCTTTTTAGGACTTCAGGGAAAACGTATTTAATGTTGTGGTAAAAGAAGCTGTTTTCTTTTGATATCCTTTGATCAGTTTGTGTAGCTGTGGCTGGAACTATTCCAGCTAGATATTTAGTAAGCTGCTGCTTTTGTATCCCATCACCTAGGCTCTTAATCACAGGCTTTTCTTAATCATTGGTAGTACTTTATCTCTATTACAGATCTGTTGTAGGTTCTGTTACACCTTCTCAAGAATTGCCAGAACAAAAGCTTCATCCTGGAACTCCAGGAACATTCTGGCCTTAGATAGGGATAGGGTAGGTGATAGAGCAAACAGACATGCAGTCTGGTGGCAGAAACAGTGCTTTTTACTTTAAGGCAAGATATATGTATGTATTTACTCTTGCCCCTATCTGTATAGGTTCTCTGCCTCAGTTCTGCTTCTTGGTTTGGAGCATTTAGAAGTAAAAATTTGCTTATGTCCAGGATTCTTTCCTTTCCTGTAGATATGCCTCCGAATCTTTCTGCCTCTTCCTCATGTGAATTTATTTCATGCTGTTTTTCTTCAACCAGAGACCTGCAGTTGTTCCAACTGTTTCTGCTGCAAGACTTGTTCCTCTTTTTTTCTCTCACCTTAGTATTTTTGGTGGCTTTTTTGAATAATTTGAAATCCATCACTTAGTTGTTCCCTTTTTCAGCTTCTGTGTAATTCCACTTTCTAAATGCTTGCAAGAAACACACTAGGACTGATTTGTGAGCTGCATCTCTTCCCTCCCTCATCCAAAGATGTTCTCCATTTAATGGTAGTTACTAAAACTGTTGATCCTGTCTCCAATCTAACAGTCATTTTGTCTGTGTTCATGGAGACATGGAACTTCGTAATCTCAACTTAGTAGTTGTACATAAACAGTGAAAAGTGGTTTAAGTAGTGAGGTTTTAGTTAGAGAGGAGGAAGAAACAATTCTGCACTTACTTAGACAACTGCCGTCAAAATCCAGAACTTCTTTATTGTTGACCTCTTACAGTTCTACAAGGTATTCCCCACATTTACCTGAAATACAGTTCTGTTAATGTGTAGTTTTAGGATAACGATGAAAAATGTATTCATAAAGCACTCAAAAAAAACCAGTACTATGGTACCTTTAAATCATTTGGATAGAAGTTCTCAGGCCAATCTGACTGGGGTGGGAGGCAGGATACAGGCTACAACAAAAGGCAGTGGTGGAATCCTTCCTTCTCCAGTGTCTTGACTTGAGAGAACGGGGAACTGAGGAGAAGCAGAGTGGACCAAGGTGGTGCAGAGCAAACCATAAAGACTCAGTGTCTACATCACGGTAAAATCACTGCCTAGTACTTTTGGTATAACATGTTTTGAATTTGATGCTCAGTGTCTTATCTGTCACTGAGTCTTTGATTTTCTTCAGAAACCGGTTTTATAAACTAAACAATATACTAAAATGTATTACTGTTTCTCCTAGTTGTCTCAAAGTGTAGCATGCACAGTTCCTAATATGAACTTACTTTTAAGATAAATAAACGTTGTCACTTCTCGCAACAAAAATGCAGGTTATGGTTACAAAGGAGAAGAGGTGCTAGCAGAAGAAAGGATTCAGTCTTTGCCTGTATAGATAATAAGTATTTTTTCAGAGGATCTTCACTTTTTACATGATTCTTTCATAGCGTTACTTTTAATGTTCAGTGTATCCTTGATCTGTGGGTTTAGTACTTGCTTCCATGAAAAAAGATCCGTACTTTTAACTACTGTTCCCTGATTTTTAGGTAATGCACAGCATTACAGCATATCTTAAAGAATTTAATCCTCAAATGCATAGTTTACCTAAGCTTTCTCTAACCTGGGACTGTGCCAGCTCTTCAAATTAAAAACCTTTCTACAAAATTCTGTAGACATTATATATTACAAAGAGGTATCAGCAGAATTAGTGTGACTTGAGGTAAAATGTTTCCGATTTTTCAATGGTAATGGTGCAGAGGCTATAGAGCAAACTTTCCACAAAACTAATGTTGCTTCATAACTAGGCCAGCATTCTAAAAAACTAAATGCAAGAAATAGCCTTACTAGGATTTACATACCTTAATTAGCACATTTGGTAGATGGCAGAGGGAGATTGAATAGTGTTATTCAGCTATTTTAAGTAATACTTGATTTAAATCACATTTCTAGTGAATTATTGTTAAAAGGTACTTCCTAAACAAGTACATTCATACTGTGCATTAGCATGTATACTTTTATTTCGTGATGGATTTAGTCAAGTGAGTTTTGCACAATTTACCACTCTGAGGGTTTTTCCCCTGGGACTGTTAGATTGAAAACAACTTATAGTTGTGTTGGGTTTTTTTAACAGGATCTCTTGGACCCTGCTCGATGGAGAATGCTGATCCAACAGTTTAGATATGATAACTACAGACTACATCAGCTGGGAAACAATTCTGTTTTTACTATAACACTCCAGGCAGGCCTTTCAGCTATAAAAACACCGTATCCTTTAATGCAGATACTACTGTCGAGTGCAAAAAAGCATTGTGCTTTTTTTATTCTGTGGATGCTTTTCAGAGAGATCAAAGAGGAAATGTGACACCTGAATGTTCTTGCTTATGAGTTGTTTAAAGGGGTTATGAATTGGTCTCCCTATTAACTTAAGGGGAGATTATAATAAATGGAATTATTATTTTAAGAAGAAAAACAAGCCCAAACCAAATTTTTAAGGTGAAATCAACACTGTTTGTGTATTAGGCTATCTTTCCATGTGTCTTTAGTGAATATATCTGCAAAAGTTAGTGAGATGGGTCAGAAATTTATTTTTTTTAAGCAATTACACACAGATTTACCCTGTCTGGTTTTGTGAGTATTCAAATATATCCTGCATCTTTTGAAACGTAGTTGGATTTGCTACACACTATGGTGTATCGGAGAAGGACTGGTGCTACTAAAGTGTTCTACATCAGAAATTTTACCTTTAGAGGGTGCTGGACACTTGTTGCTCACTCTTGTTCCTTGAAACTTATATGTGCACATTAAACTTGTAGAATGTACAGGACTGCTTCATTCAACCCAGGTTGTATTTTCAGTTTACTGTCTTGTTTTCCAATGTTTGTCATTAACTAATTGTTGTTGCATGCTGTGGTGGCTGTTCCTTAACTTGCTGTTAAACAGACAGTGTTATAAAGAGGATGGGAGCTCAAAAAACCCAGACTGCCCTGTGTGTAGCAAATCCCTGAACAAGCTGGCTCAGCCTCTGCCTATGGCACATTGTGCCAACTCCCGACTAGTCTGCAAGATTTCGGGGGATGTAATGAACGAAAATAATCCTCCTATGATGTTACCAAATGGATATGTCTATGGATACAATGTAAGTGTTGAAATCAATGACTTACTGAAGTCTAAAATAGCAGTGGTTATAATAACTTTATATATCAAAATAAGAGCTTATGAACATAGTCAGAAAGTTAGAAGCATCTTCTGTATTAACAGAAGAAAGGTAACTTCTTGCAGTAATTTTAAAGGACTGTATATTTATGTGATTAAGTTGGTTTTTAAGTTAATATTTGATTGAACATACAAATATATAACATGAAATCAAATGGCATTGGAAGTCTTTCCCTTTGGACAGTGATAATGCAGAATAAGTAACTTCTGTGGGTGAAAATATTTTGACCTCAGACTGTAATGTCATTTTTTAAAATTAAAAATAATTAACTAATACTTTGAGTTACTATTGTGACTATTATCTTTCGATTTCACTTTTTTTCAGTCTCTGCTTTCTATTCGTCAAGATGACAAAGTAATTTGCCCAAGAACCAAAGAAGTCTTCAACTTCTCACAAGCTGAGAAAGTCTACATCATGTAGGTCCATAAAACACATGATGAAGTGCCGCTGGAATTTTGACACAGTGTATATTGGCATACCCTGTAAAGGGGGGGGCCTTAATGTGTGGCAAAGAAGCAAAACCTGCCACCTTGGGGATCAGACCTGTCGGTGGCATTATTGTTTCTTGCGACCAAAGATCAATGAGCAACAATAAACACTCGTTAAAAAAAAAAAAAAAAAGAGGAATTATGACTTAAGTTTGTACTTGAATAAAAACAAAAACAAATTTTGATTGTTAAGGTTTTGTAACATAAGGTCAAAAATTGGACTATTCTCAAAAGTACTTTCATCTTCTAAAGGATAACTTTCTTTAAAGATGGACACTTGCACTGGGGAGAAGTTAAAACAGATTTGAAATTAAATCCATTTTTCTTCCCTCTTTTTCACAATTGTCCAAGACCCTTTTGTTATCAAAGATTTCAGTACTACCAATATGTTCTCCTTTAAGCTCCTCTTTGCCTTCTTTATGATCCTCTCGTGAAGTAATCCTGAACACAAATTATGTAACTTATTTCCATGGGAAGATATTGATGTCTTTTGACACAACACTGGCTTCTCTGGAGGATCAACTAGGGACTGGTTTGAAGGAGTATAAAGTCTTTTTCCAAACCCAAATATTTTAAGGAGGTTGCATAAGTATCAAGAGGAACTGAGAACATTTCAGGCACAATCCAATGCTTGTTTAAATGTTCTTTTTCCAGTCTACCATAGTGTTAAAGTCCTTCTAAAGTTATTAGTTATGTGCATAGGGTTCAATATGAAATCATTAGTGCTACTGCCTTATTTCTTGCTTTGAGAATGTACTCACATGAAAATGAGCTGGTATTCTTAAGTGTTGGGCGAAGTTTCTGAAGATGCCTTGCAGGATGATTACATAATTTTAGGGTCTAAATAGTATTCATTACTGAAACTAATAGTTCAATTTTAACAACTACAGAACACATCCTTATGACTTTTCAAAAGAATTAAACCATTGTAGTTTAAACAAAACCATATTGTAGAGGTTTGTATTTAGCGCTTATTTTTGCATGTTGATGTTGATTAGCTAATAAAAGATTGTAAATGTAAAACATGTTAATAAAAATTGTTTTCCATTTCTTGATTATATAAATTTAGAAAGTTGCTTTGTATTTAAATGTCAAAAAACTCTTTTGTAAGGGTGTCTCTTAAAAAGAGTGCTGCTTCCAAGTGTTGTGTTTTAGTGTTCTACAACCCCCACAAAACAAACAACTCCAGCTTCCTACACCACAACCCTAAATGTTGTTGTTCAGGCTTCAACATCACTGCATCTCAGTCAAATAACTATTTTCGGTTTACATTTTTCCATCTATGAATAGTACATTCCAATGTTGCTTCCTGGAAGACTGCCTCATGTCCTAGACACTTTCTGTTAATAAAATTTTGTGGGAGATGCTAGGTGTGAGGTTTTGATGCGTGACTGAGTGCTTTAATGAATGCTAACAAAGAATAGCAGAAGGACCACAACTTCAATTCATGTTCAACTCTTAGAGATCACAGATATATAAACAGATTGTATCAGCCACTCTGAAACTGTAAATACTGTGCTATTTACAGTGAGGTATGTCTGTAAAGGTTCCATTTTCAGTAAGCATGGGTTACTGCTGCTTCTGAAGGGGTTTATCTGGAACACTGCAGAGCTGCTGCCTTGGCAGAGACCGGGGTTCCTGCACTCATGGCTCAAAGGGTCTGTTTCCCTCAGGTTTTTCTGTGTTAGATTTAGTGATTCCTTAGACCGAAAGCAATGTGCCAAGAGTAGGTGGAGGCAGATAATGAGAGAATGTGCATCAGTAACTGGAGTAATTGGCTCTCAGTTAAGCGGTAACTGATTTCTTCCTCATGGGGCGAGAGTTGAAGGATCATCAACTCAAAAGGGGAGAGGCCATCACCCTGGGGAGCAGCATTGCAGAAACCCAAATGAAACAGCATCTGTTTTCTTTGGCAGCCTATTCACAGCATCATAGCAGAAGGGCAAGGATAACTTTGAGAATGGCAACCTCGCTTTACTTTACAGACATGCATAAAGGCTAAAGCAGGGAGGAAGGGGTGGATTTCTTACCAAGGAAAGACATGGTAACTGCATAACAATTGTAGGGCACTGAAATTGTTGCTTTTGCATCTCTAAGTACTAGTTCCTGAGATTCAGCCCTTTTTGCTTTCTGTGGCTTAAGCAGAGTGGTGGCAAAATCCATGTACCCAAAAAAAATGGTTTGGGAGGGGAGGAGAGCAGCTGGCCTACACCAGGAGTGCCTCATGTATGGGAAGTCCATTCTGAGGGCTGGGTGGTGTGTTCTGAAGCAGAAGGAGCCCAGGGGAGCCTCAGCAGTTTGTTAGCTGGGGTTGCTCACTTCAGAAATCTGCAATCCAACAACCCATTTTGTCTACAGCGAGACTGCCTTGATACAGGCAGTTGTAGCCTCCTGGCTGACCCCTGTGGCTTGTGTCCAGTACATCCACCTACAGACTGGCTTTCATTCTCAGCCTTGCTCTGGCATGGCTTTAGAAGCCTTCCAGCTTTTTGAGGGTTGGAAATGGTGGCAGGGATGGGTTGCTTTGGTGCAGCTTGGGAGTTCAGGTTTGCATTCCCTGACTGCTTTCTGCAGCCTTGAGCTCAGAGTCCAACAGAGGCGTCAGCGCGTAGCTTGTACCAATGCCTTCAGACATTGAACCAAGAGCAGTATTTGGCTCGTGGTAAGTATAAACTTGCTGGCTGTCAGCACTGTTTTAATAACTGTTCTCTCGCTGCATTGATTCCTGCCTATGGATACACCAAGAAAGAGGACTTGGGAAGTATGGTTTGTATAGTATGGGTGGAGGAGGCAGGGCAGGGTTATAGAAGCTCTCCTGAACAATTGAAAGTTTGGATAAGGATCTTCTTAAACCTTTCTCATTCTAGCAAAGTCTTGCATAGCAATTAGATTGTAAAATAGAGGATGGGGGATCAGTTGTACAACCTGACTGTAACCAGATGTGGAAGCTTCAACAAACACGGTCATAACCTGCTATATATAAACCAAGCCTTCTCTGTCGATTGTACATCTGTTAGCAGCGATGCCTGGATTTCATTTCAATCAAAAAGTGACTGTCAACTACTTTAGATGAGCTGCCTGGTCTTTTTTATGGATAACTTGCATTATCCAAATGCCTGGCAGGGTGCTGAGGTGGCAGACAAAAAACGCATTTATTTCCTTAAGGGCCAAGTTACTGCCTGTACAATGAAGGACGTCCTTTTGAAACGGAAGAGGTTGATTAGTGAAGTGAAGACTTGTCTCCTCTCTGTATCTGGCTGAGCTGGAAATGGACAATACCCTTTACCATGATGGTTTTTTCAGTCTTGCCAAGCAATTTAACAAAATGAGACTTGAGGCTCTGGATTTTGGTTATGGTGTTTGTTTGATGGCAACAGTTTGTCCCAGTTATGGTCAAGACAGGTTTCTTTGATTTCCATAGTTACACAGAGGCTGAGAATTGCCTTAACCTTTCCTTCTATTTGTTGTGGTCCAGACCCCTCGTCTAAATGCTGAAGATTCTCCAATATTGTGAAAGGAGAGAGTATTGATAATTGTTCATATATTGGTAACTGTTCATGATGCCATGGTTTTCTTTGATACCTTTCAGCTTGAAGCATTCCATTATCTACCAGGCTGTGAAGGGTTCAGGATGCTGAGATTGCAACACTTTGTAGGTAGGAAGTAGTGAAGCTGATACCACATTCAGGCAAAACATTTTGCAGGAGGCAAATTATAAGCATGTGCTTTCCTACTCATCAATAAGATTACTTCTTAGAAAAAAAATATTATTTGGGAAAGGAAAAATGAGAAAACTATATACAGCTGGTAATCTGCCAAAAGGAAGCCTTTGAACATTCTTAATAGACCACTGTTCAGAAAAAAAATCAATACTTTGGCTTTCTTTTTTTCTGCTTGGGGTAACCTGAGCAGGGTGTGTTGGCAGACGTACCAAGCGCTTGATCAGGGCATTCTTTGAGACCCACGACTACACGATGATGACTTGTGTCTCCCGTAGCACGATACAGAGGTCACATGGTGTAACAAAATGAGTATTTAAATCTCATCCATCCTGATTTTGTGTGTTCTGTAATGAGGTATCAGATTCTGCTCAGCAAGTTGTTTCTTCCTGCTGTGTCCTGAAGCCTGCAGCACCATTAACACTGTACCAGCAGCAGGTGAATCGGCCTTCTGGGCTTCCCTGTTTCAGTCCTGTACTCCTTAGGCCAGGGGTTTTGGTGGTATTCTCCAGCATAGTCCACCCTGAGGGCTATTTTTCAGGGTTTACCTGGCACTGAGCAATGATTATTTTTTTCTGTGGAGTGACTTTCTGGCACTGGGTACTAATAGTCTGCATCTTTAAAGGCAAAACCAGGCTTTAGTGACCACATGCTGTCCCAGCTGCCTAGCTCCATGCTTTCTGAATTAGTGCACCAAATAAACCCCAGCCCAGATCAATAGGATAGTGATCAAATCTGATCTTTATCTAATCCTTGAACAGAAAAACTGCAAGTAGTTTCTTCTGGTCATTCAATGCTATCGTAGCTATTTGTTTCTATTTGATGGTGAGGGGCATCTGCAGGTTAGACAGTGAACACAATCTCCTTGCCATGGTGCTTTTTTTAAGATTCAGTGTCTCGCTGGTTCTGCAATATGTGTAACTCCCAGCTATACTGAAAGGCAGCATTTTTATTGACGTGTTATAAATAATTGACCCTGTTAGTGTAAGTGTTCACCAGCTCACGTTTATCCTGGTTTTAGGAAGAGAGCTAGGATGGGCAGAGGTAGACAGCAGAATCTCTTCTTATCTCCTTACTAACATATCGTCTTCTTAGAGCCAGGTAGGTTCTGTAAGTAGAATGAGGTCTCTCTGGCGCACAGTCAGGGAAAGAAAATCTGCACTTCATGGTCAGCAAGAGGGAGCAGGAAGCTATAGATCCCGATATGGTTGGATGAGAAGACTGCAGAGTTCTTTTGCTGTGATAGATATAGAGCCAACACAAAGTAGTTCTACTCTATAATTGACTTTTGTGAGAAGTTCAATGCCTATCTGAGCTAGTCATTGAAAAAACCCCTCATCTTAAGGGATCTAGTCCCAGTTTGTTTGAACTGAAGTTCTAAGACTCTGTAAACGGAAGTTCTTCATTTCAAAAATAAAGTTAGTCCTTATCATTGCTGGCTAGCTACAAGTTAATTTCACTGAGGAGCTCACAGTTTTGAATAAGATATTTTAGGCTCCACAATAAAATCTTGCTATTTGACTATGTTAAAATTATCAGAGGTCTGTATCCTAAGGCAGAGGAAATCAGCTGTAGGATAATTAGCACTGAAAGAACAATAGGAAATAGCAGAACAACAAGAAATAGAAAAGGCTGCTGAACAAGAAAGGCTGTTTGTTTTGACTTAGTAAAAATGAGAGCGAGTGTCAGGGTAAAGTTAAGAAATGCTCTCAGCCAGCTATCTTTCAAAGAGATTAAAATAACTACAGAAGTTTTTAAAAGTGCAAGTAAGAGGAAAAAATTAACATATGAAACTAGTGTGTGGTAGATATCCAGACTTGATTACAAAACTACACCCAGCACCTTGCTGCTTGCTCCTAATAAAGATGGCAATGTTCAGCGTTGGTGGGTGGGGTGGAGAGGGAGATGTACTGAGAAAAACAGAAATAACTTAGCAGCATGGCAGTGAAAAAAAAAAGCGGGCAAGTTACAGAAACCAAGCAATTGCTGTCCTGGAATTGTTAATTGGTCAGATCTAATGGAAAGGAGCTGTTCTAGCATCTAGCCTGGGGATGGTATCACAGGAATGGAGAGCCTCTACTGTAGTCACTGTTTTTTAAGGGGAGGACAGAAAAATAATCAACCTGAAGGGTAACTGTAAGCGAGCGTGAAGGGGAGATGTTTATTGAGGATAATTATGCCATACCACCCTGACGACTGCTGTTGTTGAGTCTTCTCAGACTAAATCCAGCTGCAGTGCAGTATCACATGCGATGACATTAGCTAATAACTGGAGAAGAGGGGGATTAGAAATTGCATGAGGATCTGGCCACAGGAGATGGGATAAAAGGCAGTGTGAAGGGCAGGGTAACTGATGGTGTTCCTCGGGGATCTATTGTGGAGCTGACTCTAGTTGTCATTACTGACATTCCACAATAAGCAGGAATGTGCTGATGTGGCAAAACCAGTAGATAGCCTCACCCCAGAGGATGCTGGAATATTACCAGGAAGAAAAACAGGTAACCTTGAAGAGTGGACTAACAAACAACTGAGATTGTTTTAGCACTAGAGTTCATTCAGCTGTCGACTAGGACCTCCCTGGAAAGAGTCCTCATTATACACCATGATTCTGGAGGGCTTTGAGCCTCCAATGCGTTGTCTCTTGGAAACAGAGAAATGCAATCCTAACACGGTGCTGCCATTGGGATGAAGGAGGGAGGGCTGCAAAGGGCCCTGGTGCTGCTTTGCTGAAAGGTAGAGTACAGTCCTGCTTTCTCATGTCCATGTCTCTTACACTGAAACTGGAGCAGAGGGAGCGCTGTGTTGGTCAGTGAAGTGGACCAGAAATCCCTTCCCAGCCCAGCTGGCTCAGGATAAGACATTTCCTTCATTCCCAAATTAATGTGGAAAACTGAGGCTTGTTAAGTGGGGAATAACACCCGAGAAGCTGGAACCTACATCTGTTCCTACTCCTTTGACCCCATTTCCTATCCCTTAAGATTAAATTTTATGTTGTGCATTTCTCAAGGAAATAGTTTTATCTACCCCACAGAGCAGAGGAACAGATTTTCCCAGGGAGCTCATCTGAGTTCCCAGCCAGGACTTTTTTCCTGATGGAGCCAGAAGGAAGAATGAGGACCAAAAGATTATAAAGCCTATTCACTTCAGGACAAAAAGTTCATTAACTAACTTAAATATTTTGTTCCTCACCCATGGAGATTAAGCAGGATCATATAGACAAATTCCCCAAGAGGAAATAAACAGATAATGAAATCAGTAGACAATTTCCTTTTCCTTCTTTGCAAATCACAGCAAGACAAATTTCTCAGAAGAGGCAAGACCAGAGCTGTGGGAAGTTCTTCAGGGTGGGCATGAGTACCCCATATGGAGCTGTCTCCTCTGTTTAAAATAGCAGCTTAAGGGACTCAAACCACAGAAATATTTTATTAAAATGTGAAGAGGGTCAGGGGGAAATCGGTCTTAGCAAAGTTCAAGTTGCCCTGGATGCAGTCATTAAGGAAAACATTATATAGGGCTCTACATTTGCAGGTAGGCCATCATCCTGGCGTTGTGCTGCAATACCCATCTAACTGCCCAGCTGGACCCAGGCCACTCCCCCAGCCCTGTCCCCTGCTGCAGAACTCCTGTGCAGGAGGGTGAAAACCCCACAGGCCGGTTTTGAACCATCATCTGCTTGTTGCTGCCCCTCATTTTGGAAGGTGGGCTGGTTCCTCAGTATAAGCTGTTTTGCTACATGGTGTGGGAGAAGAGGCTCTCCATAAGGAAGGGAAGAGGATCTCCATATGGATTATGGCACGATTTTCAATTTTAAACTGTGCACACTCAGGTCACCAGTTCATTATCCCACTCATCTGTGCATAGGATATCATGGTCACCAGAAATTATTTGATCCTATTCGTGGCAATAAGAAGCATCAGTTTACAGGGCTGACTTCCACCACAGGAAACTGAGAAGAATTCAGGCTGGGTGGTGAGGGGATGCTCTAGGAGCACGCCGCTGTGGGTGGCTGCTGGAGCGAGTGAGGAAGCAGCCCTGGCTTGTGCTGTGTCTCTGTCAGCTGCAGAGAGATACCTGAGCAGTATGATGATGTATATTAGAGAGAAAAAGGTAATCTGCAGCTCTGATCAACTTTGTTTAGTGTAATATTCCTATTTCAGGAGTATTACAACCTACTTCCTGAATCTTCTTCTGGAGTCAGCATGAGACTTGAGCAAGAACTGGCTTGAAGTCTCCAGAGTCTGGAAATGGATCCTGCCCTCAAAGCATTTGCAACTTGACCATCCTCAGGGTACACAGGGTGTCTAGAGCAGCTCCACCACTAACCTGCACGTGTGGAAACTGAGACACAGCCAGCTCCAGGAACAACAACCCTGGAATGCGATGAATACCATCAAGTGTGTGATCTCATCCTGTTAGCTGATCAAACAGAGAAGAATAGATGGGAATTGATGTTGCTGATGCAAATCTGTTGGGGCTTTTTTTTGCAGGAACACTTTGTAAATGTTGATCTCAGATATACATACGCTCTGATGATCCAAGCTTTGTGGTATCTGTTTATTTTGAATTTTAGTGTCATATCCATTGCCAGCTCTCTAGCTTCAGTGATGCATTATCCCACTTCCAAATACAGTGAATAAAAAGGGTGCTGTTTTTAAAGAAGAGATAATTATTCATTTTAACTACTAGGTATAGAAAAAAGCATGGTAGCTACAGCTGAATTGCTGTGTTTTGCTCCTTCAGTGAATAACAGACCTTCTTTGATGTAACACCTATTGTATTTTAATTTTTATAATCATTGGGAAGAACGTTACCTGCCCTGTTAAAGAGGCAGAATATCGTACCTTTGCCCAAAACATATTCCTTGTCTCTATGTTTGGAGCCATCCTCTGAGGAGGTAAAATAAAGAATTCCTCACTGAAGTAAGATTAACAGTTGCTGTATTCAGAAATATCTCTTATTCTAAACCAATTAGCAAAGTGAATGACTGGTTTCTTTGCATCAGGAAATCATAAGTGACATAGCCTGTGATCTCCATGTTTGAGGATGTGAGATGCTGGATTATATTTTGATCAAAATAAGGTATTTGTCTTAATTCTTTCCCTCCACACCTTGAATTTTCAGGAACAGCATAAAAAGAAATCAGAGTGTTGGTACCATTTTTCTCATCTTGGCTGAAGAAGCCAAGAAGAACCTTTGGGCCAATAGAACCTTCAGGTGTCTATTTAAAAATTATTATTGCAAAATAGCATCTCCATCTAGGCTGTGACAAGCTTAAAATTCATCATTATTTTCATTATTGCACCCCATAAGAAAATTCAAAACATCAAAATTGTTCCAGCAGATAGAATAAAAATTATGGCCTGGTTGCACATTGAAAGCAGCAAAACAGAGCTTTGCTCCTCCAGAAAGTCTCATGTTCAAATGAAGTGATACTGAAATGTCTAAGCTAAAACATAAAGTCTCGTAGAGCAACGGTTTCTTGAATGTTCTAAAACTCTGTGCAAATCCCATTAAGTATACCGCTATGGATCAATTCTGTTAAAATCCCAAAGATTAAAAAACGCAACCTCACAACGTTACCTGCTCCAAGCATCCCGCCCTGCTGTGGACAGTTAGAGGGGCTGCTCTTATGGTTTCCACCATTAGAGAAACGTTCTCACAACCTTTATCTGTCCTTAGGTAATTGAGTCTTGAAATTGGGGACATTCTTGGAGAATTACAGTAGTTGCTTTTAACTCAAGGACTCTTCAAAGTGCCGTAATATCTTTTTTCTTAAACTCTGTGGTTTAAGCCTGGCTGGCAGCCAAACACCCTGCAGCTGCTTGCTCACCCTCCCCCAGCCCCGGGGAATGGGGGAAAGAGTTGGAGGGGGAAGGGTAAGGAGACTTGTAGGTTGAGATAGAAACAACTTAATAATTGAAATAAAATAAAATGAAAATAATAATTATAATAGTAATAATAGAAGATACAAGCCGGTAATGCACAATGTGATTGCTCACCACCCACTGACCAGTGCCCAGCCCTTTCCCAGCTAGTGATCCCAGAGAAGAGAGAATCCTGAAACCACAATCTCAAAAACCCAAGTGGAGCTTCCCAGTCAGCCCGTATCTATAAACTGAGCAAGAGATTAGATCATATGGAATATTCCATTGGCCAGTTTGGGTCCATTGTTTTGGCTGTGCTACCCCCAGCTTCTTGTGCACACTAGCAGGACATGAGAAATTGAACAGTCCTTTCTTAGCAACAACTAAAAACATCAACACATTATCAACAAACAATCTTTTCATATCAAATCCCATACTGAATCCAAACCACACCACTATTCTAGCTACTAAGAGGGAAGGAAAAAAAAAACCCCAACCCAAAAGCAATTAGCTCTAATTCTGCCCAAACACTCTATTTGAAAAATACTCTCCTTCTATTCCATTCTCTCTCCAAGATCCACTGACAACTTCATACCAGGAGTAGCCAGGATTCCTGCTTTAACATTTACTGAGTCACAAGGTTTTTCATGTCCTGCCACCTCTGTTGTTTGTAAAAAGTCTCTGTAACTTAATGTCTTCCAAAAGAGCCAGGAGTGATAGATCTCCAGTGTACTGATTTTAGATGTTGAGTCTCAAAACTATTTACAATCCAGAGTTGTTTGGTTAGAGCACATCTGTCAGAAAAACATCATCATGACACAGAGAATCTGTTTCCTCACTGGTAAAATATGTGCCTGGCTTACAGTTTGAATTAATCTTTTGTTTCTTGTGTTTTTCGCTGCTATACTCAAGATCATTTAATACATGATATTTCTCCCTAAAGATCCTTTTATTTTATGAACAAGTTACCTCTCAATAACCAAAACTGATTTAAATTTTTACTTACAGGCACTACTGCAACTATTTATTTTCTCCAGTTTGTTCTTGCTCCCTTCCTATATGTCATATGTTCTTGCTCCCTTCCTATATAAAAAAATTATTTTTTTAAAGAACTTTGGAAAACTTATACTATTTTAGTATTGGCCATGCTGTTTACACATTTTACAGAGCTAAATGTCCATTACTTACAGTTTTTCATTATTGTTCCGTAGCTGTTGAATCCCGTTGTTGCCACAGTATGATTCAATATAATACTGACATATTTGAAATAAGCTGGTGGTTCTGAAATAGTAAGAACTGCTGCTTTGCTAAGCAGTAAATCCAGAACATGGATCAATGTTGAAGTGTTCCTGTGCAGTTTGAGGCCAGCCACCTACGATACTTTTGAATAGACGATATTTTTGCAACATATACATTTGTTTTCCTAAGAACTACAAACAGGTTTTCATTGCACCATTTTAAAACAGAGTCCAAGCAGTGACATAAGCATATGGAGATGAGGGAAAACATTGCCCACAGATAATTTGGATACCTTGTTTGTAGTAAGTAAACTTATCCGCTGTTTACCCATGTGTAAGAAGACTTCTCAGCGTTTCCATCATTTGCTCTGGAGCCACTTTAACCAACCTGTGGTTATGGTGCCCATGGCAGCATTTTGGCAACTCAGTCGTTATTTCAGTTCACCATCGCTCTGAAACAGCCACTTCTCTGCCAGATGCAGTTATTTCAGTTTGCATATGAAAGTATAAAAAAGCATCTTCACCAGATTTTTGGTGAAACACGTTTCTTTCATTAATTTCTTAACAAACGCAAATATATTCCATGGATTTTTTGGCTTGAGAGTTTTGGGGGGTTTTGTTGATTTTGGTTTGGGGGATGGTTTTGTTTGATTTAGGGTTTTTTTTGGTGGGTATGTGTTCAGATAAAAGGCAAGGTGTGCCACTAGAAACTATGAATACTTCTATATTTTCTGAAAGTTTTACTACATCAATTTTCCTCTATAAGCACAGGGAAAGCACTAAGATGTTCTGCTTGGAAAATAGCTCCAGCTTCAGAGCTTTCTCAGAGGGAACTGTTCTCTTTTTAATTGTCATTAAAAGTAGTTTCCTTGCTGCGATACTCAGGAATATTTTCTTCAAATAAAATCTCTTTGCCTCTTTTATAACAAGACTCTGATCACATTAAAGGCTCTGATGTGTTTAAAGACTTCTTCCTGGCCTGGGAATAGTGTGACCTTGCACACAGATAGAAGATGCAACAAGAGAAAATGTGTGAATGTGTTGTGAGCAGAGTTCTTAAGTGACATTATATATATATATGCATGTGTATGTGTGTGTGTGTATGTATCTTACCCCTGTACTCGCCACCTCGAGTCCTGTGTTCAGTTTTGGGCCCCTCACCCCAAAAAGGCCACTGAATGACTCGAGCGTGTCCAGAGAAGGGCAACGGAGCTGGTGCAGGGTCTGGAGCACAGGTCTGCTGGGGAGCGGCTGGGGGAACTGGGGGGGTTCAGTCTGGAGAAGAGGAGGCTGAGGGGAGACCTCATTGCCCTCTACAGCTTCCTGACAGGAGGGTGCAGAGAGGGGGGATGAGTCTCTTTAATCAAGTGATAGGACAAGAGGGAATGGCCTCAACTTGTGCCAGGGAAGGTTTAGACTGGATATTAGGAAGTATTTCTTTGCAGAAGGGGCTGTTGGGCGTTGGAATGGGCTGCCCAGGGAGGTGGTGGAGTCCCCATCCCTGGAGGGGTTTAAGAGTCGGGTTGACCCAGTGCTGAGGGATCTGGTGTAGTTGGGAACTGTCAGTGTGAGGTTAATGGTTGGACTGGATGATCTTCAAGGTCTTTTCCAACCTAGATGATTCTGTGATTCTGTATATATACAGATAAATATAACACGCCACATGTACATGCATATACATCTATTCATCTGTATGTGGGTGTATATATGTGTATGTATGTACAAATTTTAATTAACACCTTTGATTTCTGAAAATCCCTGGGCACTTGAATATCCTCACAGGTTGACCCTAAGGTTTCGGATCTGAAATGCCAAACCCGTTGCCACAGGTTCAGCTCTACAAGCCTGTAAGTTCAAATCCTATAATTTACAAAGAAAATAAAAGGAAAATAACTTGCTGACAGTGAAAACAATGCGCTGCCTTGCAGGACATGTTAAAAACATCGAGCGGGATTTCTAAGGCGGTGCTTTTTTCCCCCAAGAACATCGGTCTCAGCCCAAGCCGGGCCACCGGTTTTCCTGCATTGCCACCTGCTGGGGGCTCCGCCAAACGCAGCCCCGGCCGCCGGCACGGCCCCCCCGGAGCAGCCCCCCCTTCAGCAAGCCCTGTGTCCGGGGGTCCTCCTGCGGGTGCCTTAAAACCCGGGGGAAATGCCCTGAGCTCCTTATGTAGGGGAAGGGAAATATAAATGGTGTGTATGATTGATCAGGGATGGGGCGAGAAGTTCCGAGCTTTGTGATGTTCATTCTTACTCTTATCTGAAAATGTGAAGTACCTCATGCTTCTCATACCTCTGTGAGCTTAAATAATCAGTTGGGTTTTTTCCTAAAAAAGATATAACCTTAGATTTTAAATTTTTTTTAGAGTACATAAATAAATAAGAAAAATTTAGACAGATTTTTGCTAAACAGTCAGGAAGCTGTGGCTCTCAGTGGCTGTGTCCCTTTCACTCACGACCATGTAGGAATGCAGTAACAAAGCAAGAAGAGAGTATTTTCTGTGATTTAAGATGAGAAAAGGCCATCACAGTTACCCAGCTCAGACTGTTGCTGCCAGCACAGTTTCCTCTATGATCCATAGAAATATATCTTGTCCATTTGAAGTTACCGAGTGACAGTTTTGTGTTTAGATTTTTTTAAAAAACATTCCTAGAATTCAAGTTACATGACTCGGAGCAGGGCTGAATGTTCGGAGCTCTGGAAGCCCTCACCGGAGGCTGTTGAAAGGGTCTCTCCAGAGCAGACACGTGCATATCCACAGGTCAGATTCACACAGATCCTTCCAGAAAAAGTCTCACCCTGACTACGTTTTGCAGATGTATCAGTAACTGACCCACTTTTTTATGGGCAGAATTAGTAGGGGATCAAAAAGGGTGGTCTTACATGTACTGTGCCTCTTGGAGTCATTGACCTTTATGCTGCTCTTAACAGGAATTCAAGAAAACTTTGTGTATAGTTTATTGAGGCATATTCACGGCCACTGCTTTTTCAGTATTTGATACAATTTTACTGTTACGACTTGTGCAAAGAGGAAAAGTAGCAATGATTCATTTAAGAGGCCTCTTAATGCTTGCGTGAGACAAGCCGAAACACAGAACATGGGTGGCTGCATGAGTAACGCTGCTGAGCTTGCACTGGAGCAGGGATGTGGTGCTGGAGGTGCTGCAGCTCAGGGGACAGAGTCAGCACCCCAAATTCTGCACTCAGCTTTTCTGGGAGGCTATCGCATGGTCCTCTTAAAAGCGACTTATTCTCTGTATGTGTTGACTGCATCTACAGGTCTTGTTCCGCACTGTATTGAGGTTCAATTGCCTGAAAGTTTGTGAAACATTTTGGGAGTCTTAGTAGTGTAAAATATAAAAGAATGTTGGTCAGTGTGACTGTCATGATGCATGTGCTGCAGAAACTGAGGGCATGCAAAGGGGTTCTAATATATGAAACATGAATAAGTATTTTCCTGTTTTGCTTCCACTTACATATCAAGCCACTGAACTACAAAACAACTTTTTAAAAGCAGAAATAAATTAACGGCTCCAGACAATTCACAAGAATTGCTACCTTCTTCTTTTCAAGACACTTCCTTCTTCCTTTTGTTACACTTCAATATTTCCTTCTCTCTCAAACTGTGGTCTTTGCACTCTATTTTTGTCTGAACTACCTCATAATCTCCTCAAGCCAGGGACTTTCCTTCTGCCTGCAAAAGCTGACCTGTATAAATAATCTCTTCATAAAGAGAAAGTGTTCTTTTATCACAACAGTAAAAGAAATTCCCTAGAAAAGCTTGTTTTGATCCATGTGGCTTTCTTGATCACTGCTCATAAAAGATGATGGAAATACCAAAAAGGCCTGAAGGCTGAGAGCATGCTCCTTTGGGCACTATCCTGGTGCTGAGGCAATACAGTGGATTTTGACAGAGGACTGACAACTCACTCCTGTGACAGTGATCACAATATCACTGTGGGTTCAAGCTACCTGGTGCACGAACAGGACAGAGAAATCTGAAATGTAAACCCACTGATGGGGCAGTGTTTGTGCAGTAGTGTGCAATGGCTGTGTGACACATGCAGACCTGTCGCCTGTCTGTGTCTGACAGCAATGGTGATAGTTTCACATCAGGAATGGATTTCAGCGCTCCCATTGTAACTGGAGGCAGTGCTACAGCTTTTAGCAGCTTCAGAGCAGTTCTCTTCCTTTCCACATCCTTGGGAAAGGAAGAAAAAAGCAATTCCTTCGGGTATCTGAAGCCACAGCTCTGTGCAGTCTCTCATTTGGAGATACCAGCTTGAGCGACCGCAGTTCTATTACAGGCTGTGGCTGTCCAAGGATGGGACAGCTCAGATGTCAGACAGAAAGAGCTTCAGAAACATTCCATCAGTGAGCCAATGTGACATCCAAACCAGTCTCTTTAAATTGTTTGAGAAACTTTTGCTAACACCACGTTTGAAAGCAGTCCTATTCGTATATGCGTGAAAGTGGTGTTTCTATCACTATCATTTAGCACCAGAGGCTCTTCAAGCATAATCTGGGCTGGATTTCCTCTCATTGGAAGATTGGGGTTCTTCTCTTCCTCTGCACCCTCCTTTTCTACCTGTTTTGATACACCTGATCTGAGTCCTGACTTAAAGGCTATCTGGGGATACACCCCAGACCCCCAAAGACACCTGCTTGCAGTGCAATGAGATGTACCTTGATCTTCTTTGGGTGCATTCATGTATAAATACTAACTTATGATGTGGAGATATATTGTCTAACACTGAAAAATGCTCATTAAGTTCCAGTTAGAGTCTGAATAGATCTTTCCATGGAGGAAAAAGCAGTTTACCCTCATTGATGCTAGTCAAGTGTGACAACGTTGGCGTGCAGTTTCAGGAAACGCTGTAGGATCATTTTTAAAAATTATTCTGAACATGAATGTAAGTTACAGGTGCTCCTTGATTTGTGATGGTTCTCCTACAGCTATTCCTGCTCCATCCAACTTACAAATGGTTACTTAATTAGTGATCTAGACCGTACAGAGCAGGTTCATTCATCTCCTATGACAGAATTATAAAACGTTACAGTAGACTGACGTGTTGTCACAGTCAATATTTCACATAATTAGAGGAGATCACCAGGTATCTTTGGCCTTGCATTATTGATGGTTTAATGAATAGACCATTTCTCCTCTGAGAACATCTGTTTAAATATAGTCCTTACTCCTTATGAGGTAGCTCAGAGATTTCAAATAACTGTCATCCTTTTGCTTGAATCAAACCAGCGGTTAAGAGTCTATACATCTCACATAGAAGGTCAGTATTTTATTTGCAACCCAACTGGCACAAACTCTGTGACAATTTAATATCAGTGTTTATCATGTTTCTGCATCTTCAGGCCTGAAACTAAAGTTCTTTTAACTCCCGATTATTTGTAGGAAAGTTTTTTTGCCCAAGTTCCATTTTGGCAGGGAAAGAAACCCTCCTTTTTAATTTCATACCATTAAGCTGAATACAGCTATCTCAAAAGTTCAGTGGGGTTTCTTTCTGCCTGACATGCTCTTTTATTGCGAAGCTGGAAAACAATACCAGGCAAAGAATCATCTAGTGAAATGGTGGAACTATCTCCTACCTAGATGTTTCTTTTATAAAAAGACTACACCAGAAAATTTAGTATTACACAAAAGTCTGAAGCAATCCTTTCTATAGCAATCAGTTTGACCTTTTAGATTTGTGATGGAACAAGTGGCTTGTCTTTAATGTAAGAACCCCCAGACCCAAATAATTGGTGTCAATAGACAAAATTCTGGGGTTTTCTTTGCCTGTGTATTTGGCTAAAGATACTGGACTAACCAGAGATGATCTGTGGAGGGACCAGCTGGTCATGCGTGGAGATATCTTGTAGGAGAACGTTCCCATCGTACACGTCTCTTGCCAATGATGATAGCGTTGGGTATCCTGGAGAGGTGGTGGACAGGACAGTGTTTCTGGAAGAGTCTCTGCTCCTGCAAGGTATCACTCACTCCAAAGATCTTGCAAAGTGTAACTGCATTGCTCTTGCTGGTCTCTCAGCACAGTGGCGAGAAATGCAACTTCTTGAATCAACAACCTGTCACAACCCACATGACATGAAGCAGCAGACTCAGGCGTTGCTGAAACCATGTGTAAACTGATAGTTACGTTCAACCTTGAGCCTCTGAAGGGGTAGGAGGTGGTGTTCGGTTCTGCCTCCATGCTCCTGTCCTGCATTCCCCTACACTGAACAGCCCAGAACAGTTGTGTCAGGGAAAAATCAATGCAGGTGCAGGGTGGTTGTGACTTTTGCAGCTAAATGAAATCTTCAGTGTTCTGGCTCTCTTCAGCCTTTTATCAAATTGGTCCAGATGAAGAGAGCATGGAAATAGTTGAACGGTGGATATTTACCAAGTTCATTAAAAAGCAGAAGGCAAAAGAAACTCAGCAACTTGAGCAAACACAATTTTATGTAATTGTCTTTGATTTTTAAAAAAATAATAATTAAATAGCTTAGCTCTCACTGGGATTTGCCTAAGGGACTACCATGAATGAGTTACACAACTTAGCATTCATTCATCAACCGATTCTTTGCAAAACCATATGGCTCCTTGCAGGGATTTCTTTAAACATTATGCATCGATATGAAATTGGTGCCTTTGTAGATGTTAAAGTCTGTTGCTTGAGGCTCATTTTGAAATACTGTTTCTAGACAGTGCCGCAGTGCTAATTTTGCAGGAAGTAACCCAATAGAAAGCAGTTGCTCAGGCACTTTCAATCAAATTAAGAAGAGAAATAGAAAAATAAGGAATATTGAAAGTGTAAACTGTTCTAAACTTTAAAGATGAGCTATGCCATTCTGTGTAGCTTTCACATGTAAAACCATTTTACTTATTGGAAGGCAATATGGAATGGAGGAACATTATTAGAAAGTAAAATGTCATTGATTTCACATATCAAACCAGAAATAACAGAACCACTGCAAAATCTCTGCATTCACTTACTGTAGTAAATTTGCTCGATAATACAAGTTCATTTCTTGTAAAAAGTGTTTAATGATGTCTTCCCTCATCATAGGAGACAACAGAGACAACTGCAACACCAGTTTATATATGCCACTACCAACACATGCTTTAACTGAGGATTAATGGAAATACCTTTCAATTATCTGGCAACATTTTCAAATGGGAGTAGATATTTTAGATGTGTGCCTTCTTTAGGATGTTCAAAGCAGGTGCCTACAAGGGCTTGATCTTTCCCGGTGGTCTTCACTTTCAGAGATGGGGGTTTGAAGAACATTTCTAATCACGCACCCAAATCCAAAAGCAGCTCATGTGCTGCCAAGAGCAAATCCAGGGCAGCCTCACGATCTCCAGTAACTGAAGCACCCTTGTGTAGCTGGTACAAAGGGAGACTGGAATATGGACAGATCACATAGGTGACCCTAAGGGCAGCAGGACACATGTCAGGGACATGTCCTTAGAGCACAGAGCACAGGGACATGTCCTTAGAGCACAGCCATACGCAATGTAAAATGCTGGATGCTTTCCTGCATGTGGGAAAAGATGAGGGTGGACTTTAGCTAACCACATTATCTGACAGCAGCAGAGTATATACCTTGCTTTAAGGATAGGACCCGGATAGGTAACACCCCTTTGCATGCTTTGGCTTGGCTTCTCTCTTATTGCTGTGATCCTTCGACAGCTTCTCTCTACATACACTGACAGGTTACCAGTAACATTCATCACCTGCTCTGGGGTTCTCATGTGGCAGGTATTGTATAAACACAGGTATGCTCTCATACTCCCCTTGAAAGTCCTGACAACTGAGCTCTATTCACCATTGTGTTTCCTTCTATTTTTTTATATATAAAATGTTTTTGCTAGGGCTGCACAGTAATAATCCTCTCATCCCTGCAATGTTCTAAAGTCAACATAATTTTAAACTGCAACAGGGGAGGTTTAGAATGGACATTAGGAAAACATTTTTCACAGAAAGAGTGGTCAGAGAGTGGAATAGGCTGCCCAGGGAGGGGGTGGAGTCACCATCCCTGGATGTGGTTAAGGGTCATTTAGATGAGATGTTGGGGGATGTGGTGTAGGGGAGAAATTTGTAGAGTCGGGCTGATGGTTGGACTCGATGATCCCAAGGGTCTTTTCCAACCTGAATGATTCTGTGATTTCCATGTGCTGCAAAGTGAAGGACCTTTCCCAAGGAGGAGATGCATAGTTTACACCACTGGAAGCCAAATGTCACAGAGCGCTGGGAATAAATACTGTAGCTGTGGCTAGTGAGGACTGGACTGTGCTTGCCTATGTGCTCGTCCCACCGTATCATTGCATCTGCAGCCTACAAATCCATGACAAAAAGCTCAAATTGTGTTTCGCATGGTGTATACAGAGCTCACGTGAGAATGGCATTCAAGCTGTTGTGGAAGACTCTACAGACCCTCCAAGCTCTGGAGAGCAGCAGCTGCTCAAGAAAATTCACGTTCTGATGCAGAAGTGAGGAGGGGCCGGGTTATAGGGTGCCAGGAAGGAGGGTCTCGTTCCTCGCCTTCCTCCCTTCATTCCCCGCCTTGTATTACCTGCTTGGAGAGAGGGGCAGGAAGAGGGAGGCCGGAGGTTTGCCTCCCTCTCAGCTCCGGGGAAGCCCCGCTGTAAGGTGTGAAGGCTGGGGGCTCCACCACGCCCCATGCCTGATCTGCCACCACCCTCCCCCCGGGGGTGTCCGAGGGGCAGCACCTCACCCGCCTGCCATCGCCTGGGCACCTCTGCCCTCTCCTCAGCCCTGCGGCCTGTCCCCAGCCGCCCCTCCCCAGGCCTGTGCCAGCCCTCCAGGCCGGGCCGTGGCCTCGCTTGCTCCCAAAACTGCTTTTTGGAATGATTCTTTGGAAACATCCTACATCGGTTCATCATCACGGGGTGCTGTGTGGTGGGCAGCCTGGCTCAGACGCCTCAGCCCCTGCGGCCAACAAAGGGTTAACACACCACCACCACCACCACCACCACCCCCCAAAAAAAAAAAAAAAAGCGAGGCGCGGTTCCTTTAAGACTTTCCCCGCCTTCCTCTAGGCGCGCTTCCGGTTGGTGTGACGTCAGCACGCGGAAGCGGGAGGGGGGGCAGCGCGCGCTTAGAGCGGCGGCGGCGGCGAGGGAGGAGGGAGGGGCGGAGGGGGGGCGGCCCCGGCGGGACGGGCGATGGCGTCGCGGAGGCCCGGGCCGGCCCGCCGCGGGGTCCCGCCGCCCTGTGAGGGCTCCGCGAACCAGCTGCCGGTAGAGATGGACCAGCGCCTCGCCGCGCTGGTGGAGGAGCTCACCACGTCGGGGGAGCCGCGGCTGGAGCCGGCCAGGATGAAGGAGCTAAAGAAAATCTGCAAGTACGGCCTCGGCTGGGGCCGCCCGGCCCGGGGCAGGGCGGGGGGGAGCCGGGCCTCGCTGACTCCCGGAGAGCGACGCTTCTCCGCGGGCCGGACAGCCGCGGGGCTGCCCCGGGGGCCGTCCTGGGGCCTGCTGAGCTGTATGTAGCTTGCTGCCAGCACAGCAGCTGATGCTTTAAAATTTGAAAATAATTTTTTTAAAAGTTGTGTTTTTATGTGCTCAACCTCTTTTTTTAAACACTCCCTTTTTTTCCTTCTTCTCCTTTCTCAGGTCTTCAGAAGAACACATCAACCATGCCTATCACCTGCTGATGACACGACTCAACGAGGAGCACGCTGAGATACGCTTCTCGGCTTTCCAGATCGTGCAGGAGTTGTTCACACGATCTCATAAATTCCGGACGCTCATTATTTCCGACTTCCAGGAGTTCTTGGAGCTGACAGTGGGGATAGACCATGAGCAGCCTCTTCCCCCACCCAAAGAAGTGGCACAGAAACTGAGGAGAGCAGCCATTAAGTCAGTGCAAGACTGGCATGAGAAGTATGGAGAGGCTTACAAGAAGCTTTCCCTGGGATACCACTTCTTAAAGCAGAATAAAAAGGTACTCTGCATTTTTACTTCTCTGCGTGGTTTTTTTATGTCATGATCTCTAGGAGATGTCTAAAGAGAGGAAACCAATCAATATAAAAGAAAAGCTGTTGGAAATGACGTTGTCTTTAGGAGACATACAGTTGAGCATGGTCTTTGAAAGACAAACCCCAAACTTCTAGTTCATTTTAAAAACTCCAGGCTTGTACTGAGGACTGGACTCAACTAGCCTTTTCTCAGGCTGTAAAAAGTATTTCTCACCAGTGGGCTTTCACCCCCTCATTCCTACCTGAAGCCTTTTTCAGAAGGGAAATAATGGTTATACATTCAACGAAGGATAACCAGTTATTAAGTCTTTATATGCCAGTTTAAACTAGCCTGGTTTCTGTTCTGAGCTGTCCAGTTCTAGCTTCCCTGCGCTGTCCAACAGAGGCAGTAAGAGTAGGTGATGGCTCCCCTCAGCTGCAGTATTAGTGTGTCATACAACAAGTTTTATTAAAGAGAAGTTTCTTGTATGTAAACACTTGCTTTTATATTTCCCTTCTAGGCTTCATTTATGTTTGGAACATTCTTCTGCTTTAATATCTCTTTGGAGGTACAAACAGTGACATTGAGAACACTATTCTGGCGTTAACACTATCTATGATGATAATATCAGGCTTTCAATAAACATATTGATTCTCTTTCTCTTCAGAAAGACAGATGTTCAGTGTTCCTAACAGTACATCAGAAACCTTTGTGAGGCATGTATTTCTGTTGTTCTGGTTCTATACTAAGCTAATAGTGCAGCCTACTTGTATTACTTACTGTACTGTGTTCTTTTGTGAACAGATGCCAAAAATTGTATAGAAAAAGGTGATTGTCTTTGAATTCTTCTTTATTGTCTTGCTTAATAAAGAAAACTAAGTGAAAGTGACGAGGAGAAATGCAAGACTGAGATGAGGGAGCTTTAACACATCATAGTTTTATCAGATTGAACACACAAGTGTGTGAGTCAACTTAAGTTTGGCATGTCTGTCTGTGCTGCTGTGGTTATTGGCAGCTCCTCGGTTATGACCAGGTGATCATTTTTTGTGTATTTGTGATACTGAGCTACCCAGCAAGGTTGGTTGTACTATTTTCTAGAGCAGCTGAATCTGAGTGCTTCTAGAAACACTAGTACCAATAGAAACAATCTTATGTAGTTTGAGGACTGTTGTACTTGAAGAGTTGATGAGCAACTGACCTCAGTAGAGGCTTTTATATAAAACCAATTTGTCTTTAAAGTGTTTGCGTAAACAGTACTTGCAAAACCCCAAAGGCTTATTGCACGCTGAGGGGATTATTCAGCAGCAGCAGGAACATTTATATAGCAAGACACTTCTGCATGTTGTTAAGCACAAATTCAAGCATTTGTTTTTTCAACCTCCATGGTGTTTAATGGAGTTACCTACTTGTTTAATGCTGAACGAATATTCAGATGTTTCGGTAAGCTTGAGGTGAGACACCAATAAAATTCTTTGTTGGGCAAAAGCAAGCAAACTCCAGTTGTAGGATGTACTTGGTTTGCTTGACCTGCGGTTAGTAAGTACATGTTAGAGGAGAGAACTTCCAGGACTAGATAGAAAGTGAGACTTATTTGTCCTGCGTAGAGTGAACTCAATGTTGTCTGGACCTGTACCTCATAGGTGAGATTCAGCTTCACTGTTTTACTCTTGTGTGGCTCCAAAACGTTGGTGTAGGATGTCAGTACCTGGGAACCATTACTGTTTGTTGACAAGCTTGGTCATCCAGCAGTGGCAGTAAGGACAAATGTTCAATGAGTGCCTGTAATACAGACACAGCACCAGAGGGTCTGAGGGCTTTACTAGCAGCAAAGTACAGGCTTGATCAGCACTCAGCGTAATCTATATTGAAATTAATGAAAGTTATGTGGTAGCTATCAAATGGAAATACTGTGTTTTCCTTTTTCGAAGAGGTTTCCTTATGCAGTAACATAATCAAGACTCCTTTCCTTAAAGTACAAGTGAAAATTATGTAAGTTTTCAAGCCCTTCTGAGAACAAACTAAAAAAAAAATTGAAAATTTTTTAAGAAACAGCATTTTAAATCACTCAGTTATATTTTAGTCATAAGAAAATAAAGTGAGACTGAATGATAACCTTTCCCTCCATGCCCAAATCCAACAAATGTAATGGTAAAATCCAAAATTTGGTCTTTTTTAAAATGTATTTGAATGTCTTCTACTTTCCTTGCTTATGAAGTTCTTCAGTAAGTGATCTATCTGTCCTCTTGTGGTGATAGTGCTTACAAATTTTCCTAGATTTCCTTTACTAATAGTGATCCTAGTGTGATATTTCCATGTAATCTGAATACTTACCCTGTGTAGTCTCTTACTGGCCATGTCTCCAGTGCTATGACAGAGGTCTTACAAACCCTAGTTTATTCCTGCACTTTAGGTGTGGAAATCTAATAATTTTGGTTTTTTTACCTTATGATTCCTTTCTGAAAGCTACTGATTCTCAGCAGTTCCTTATTAGTAGAAGCAAAAACTCCATTCAGAATTACTGTAGTTATTGATTCTAGGAGGAGAAGAGATAAAAGGAGGTACTGCTGAGCTTTTGGCTGATCGCTGATGTTAGAGAATTTTTCAACACAGATAAGGATCTTAGGAAATAGATTTTCTATAAATTTCTTACGAGGAACGTTACACTTTTTTCTTCATTTCCTCCTTAGGTGGATTTTCAAGATGTGCATGCCAGAACTGTGGCTGAAAGGAGGAGGGAAGAGGAGAAGCAAAAACGACTGGATAACATCTACAAAGAAAAAGCCAAAAGAGCTGAAAAAGAAGTGGAAGGTGAGTTGCTTCAGTTCTTTTAGTGTGGGTTGGGTGGTTTTTTTAATTTTTAAAGCAACCTTTTTAAGGTTATATAAAACAAATTCTAATAGCTATCCAAATAATAGCTGACCACAGAGGATGGGAATACTACATTTGCTAGATCTTGACCCACTGTGTCTCTCAGCTAAAGAATGTCAGGGGAAACACGTGGCACTCCTGTGAGCTCAGGGAGAATGAAGAGATTGAAAAAAAAAATAAAAAATGTTAGCAAGTAAAGGTCTGGTCTGTAACTCAGTAAAGTATGAATGCATGACCTCAAGCAAACATATCATGAGACTTTTCAGAGCTAGTGGCTTAATTTCTGTGTCATTGACTAGGCACAGACTTCTCCATACCTTCTTGGCTGATGAACCTAATGATACTGCGTATATATACAGTCATTGTGTTCTGGAAGTATAGGCAATGTTCTGCACAGGAATCCTGGATGCAGTATAGGGTATCTCTGAAAAGTATTGTACTGCTGCTAAAAAATGTGTCTAACTGGGTTTGGAATCTCTAAACAATATGTAAATAGCAAACATATTTCTGCAATACAAAAGAACAGAGATAGTGAGTATATTATGTTGCAGTTACAAAGGGTGGTTTAGTTAACTTACTTTGGCATATGCAATGCATCCAATTGTGTCTGCATTTATTCCGCATGCTAGAAACAGCACGAGGGTGGAATTTTAAGGAGATTTAACCTTCTTAAAGACACTCATTGGTAGCAGCTTTTTGAGCAGTAGCATCTATTCATGGCTACACCTACAAGCATAACATACATGGCGGTAGAATGAACCGCCAATATCACTAAGAATATCCTCATTGAACCTTCTTCTCCTTCAAATTCTATGAAGTATTGTGTTATCTTTTCACAGTGAAACTTTAGAGAGCATAGAGAAAGGAGGAACACCAGCTGTAAATTTCTTGCTCAGGAAATTCTAGATTTCCCGCTTAAGAAAAGTATTGTCACTCTTATAAGGACAATTTCTGAAGCAGTGAGAGATCTATATGGCTACATTATCACTGGTTACTGGATAAATGGATTGCCCCTGTGGCAGTCATAGTTGTTTTGTAAATATCTCTGCTCTGGAGACATTAGCATTTTGCAGTATTTAACGATATTTTAAAACAATTGTCTCTTGCTAGAAATGTCCCAGGAGATTGCCAACACGCTGACAGAGATGGAAAACTGTTTCCAGCTTCTGATGCCAGATCCTTTTGACTTCACTGTGAACAACACGGAACTGGAACCCCACAAACAAATGTCTGCTAATGAGGATAGGCCTGCATCCCCCTTGTCCTCCCAGTCCTGTTTTGAATGCGTAGATGATGAACAGCCATGCTGCAGCAAGGACGTTCTTTCTATTTCTCAGTGTGTTAGAACTGATAAAAATGAAGACTTAGATGAAAAACAGGAGAAGCCTGAGAATAAAGAGTTAGATGGAGGCACATGCTCAGAAGTTCAGTCTGGTGTCCCTGCTCTCAGTGATGATGATTACCAGACTTTTGTTAGGAACCATGGGCTGATTTCACATAAATATACTCTAGACCTTGAAATCTCCACAGGTACCTGGAAAATTTTTTTCACATATAGCTGGAGGTAGCTTTTGTCTGAAATGCTGTGTAGTTGTGATTTGGTTTTGTGGTTTTTTTGGTTTGGTTTTTTTTTTTTTTGGTGGTGGTTTTTTTTTTTAATGTGACTTGAATGCTGGGGTTCCTGGACACCATTTTGATTTGGGATTTCTGGACATGAATTTATTTTGGAGTTCTTTTCTATTTCTGGTTCATCTAGTAACCTTTCTTAGGTTTGGGTGTCCTTGTGTGTGCTTAACAGATTTTATTAATGACCTTCTAAGGCTGAACTTTTGAATTAGTTGTTGTAACCACATTACACTTCATAGCACCTATAATGAGTTTTCTGTGTTAAAAAAAATCTGTTTACCATATATAATTTTCTTTCTCATACACATCACTACTCACCTCTTTCTCTCTGTAGCTGGGGTATAAGCTGATAATTTTAAAATCTTATAATTGCGTGTTTCTTAAATGTGTTTTTTTCCTTGCTGCTGATGACTTACAAGAGCAGTAATTAGTTTTGCTAGGAAGTCTTAAAGATTATGATTATACCGTTTTTATATAATTTTGCTAAAGTGAGTTACCTCTAGAAAAGTTAGGATGGTTGTGCTTTAGCAGTCTAAGTGAAGTTTCTTGCAAATAATGTCCTAACAAAATTTCATGTGCAAAGAGCCAGTAAGGCAGGCATCCACTGTGCTGGCAGAAAAGAATTGGAAACGTATCCCTGGGGCTTGTGAATGACTAACGGGTGAAAAGTACCATTTTTACTTGGGTAGTGGCATACTTGGCTTCTTTGGCAATCAAATCCCTATTGCCACTGGGGCAGAACATGCAGAAACTGGTACAATAATGTCCAGTTCATTTGAACTTAGGACAAGATGTGATGTAAATAGTAAGACTGCACTTGTCTGTGGTTATCTGACAGTTCTTTAGTAGTGATGGTTTAACAGCTCTTTCTGTCGTCACTAGACTGAAAGCTTTTCATCTTTTCCTCTGATATTTTTTTGAATGTGTGGATAATGGTAGAATAATGAACAGAGACACATTCTGATGTTTGTAATTTTCCCCAAAGTGATCAAATGCTTTAGAAAGGTTCACATCTACTTCTTCCACTTGCCTTCTTTTGCTCCTATAGTGAAGAATAAACATCACACACTCTTTTTTCCCCCTGTTTTGAATAGATATAAAAGTGCATGAGAATGAAGATAATAGTGCCATAATAAACAATGTCATGGATGCTCACAGACTTCTCAGAAATAAGTTCTGGCCTTCTGTGCAGTCTTGGATTCAGGTGAGAGACAATTTTTTTCACCTCTTTGATAAAAATATGGAAAAGCAGGGACTGGGGTACAGTAAATCTTGAGGGAGATCAGGCAAAAAGGAAATTAAGGTTGAAGAAACATCGGTGTAAATAGAAAAGATTTCTGTTTCAGCAGGGTGGACAAAAGCAGCCACATAACTTGCTTGATAGCTCTCAACATTAGGGATGTTACCTACACTCATACTTTGTTTTTTAAGGTATTGTAAAATGGGGTTTCTTCACAAAGGATTAAAGTAAAATGTAGCATGTTTTTGTCAGACATTCTGTTTCAGAAAAACAGTATGTCCTTTCTGTCAATTGATATTACTGCTCAGGAGCCTTGTGCATGGAATTTGTCCTATAGAAGGATACTCTTGGGAGATGTTTATAGCAGCTGTTCATTGTTTGTTTGTCTTTAGTAGTTGCTATTAGCTTTTATATTCTAGATAGGAAAAGTGGTTTCACTAATTGTTACTTGTAAAATAAAGGCATTTGTGACAATGTTGTTTCATTAATTATGAAGGAAAACTGAAATATTTTTTTTCTTAAATGACTAGGAAAAAAAAGAGTAAGAATGTTGATTTCTCTCTTTGCAGTTATTTACCAGAGCAGGAATAAATGATGATCGTCTAAAATGTGTCATTGATCTCAAGAATAAATTGGAGACCGCTATGAAGAAATACAAGGAAATGAATATTTCCTTTAAAGCGAGAAAAAGAAAAGTGGTGAGTGGCTTAAAATTCTGTTTTACTAGAGGGGAGCATTAGTAATGTTTAGTTTGTATACAAAAAATATGCACATTCTCTCAAGCCTTAATCTGGGAAAGTTTTCAACACAAGTTTTACAGACAAGTACACTAATTCAGCTGGTTGCAGCTTCACTCAAGGGATTTGCACTAAACACCTGTATAAGTATGCCAGAGCCTTGTTATTAGACAAAGCCACGTCAGGTAGCGCTGTTGTTTAGGATAGAGAAGTGGTTAAATTCAGATTTTACTTACTATTACTTTCTTCATGTGTAACACTGTCACGTCCTCAGCTTTTGTGCCTATTTCTCAGTAAACAGTGTGTTTACAACTTGCCAGACTATGCCAGTGTCTCATAATTCAGGGAAGCAGTGTCTCTGCTTTGGAGCATTTATTCTCTCTAGTGAGGATGTAATGTGATTTAGGATATCTTAAGAGAATTAATTGTTATATAAAGCTTTAAAGTGTCAAAATACTTCACGAAGATTAGCTACCTATGACAGTTTCTGTGAAATAGGTAGAGCTTGTGAATAAATGGAGTCTGAAAGATCAAATGCTGTATTCAGATGCAAAAAGGAGTCTGTGGCTTGTTTATGTAGCAAAAATCAGCTGCATAACACTCGTTTCTGTTGGCTGAGATCAAACAAAATTACTGTATAGCTTGACATGAAAATAAGTGTTTTGGATCAGAGTCCAGAGTGGAGTCTGGTTTATGACTGGATTGTAAGAATTTGATCCAGACACTACACCTTGGTCTAAATTGTGGTAGCCTCGTTTAGCCATGACTGAGTGTTGTAGACTTTGCTTTCATTGTACAAATGAAGCTTTATCAAGATTAATCTGGTTCATCATCTTAATACCTACTGATGTACCGCACCAGTCAAAAATGCCAACTCTGAATGAAAAGTACTGAACGACTGTCTTGTCAGAGGGTTTTTTTTTCTCCAGTGAAATATGTGTGCTACCTTTATGCAACCAGCTATGAAGGAATCCAGACATCTGCTGTCATTCCTGCCATTTGCTTGACAGGACTTCATTTGCTGCACCTCTGCATGGAATATTGGTTGCTATATTTCTTGCAAGATATAAAGGACATTCAAGCCTTGATTTTTGTTTCTGCCTGCATGTGTATGTGTTTAAAGTGGTATTGTTACCACTTCTGGAGATTGATCAATGCTATATATATAATGTTTGAAAGCTAATAAATTCCATTGTTAGAAGGAAAAAAAAGGGAAATACATAGTAATGCTCATAAAGAATACATTCAAAATGAGGCAATGCAGATTGAGGTATTAACTTAAGCATTGAAAACAATATATAATTATTCCTAGGGTTTTTTCCCAGTGGAAGATACCCATATTTAATGTTAGTGCTGAGTAAATTTATAACCTGAACATAGAAAGCTTTGTGCTGCAGAAGGAAACTGTATAAATTATCTTTTAATTGTGTGTCAAATGACTTGTTGAAATGTAGAAACACAGTAAAATGAGTCTGATAGAACAAAAATAAACAGCATTTCTTAGACCATGATTATTAAATCCCCATCTGTTAAGTATTTACATGTCAGCATATGAAACACTACATACAGCTCCTCTTTAATTCAGCATTGCTGCTTCTGTCTGTATGTCCTTGTGATATTGGAGCTATAGTTCTTGCCACACCAGAGTGTTGCTATCTTCTGTATCTTTAGATACAAGAGAAGTACCAATAGTTTGTCCTTCAAAGCACTGGCTCACAGCCATCCTGGCAATGCTCAGTGCATTACAGATATTTCTTAGCATGTAGAGTCAGTGAGTGCTGTGACCTGCTCATGAGCACACTTAGAAATGAAGGCGAGTGTTTAGTAAGCAGAGAAAGAGCATAAAGTGTCAAGTGTGGAGGGTCTGGTGTAAATTGTCCAGGTTGTAGTTGCTCTGTGACATCTCTGTGTTTGGATACGATAGCAGTTTTCCTGGCAGCTAGTGACTGCAATCTGAGGTACATGTCTCGTTAGCTGGAGAATGTAAAGGTGAGTTGTTTGTGTACTTGCTCATTTCTTTGAGTGTATTTATGATCCTGCACCACAGACAGGCCTTACTTTCTGGGAGAAAGTGGTTTTATTTTATTAGCAAATACAAAACAGAATGATAGGGACTTGGGAACTCGGCTGGGGACTTGGGCTTGCCCATTCTCTTCAGACTTTCTGATTTTCCTTCATGCTCCTTCCCTATGCTTCTGTGGCCACTCATTTCCCCCATTTTCATCTGTTCCATTCTATGCTTTGTTTCTGCTCTGTCCATGCAGGGGGGAAGGAAAGGCTTTGCCCATCCTCAGGCTGAGATCAAAAAAGTTGATAAAGGGAAGGGTTTAGTGAGAGACAGTGAAACTGGAGATTTAGTACTAAAAACTCCGCTATATCTCTCAATCCTGCAGAGATTTAAACTGCCACTTAAAAGAGGGAGGATCCTGGAGTCCCTTACCATTGCCACATGTCATTGGTACTCTTGTTTATCTGAGCAGTTACACATGCATGTGGCTGAGATACAAATAAGGCACATATATTTGGAGTAATTCTTGATGCTATGTTTCAATATGAATATACCAGCAGCGTAGCTGGATGGAAGTTACGTTGAGAGGAAGAAGTTGGTGCTTTACCTGGCCTACCTTCACAGAAGAGTCACCTGGTTGGTTCGGGAAGGTGTCTGCTTTTGGCAATACTCACTATTACCTCCATGCTTTCCATTGTTTCTCGGTTTGTTTTCCAGATCACGGAGCACATGTCTGCAAGGCAGCATCCTTAGGCAGTCAGAGCATGTTGGAAAATTAGCATAAAATATTTTTTCTGAAGTTTTTTTTGCCTTTATCTTTACTGAAAAATGGAAAAGCCCCACTGCTTTGCAAACTACAGGAGAACTTTCTGTAGGTTTACAGAATTTCTCTCATACAAAGTCACTTGAAGGAAAACAGACCTTTATACAGTGAGACACTTTGACTTAAAATGGTTTATAGTGGCAGGAGATACAACCACCTCTTTCTTTTCTCCTCCACGATAGTGAAGAATTCAAACCATCAGAAGGCCTTAATTATAAAGAATTATAAAGAAATCGTTTTTATATAACTTCAACCCTGCCAATGCAAGTTAGGCTATGGCACCATTCTACACTTACCTCTTGGGAGCTGTGGGAGGAGAGGGAAAAGAATAACAAAGGTTATCCTTTGACTGCCTAGAAACAAATCCTTTGCAGCAAGTTTTATAAATGTTAATACATCCTAGCTGCCCAGACTGTGCATTCCTTCTTCCCATTGCTCTGCCCCCAGCAGATCAGAAGTCATCCAGACATTTCTTCCTGAGCTGTTATTTTTTCAAAGGGGTGGATGATGCACAGAAAATGAGTCTTACTGTGTCAGTCAAAGGCAAATGAGGTTTTGTGTGCTTACACAAGTTATGTTCACTGTAGTTAAATACTTGTTTGGAGTATGAATCACATGTTGGTTTCTGATAGGAAACATTTTGAGAGCATAAGCAGGAGTTTTGAAACATGTTTTTCTATGAGTCTGAGTTTTAGCTGAATCTAGAAGGAAGAGGGCAGAAGCTGTGAAAGGACTTTTATTTCACAGTACCTAGGGGCTCAGACATATCCCTTCCTTTCTCTGAATGCCTGCTGAGGATAATCCGGGTGCCCAGCAGAGGGAGTGCATACTGCATGCTCGACATTTTTCTCTGTACCACCTTTACCCAAAGCCAGCCATCATCTCCAGGTAAACTTACTACAACAGCAATACACTAGAGACACTCCGAGTTAATTCTAGGCTCTATTTAGATGAATTATTATAGAAGTACGATTGTAATTATTGGCTGAGATTGGTGTTTAAATAGAAATTCCTGTTTCCAGAGTTTTAATTCTTTCCTAGTAATAACTTGCGGTTGAAGTGTTCCTTTAAAAATCATTTTTCCTGGTTACAAATAGTTTAATCTGTTAATGTCTTCCCTCTTTTTCTTAAAATACTGTTCTTTTTTTCCTTTAATGTCAGATTTGCAGCTGATTAGATGTAAATGATCTTGTAATTTTAAAAGTTAGGAGAGAACAAGTGTGTACTGTATTTTAAATCATGATTCCCTTACATAATTTCCATAAAGGATTATACATTAGAATAATATTTGAGGTTCTTGCATTATTAATAGAAATGTGGCTCGTTAGCTATATTTTGTACACTGAGAATATGTTTGTCTCTTAATTACCTTTGGGAGGCCATAAAAGGTTTACTACTCAACCTGGCTAAACTTGGCCAGATAGAAACCAGTAGACAATATGATGTGAGAAACATCCTGCTCATTTGTCTGTCAGCGCAGCGATCATTTAACAGGCCTATTACATTTTGAATTTTTAATTTCAAGTTATATTAGCAATCAGGGATACATAGTTTTTCATTAACTGCCTTCATTACTTTTTGTTTCACCTTTCCTTATCATCTGTCAAATCTAAGCGTGCACTTGGATCTTGATTTATTCATGTACTTAATTTTATCCATGTGAAACATCTGGTTGAATTCAATAATGCCATTAATAATTAGATTTGGAGAAGGCTGTCCTTGTGTTGTCCAGAACCTGATCTGATCTCCAAACCTTAGTGCAATACAAGTCAGAGTTTTTTCTGAAATAATAATGTCAGAAAATTGTTACAAATAATATTTACACGCTAAATATTTGTTGGTCATAATTTAGTCTTAAAATATTTTAATACATAAAAATATTAAAAATTTAATAATGAATTAATCAGAGCTCTATCAATTACTTGGCAGCAAGACTATTTCTGATTTTTTTTTTTTCCATATCTTCAAATACAACTTGGCATTTTATCAATGCTAATGAGTTATTTCTACCTAATCATCTTGTAGCTTTGTAACCAGCTCTTTAAGTCTTTTAGTTAGGTTAGTGCCTGCTTTAAAAAAAAAGTCGCACATGAATTTTAGATCAAAAGCAAAGGCTGTATTGTTTTTTCTTTCTGTAGCCATTTTCTGTAGCTTTCTGTAACAGCTTCTTGTACTCACATCCTCCTTTTTTTCCTCTTTTCTTCATTTTGGAGAAGTTATTTCTGGGGGGTAAGTAATTTTCCTTAGTAATCCCTCACCATGCCTGAACCTCATCTGCTGAAACATACTCAGACCAAGGAGCAAGAGAGATGCCTTTGTATAAGAAGTCTTTTCTTCAGATGATGCTTTTAAATTGCACGTAAACAAAGCCCCCAACTCTTAACAAAGTAGCCCTTTCAAAGCCAAAAGCGTTTAATGTTGAGATTTGAATAGTAACTTGATGTTGATTGTTAGTATGTTTTCCAAAACTTAAGAGGAATACTGGAATATTTGGTAATTAAATCAGCATTACACCTAAAGATGTCCTTTATCAGATTATATACATCATTAGCATGTAATATGTTCAGAATAAATAAAAGGTTAATAATGTCTGTCTGGTCAAAGTAGTAGCCCAGGCAACATTTTAATTTTTTACGTTTTGGCTAGCTATTATTTGTCAAAAAAGGCACATCAACCGTAACGGTAAAAGTGAACACAAGATCTTTAATGTCATACAGATGCTTATGCTGCTTCTTCCCTCCTCCCCCATTTTAATCATCATATGATAATTATTTCTATCTGTGGAACATCCTTCATAATCACTCTTCAGCTAAAAGAGCTTTTCAGGTTTTAAGTCCTATAGGATGTAGGACTGATAGAAAACAAAACATTTTAAAAATCACTGTAAAACAGTACTATCTTGTTAAAGTGTCTAATCAGCTAGTGTGATGTTTTGGGTGGCTTTTTGTTTTGTTTTTTTTTATTATTTTTCTAGAGCTGAATGCTGCTGTCGTATATTTTTTGCTTTGCACTGGCTATGCAGCCTGCTACTGTTACAAAGTTATTAAAAATATCTTGTTATGCAGATCTAGCCATGAATTCTTAAAGTTGTCACCGTGACGACCTCTGATCCCTATCTGATTCGCAGGTCGCACAATGCAATTTGGAGCTCTTCTAATAGAGTGTAAAATAAAGTAGGATGTCTCTATCATCAAGTTAACCCTTATGTTAAGTATTTAAGTTTTTCAGGCCAAAGGGTCATCTCCCTTGATTCATCTATGAATACTGAGCAGCGTGTACTCTGTAGGTAGTAGATATAAATTTCCTTCCTGCTTTTTATCCATCCTACCTTGCAAGGGGAAGCAGTATATTGAAGAGAATTGAATGTATTTGTGAGGTTCAGTAAAAGTACATTGCTAAATGCGTATTTATAAATGGAAAAAAAGAAAATTTACAGGCTTGGAACACACACTAACACATTTAAATTTAGTTAATGCAATATTGAAGTAAGGATATTCACGTCTATTGATATCTCTGTACCTAAAATCCACAATCAGGAATACATGTCTAAGGTATGTGTGTCTTGCGTAGGATATTTTGTTGACTGTTGCCCTTAATAAATCAGGTTTATTTGATATGTGTATTTATCTGTTAAAAATACAGCTTCTGAAATAATTTTTAACAAATACGTAGTTCAAATACGTAGTTCAAATTCATTCATAAATGTGATCATTTGAAGGAAGCTGCAGTTTCGTACTGATTTTACAGTTGACATCTATGCAGATTATATCATGAGACAGGGGCATATGTACATTAGTAGTGGATACAAAGTTTTAGTAGCATGAATTTGATCTGGCCTAAGCGATAGGTGGTAATTCATCAAACGCAGTAGCAATTTTTTACATGAATGAGTGCTAATGGGAATCTTGTTATGTCACAAATTTTTGATGAAAATCACATTTCCTAAAATTTCATAAAGATGATGACTAGTGGTTAATTTTTTTTTTTTCTCTTCAGCTCTAAAACTTAGCTTTTTATCATGTATAGACCTCTGAATCATAAAGGAATTAAATAATTCAAAATGCTGCCTAAAATATTTCAGGGGTTCATAGGAGTACTTCTCGTCTCATAAATAACTTGGACTTGCTGAAAAACCTAAAGATGACACCGTGGAGTGGAGAAGGAGATATTTTTGGTTGACCTTTAAGTTATCAGACCATTAAACAACTTTTTGGTCCAGGAATGGATGTAGCCAGTCCCGGACCTCACTACAGCCTTAAACAACGGCTTAAACCAATTTCATGTGGACTGGTATGCAGGGAGTGGTGTGTGGGGAAGGGCTAGTCCAGAAAGAGGGGAGTGTTTGAAGAACTAGGGTGTGTTCAGGGTAACACTTGTAACCTTGACAGTGGCTATATGACAGCTGCTTTCTTTAGTGGCAAAAATGAGTTTTCTGTCTGCTTTTAGGAATGGGAAATGCCTGGGTATCTCTGCTCTGAGTACATTCCTGTCTTAGCCTGGTCTCTAAATGTGATTTCACATCACTCGGCTTGTACCTTTGCTGACTTCATCACACCTCAGTCTTTGAAACTGCAAACCTTTCCTTTTATGTTAAGATGAATGGAAAAGAGCAGGCTCTTTACACAGTTTCCTTACTCATGGTTAGCCATGAGTTAAGAAGAAACCAGGTTTGGTTTTCAGGAAACAGGTAATGTGTGCAACACATTTTTATGCTTGTCTCTTCTCTTGCTAAAATTATTTTATCTGTTCTAGAATTCCTGAAACATTAAAAATTCTACCAGGCGTTTCTTATTGTGTTATGCAGTTAGCAAATCTACTTCTTAGCAGGCAGGTTTTTTGTACAGGTTGCTGTTGTACTACTTGTGGGAGCTGAACAGGGAAGCAGCTTAAATATTTCAGTAGTGATTTTATGGTTGGCTTAAAGATGATCTAAACACAAGCAGCAATCAAAAGACATAGTCCTGTCTCTGTTTCCTCCCCTGATGATTCCCAGTGCCTCCCTTGTACTAGCAATAGAGCTCCTGTTGCAGCAGGGACCTGAACTGGCTGGAACCTAATCCAGAGAAGATTTCTGTACCAGAATTAAGCTGAGATACTGAGACTGTCCCTTTCAGTAAGTGAATAAACTCAGGTAACACAGATCCGATTATGGAGGTCAATCTTTTCTTTAATCGGAGGGATCAAATCGGTGGAGTGATACATGATTAGCTCATCTCCCAGTGTGAATGAAAAACTGGATGAAAAAACATACCACATACTACTGTTAAAATATTACTTTTTTTTAATTGTGCAATAAATTGCAGTACCTGATGTATGTACAGTAAGTGCATGGGAGAAGTAATTTCCTACACTTCTAGAAATAGGATGTAACCTTTATTTTTGTATAAATATTACATTAAGACATTTAAGGGACTAACACTACAGTCACTTCCAATAAAACAAATTAAATATAGGTATCAAATGTAGGTGGTCATCAATAAAACAAATTAAATATAGGTATCAAATGTAGGTGGTCAGCATAAATTTTGTGAGATTCTTTCTTTTTTTTTTAATGTTGGGGAAATTTATTAGCTTTAATAATAGAGGGTATCCCACTTTTGTGTTAGCTCTCTGGGATACATGGAAAGGAAAGGTGTTGTTAACTACCAAAGATCTCAAAGTTTTAAATAGAACTGTTACACCTCTCCTGAATGTATTTATTATTTATTTTATGAAAAACTTGGATTATGCAAGAGATTTAGTATTTAAGTATTTAGTATTTAAGTATTAAGATTTAGTATTTAAGTATTTAAGTATTTATTTTATGAAAAACTTGGATTATGCAAGAGAACTTTGCATAAAGTGCATAAAGAAATAGTGTGAAAGATGCATTCCTAAATAAAAGTCAGCTTGGCCAAGTAGCCTCTGTGCTGTTGAGCAACTACAGATAGAATGAAAGGTGATACTTTTACTGGTAAATATAAAATGTGGTTTGCCTGGACCACATATCTAATATGCAGTCATCTAGGTTTGAATTTATGCTCAAATCACAGGGCAAAGGGGAGGGAGTGTATGTGGGAGGTCTCTATAAATACAGATCTCTTACTAGTTTATGTTTTCCTTGTGTTGCACAGAGGAAAATTCAAGCATGGTTCTGAAATCTGTCAGAATACCAGCATTTATTTCCAATCATGCTATGTTGGATAATATAAAAGGATGGAAAAGGAGGAACTTGTAAAAGTCCTTACATCTAATATACGCTGTTTGACTATTCAGTTTCTACTGCTGGCACTGAAGAAATTACTTTTACCCAGTCACTGTTTGCTTACATGGAATATCCCCAAATTTCATTTAAGATGACTGAAGTATGTTTCATGTTGCTGTCTAATAAAAAAATGTATTTGCTTAAGGTTGCCCCTTTAACTGGATTCTGCGGCAATAAATATTCTGGTTCCCTAACCAAAAATCTTCTGCCTCTAGAAAAATATTTAGTTGGCTTTGAGTAGATGCACATGAGATATTGGCATGGTGGAATAATTTGCAAGATCTTCCAGTGAGGGTATTAGCATATAAATAGCAGATGCAATGACGACCATCACAGCTGAGTACATTTAATTTTTAGTTTATAAGATAGAATGGGTTTTTAAATGCATAGCCATCAAGCCTGCTGAAAGACAAATGAAGTTTAGAGTTCACTTGTCTGAGGATGCCTTACATCATTTTTTTTTAAAAAAGGGAAACAGACACGCATAAAACTGAACAAAAGTGATTTCTTGGGTGAAAAGTAATTGAGATTGCAAACCAAGTTAATTAGACCATGCAAAATTTATTTAATGGTCCCAGCTGTAGTTTGCGAGTGGTGTTTTAGTAAGTAGATAGGACTTCTTCATGTGCTATCTTTTCTCTTCCTTCTTTTTCTAAAATAATTAGTAAATGCTGTACATCTTGTCCTATAAACTGATTGCATTGTATATTTCAGTCATTTTATTGCTTGCTTTAATTATGATTGCAGAGGCTCAGGTTTTTAAATCCTCTTAACTGAATGTAGCAATCCCTTTGTATAAAACTGGGAAAAGGACCAAAGGCTTTTCTTTATATCTTTCCAAGTGTTGTGTGGTGGGTGGAGGTTTTTTTTTCAATTTATTTTACTGGACAGGATGGATGAACAAGGCATTTAACTGGAGCTGTGGTTGCACTGCATTACACTAACAGTGGAGGCTCTTGGAGTGTTGACTCCATAGTAGAACATACAGTTGCATTTCTACTGGCATCCAATATTTTCAGTATTTTTAATAAGATGGAGACTGATAAAGAAACATCTGCTTTTTCAAATTTTTTTAAAGAGTTAGGGAGGGAATGATGTGATTGCACTTGTCTAGCTGGAAAAGTCAGCACTATTTTAAGTTTTAATGAAAATTAGGAGAATTGAGGAGTCACTGTTCTAACTGATTACAGTAAATGCATGTGTATATTCTGAAATTTTTTTACTGTATTCTCATATGCAAATAAGTTCAGCCCAAGAATCTGGAAATTGTCTAGCTAAATCCTATTACCTCTCACAGTGAGATACCTAGTCAGGAATAGTACCACATTAAAAAACCCCATGTAGTTTTGCAAAAGCATTGATTCATTTAGATAAATTATAGAGCAGATTAACAGTGAGCAGAAAAACTTCTCTCTGTGCAACTTGAGGAGCAATGGTGGTACAAGTAGTCTGATGTCTGGGAGTCTGTTTGGTCTCCCTTACGATGGATGGACCATCTTCTAGCGACAGGGAAGTTCACCCTTGTCTCTGATAAGAATGCAAACTGTTAGTGACTTTCCTCAAATTAAGTGATAATGAGAATGGATTTGAGAACAGGACCTCTTTTCCCCCATCTTTTGACAGTTTATTGAGAAACCAACGACTTATCTTAGAGGTATTTAATTCTGTACAGGACAAGAAAAGCTTTACCTTGCAGTATTTATCACTTGAGCTTATACTTCAGATATGGCATGCTAGAAATGGCATATTGCTTGTTTTTATCATAGTCTCATTTTTCTTGTTTGCAAGTACCTGTTCCACTCATTCCTAAAGAATTATAATTTACAAATTCTGCCTCTCATTGTTGCCTTAAATATTTATGTCTTCTAATTTAGTTGTGGATTGCTGATTTTATTTTTTTTTTAATTGACTGGAAAAGTTTATAGTGGAAAAGTAGGTAATAGGTAGCTGAACTTTCATACTGCGTCTGTAGAGTTTGCTTTGGAGCTTTTTTTCATGTTTGAAAAGTGGAATTAAAAAAAAAGATACTTGTCTGACTCATAATGGTGCCTGTGAGCTCTCCTCCCTTCTGTAGAAAGGGAACAGAACAAAACAGCATAAATGGGATGGTTCTGATGAAGTACCACTGCAATGAAGTAAATTGAGATGTAACTACCCATTTACTACTGTGCAACTTTTTGAATTTCTACCAGTGATAACTTTAATATTTTAAAGTAAAAATAACTTATTTATCTTGTTAAAGATTATATCAGAATAAAGACTTCATGTCTGTTTGAAGGGGGCTTAATTCCTTATAGTTAGCTAGGCAGTTAATTTTTTTTTACAGGAAATCTAAATTTAATAGAAGACCCCAGGGAAATTCAAGGGTGTGAACAATAAGCATAATATTTTATGAAAATGACCCCCATATTTAAAATCTGGCATTATATGTTATGCCTTGTAGCACCAAGTCCACATCTACCTTTTAGAAAATTAAAACACATAAATTCTGTTTAGTGTTTGATATGCGCTGCACTAGCTGAAAGCCATAATGTCCCTAAAACCTTGGGTTGCTTTTCACCTTTCATAAATTCCTGGGTAGATTCTATACAAAAAATAATTTTCAGCTCCGTGGCTCATTGTTATTCAAACTTGATTGATCGTCGTCATTTACTCAGTGAGGAAGTTAAGTGCTCCTGTCATTTCCGAAGAGTATAATTGGGACGTTTCACAGGTCAGCGGTAGTGACAGGTTTCCCTTTTGATTAGTGTTAGACTGATAACAAAAATTACAGTTTCCTATGATTAATGTTTTCTATAGTACTTGAATGCACAGTTCATGGATTGTACCTAAACAAAGTGAATTTGCATCTGATTATGCCTTTTCTCTGTCAGGCTTTTCACGTGCTTTAAAGTTTTAGACCATGCAGGTAATACAGCAAAGTTGCTCCTAATGCAGTTTTCAAGTTGAGGATTAGTGAATTTTAGTATGTTAATATACAGACAGCTATGTGCCTCCAGCACCATGTGAACAAATTAGAAGTTTCAATCAAAAGTAGTACTCTTGAATTCTTTCTAGTCCTCTCAGATATGTCATGCACATGAGTACTTGTATTGTACCCACTGATATTTTAGGTACCATCTGGCAATTTAAGTTAAATGCTCAGTCTAAACTGATTTGGTTTTTTGACTAGTTGGACATTATTTCACAATTCCTTAAACCTGTTGCAGTTTCTTTGTTTACAGACTACTTCTGAGTAAAAACTATGGAAAACCACCAAATTTACTTTTCTTGTTTTATAGGTGAAAGTTAGTCAGCTTATACATTATGGTACAAATTTATAGACAAAGATCATCCGTGGCAAGTTGTAGCTTGTAATGTTGTAGCTTTGTAGTAAAATCTTTTTAATGGCTAAATGGAAATGGAAACCGAGTATGGAAAGTACGATTGTTACCCGCTTCAAGACAAAGAAATAAGAGTGGATGTTTTTTCCAAACTTAATTAATTTGCCCCTAACATAAAAAAGCGATTGACACCACCAGCAGAATTTTGAAACGAAAATACAATCAAACAAGTTTCTCTTCAATCTCTATTTTTCAGAGTACAAAACCTGATGACGTTTTTCTAAAGGCCATTGGGAAGGTCTTCTAAAAGTTGTAGTTGAACACAGACATTCTTCCATGTCTAGTGCTTTTGTGAGTTTGTGGTCAGTGGTCGAATATTTGACCCTTTCTTTGCATTAACACTGATTTGGTTTCTGCTGTGGAGGTCAGGTTCAGTGTGTATCTGTCTTGGTCATGCCAGGTAGGGCCTGGATTGCCTCTTTCCTTTAGATGGGGAAAAATGATTGCAATGGGAAACAAGAACTAAACTAGGGTGCAGGATCCTCCAGAGTAGCCTGAAGGTTGGCAACTCTCAAGATAGTGATAATTAGGCTGATGAGACTATGTTGTGGTGGTTACCTGTCTTTGGCAGCAGGGTACTTCCAAACGTGGTTATTTTAAAATGAAGACTAATCAGATGCTCTCTGGTAAGTATGTAGTGGTAAATCTATTCTTCAGGACAGTGATTTTTTTCTTCTTTTCTGTTTTTCCCCGCTGGAACTGCAGCTCTTAAATCAACGTAATTTTCTTAAACAAAAGGAGGAATCATACTTCTAACTTGCATTATCCATTATATATATGTTAAAAGTGTATCAATGTGTGTATTAGTATCAATTAATGTTCTTTTAGAAATTAATTCAGTTCAGTTTACAAGTAATACTGACCAAAAAGAAATGCTGATTTTTTTTGTGTTTGTTATTTATTTTAAATTTTTAACAACATTCAATAAACCAAGACTGGTTCCCAGGTTTTTTGGCTTCAGAGTATATGTATGATTTAAAAAATTCAGCTGTGCAGCTGTGACATGAGATTAGAGTAGTGAATTAAACTGGGAAAATTCTGCTGCAGGCAATACCTGCAGTATCCTCTGTTGCTTGTAACAATGAGTAGTTGATATGAATATCAACGTTAAGTCAGGTGCAATAAGAGAAGTAAAGAACACAGCTGAAAATAGTAAAAATGATGCCACTCCTTATCTATTGCTTTGGCTTGCTGCAGTGAAGTTGAAAAAAGTGATAGCCGGTATTAAGGTTGGTTTGTGTGAGTACCCTTATTATTTCTTAGACTTTTAAAAGTGCATGGCAAACATACATAATTCTTGAAAACAACACCATTATCACATTACTGTAACTCCTAAGGTGGGCAAAGGAAATAAAGCATAAAACCTCTATCATTGCTGCCTTTTTAGGGTAGTTGGCATTTGCTATTTTAAAGTTCTGATAGTACAGGCTGCATCTAAGGTGGCACAGATTCTTTTAGTTAATGTGTAGTATAGAGTAAAAATTCATTTTCGGGTATGGAACATGCTTAGAAAGAAAAAGTAAAGACTTGCTGGCATATGAAGTAGTAGCTAGCTGAAATGACATATAGGAAGCCAGTTATGTGAACCCTGGTAAGTTGGTAGGAAATCCATTTTTATTTTTCAGCTAGTCATAGCTATTCAATTTCAGACTGCAATGTAGACCAAGTGCACATTTAAAAATACCATTTTGTTGGTCTTGACCATCATAATGTGTGCAGTCTAATGGTATGAATGGTTAGGATGTACCAAATTAGTTAAGAAACGATTGTATGAAATTATTTTTAGTGCTGTTATGAGGAAACACACTGAAACGGTAGTATACAGATCTGGATATTCTTACTTCGGTCAGTATTAGCTTGCCAGTCCATCAGCTTCCCCTCCTGTTTGCCTGCTCTGATTTTGAGCTCTTAAACAATTTGTGATACTATTTAACATGCTACAGACTATTTGGATGCAACTAAATGAGTAATCAACCAGAGGAGAAGAGAGAAGGCTATTTGCTCATGAAGTCAAAATCTTGATGTTATTTTAAGATTTTTTTGGTCTTATTTTATAGCTTCACACTTTCTCAGACTTCACCAACTGCAAGTGTTCTAATGGATAAAAGGGGCTTTAAAGAAGCCCTTAGGATAGAGTATGGCTTTAGAGATAAAATGTTAAGCAAAGGCCTAATCTTAGATAAAGATTAAATGCATAATTAGGGAAATACTTTTGACAGAGAGTGGTCTCAGAGGGCTATCAAGATGTCTAAAATATTTTCAATGTGAAGGGAAATGAAAAGCAGTCTTCACTTCTTAAAAACAAACAAAAAAACCCAGCCACAATATCTCTGTAGATGAAAGCCTCAGATGACGATGACGACGATGAGGATGAAGATGAAGATGAATTTGTGGAGGTCCCTGAGAAGGAAGGTTATGAGCCCCACATTCCAGACCACCTGCGTAAGGAGTATGGTGAGTTTGCCCAGCTGTGACGAGCCTTATCCCTGCATGTTACTGGTGCACTAAAGTAAATAAACAGCCATTCTGAAATAATAAAGTGATCAGTGGTGTGGGTAATCTGACTGCTATGAGGAAGTCATTACATAGATACGGGAGCAGCGATTCGCTCTAGATAAACAAATACTTTCTAGGAGCAAGAGCAACTGAGACGAGAAGCTTATTTCGTTCCATCATGTTCCACTATAGTTTAGAGCCAGAAGCAGCACTGTGCGTGCTTATAAGTGTGCTAAGGGGGAGTGAAGGAATTGCAAAGTAAATCTGTAAATGAGCCTGAATATTAGAAATACTGGTAACAGTCTGGTGAGATAAGGTTTTGTACTATCAACTGCATTAATAGGAGTTGGAGATTCACAGCCACTTCCACCCATAGGGTGGCCAACTTCCAGCTCAGAAGGAAGGCTTTTTTGTTTAGGTGTTGCTATCACAAGATGTTAAATGGACTTCAGCCTTCAAGTGCAGAATTATAGCCGCTGAGCACATACCAGATGACAAAACGTAATCTTGCCTTCTGTTATTGCATTCTTAAAGATATGTTTTTTAAATAAAGTTACACTTATAATGTGGTTTTGTGAAATCAAGAGGGGGGAGTTACTGAGGGAAGTTCATCTTAAATAATTAAATGTCAGTGCATTACTCCTTTTCCTTTGTACATCTAGCTTATTAAGTGTCTGCAGCTTTGCCTCTGAGTAGCATTGTGTATTTTAAGATTCAGATTTCAGTACATTGTAGAGAAGGAGAGGGTAGCTGCCATCACATAGAGAGTTGGACACTCTCATAAGTTTCTTGGTTCTTTTCTCTGTATTTGTGTAAGGCTGGTGCTGTGTTATGCCTTTTTCAATCCTGCTCATGCTTATTTTTAACTTGCCTGTGGTTTCCATCATAAAAGTCAGGCTGCAGCTATTACCTGTATAAGGCAAATGTTTCCTTTTTGTTGAAACAAGGGGTTGTGCCTGTGTAAACCTGAGATGATGTAGCTCAAGTGACCTTTTTACTGTCTTTTGCCATCAAATTTGGCTACAGACAGCAAAAGATGATCAGTAATAATAACCTGTAGTGGCTGGGGTCAGCTCAAGGATGTCTCCAGGTGTGAGGTCCTGCTAGTACCTTAGTCCATCTACCTCATCTGGACTTGACCTGCCAGGACACCATGGGAAGTGAGGCCTGCATTGATGATCTGTATCTCTGTGTTAACCACCTAGGGACTTGCAGCAAGTCCAACTGGCTGGTTTCAGTTTGTTTGAAGGAAGTAGATGTGTCTGTTCCTGTATGCGTTTAAAAAAATGTGGAAATTTGAACTATATAGAGGACTGAGAATAGTGTCCTGGTGAGCAGGTAGCTATAATGAAGTTTGACATGACTCTTGGCCTATGTGTTACTTGAAACAGTCCATAGACGCTTACTTTGTCCAAGCAAGAGTTGGGAAAGATGAAGCAGAACTGGAGTATTGAGATAGTGAAATGAGAAGTGGATGTGTGTGTTTAAACAAGAACACAGAACAGTGGTGAAGGGCTGTAGGACGTAAACTCAGGAACTGGGCAGCTTTTTATTTTTTTTGTTCATGGAAAGAAAATTCTATATTATACCAGTATATGTTGGCTATCCCAACTACCTCAGTCTTGCTATAAATACTGAGTAAGTTCTGTTGCTAACAGTGGGACTTTCAAAAAAGTAAAATAATGGAAGAGAGGTAGCAGCCTTCCAGACAGTTATGAAAAGCTTCTTATCTATACATAGTTAATGAAAGAGTCAGAAAACACTGACAGTGTTAGTAAATGAATAAGCAAGTGAGATTATAACAGAGCTATGGTTCTTCTTTGTTTTGGGTTTTTTTCCTTCCTTTGGCAGTATTCCTTGTGCCAAAACTGATATTTTTCTTAGTAATGCTAGGCGCTGGAACTTTTTTTTCATATCTTTAACAGCAGTGTGATGAATCCTAACATGCAAAAGTTCTGTTTATACTTGTTAACTTCCACTGGAAGTGAAATTAATCTCTTCACTCTCCCTCTCTCTTTCATCCCCTGTCTTCCTCATGGACACACATTTTTACAAAAGCAAGCATCTTACCACCCTTTGTATAACACTAACACAATACTTTGTTGCTATTTTAATTCCTCCTCATGGAAAATGATAAAAGAACAAGCCTACTCTCTACTCAAGAATATTTTAAAAATCTATATAAAATGGATTAAGAAATCTTCAATTTGTATTTAAAGTATTGCTGATTGGCTTCTTCACAATAATATATTTTCCTATCAATCAGAAAACAAAACCTCTCTCTCATTTTGTATACATGTAGTTATGTAGGAGCTGATGGTCACACTTGGCTGTTCTTTATCTGATGTATTTGTTAAAAATAGCATTTTGAAAAAAACGAACCATTCTTGATGTTCCTGAAGGCAATTCAGCTTTTCTTGCTGCCATTTAAAGTTAGGTAAGCTCCCAGTTCAGGAAAGAGCATGAAAAGAATTTAGAACTCCTGAGAAGCATTCAGGCAATCTCATGAAGCATGTGCTTTCTTCTATTTTTGTGTACTTAAGTGCTTTCTTGGACCAACTGGTCAGATACTAACTCAAAATATGTTTCAGAAGCTGATACATAACTATTGCATAAATCAACTGACTTTGGTGTAATTATTTCAGGTGTGCGTGAGGAAAATGGAGAACTATATTTGCTTTACAGGATTCCGTTCTGCATGTGTTCTTAATAAGCAAAACCAAAATAAGCATCACTGGCACATTTAGAAAAGTGAATTATCATATTAAAATATACAAGAACATATTTCATAGTAGCAAGCTGTCATCAAGAGTTGGCTGTATTAGGCAGCCACCTCTCTGAGTGAAATGTTCTAACTGGAGCATTAAACCTTTCCTGTAAGGTAAAATCTCAGTGTTGTGTAGAAGGTGTGAACGGTTTAAAGTTCTTTTTCTCCTCTTGTTACTTTTCCTGAACAAACCTGGAGAAGTGAACAGCTGCTCAAATTAACTTTTTATGCTAAATAGGAAAACAAAGTTGTAAAGCATGACTGTGGAAATGGATTGAAATGTGACATTTAAATTATTGATTTAAGTCACTTTACTCACTTTCACTTCTCTTATGAAAGTGAAAGTATGCTACCAGCAAGGTAAATTTCAAGCTGAGATGCTATTTCTAGTGATGCATATGTGTATTTGTCATCCTCCTGAGATCTGAAGAGTTTATGAAAAATGAAAAGATATTTAGAGACAGGGTATTTTGTATGCATAAGTGTATAGACATGTGCAGTTGTATTATTTGTGTGTGTATATGTAGTTGATGATGATTTCAAAATTGATGATGATATTTAATATGTAAGATGAACCGAGCATGGGTACAGTTTGGGTGGAGGGAGAATTAAACAACTCAATTTGAATCTCCATGTATAAGATGAAATGTAAATTTGTTAAAAGAATTTAGGTGATTAGATAACTGAAGTGTGAAGATATAACCCATTAGGGGTGTCATGCCAAATTAGCATTACCAGACTTTTAACGACCTCCCATTTGTATAATCCTTATTTACACTTGCACCTGATGTCTGCAGCAGACAAGAGACCAGCCATCCTGTGGTACCACAGAGCCGTTTTCAATAGTGTGTTGCTGAAGAGGAATATTGGGTTGAAAACAGAAACACTGCTGTGAAAATAATTTTCATAGGGCTACTCCGGTAGTCGGTGCTCTGCACCACTGTTACTTATATCCACTGCCCTTGTATGGCTAGTGTTGCTAACCCCTTAAAAACTGAGGCATTATTCATTTAAAAGAAAGCTTTAGGGAGAGGAAAAAAAACTTGTTTACGCTTGAGATTTCCCACATTCCAGGCTTTGCTGGTTGCATTGGCTTAAAGCCTTAAAGCAGATAAGGGATGGAACTGTGCAGCTTCTGACATCGTTCTTGTGTCATAGACAGAATTTGGGGCTGACACCAGGATAAGAGATTCCTTCCTGCCCGTGGTGGTCTTGGCATAGCTTGCAGCTGAGCTCTGAACCACATGGGAAAGTGATCCGGTTTGAGATGTGCTTTTCTGTGCAAAAATGGAATAATTCTGAGATCGAGTTCAAAGCACCCACCTCCAGCAACTGTTGTCTACTAATGGGTTTTCTCAATTCATGATCCCTGTCTGTGTTTCAATGCACTCATTCATGAACTTAGGCAATACTGATTTGAGGTACAGGGAAGTGCTGCTACCATTTTACAAGCAGTGACATGAGGAGGGTGTCTGATCTGGGAATATTAGCATGGAAGCAGTCTACCAGTTAGTAAGTTTCATCCTTATTCAAAATTGTGAGAGAAATGACTGTACATTCAAGAACACAAACCATTATTTCAAATGTCGTTAATCAGATTATTTCTCTTGTATTTGAGCCATAAGCCAAAAAGGTTTTAGGTCCCTGATAGCTACTTCAGCGGCTCACATTGCATCTTAAAGCCTGGTTGGGATTTCTTTCATATCAAGATCAAAGCTGCAGTTCTAAAATCCCAAGGGTTAGTTCTATCAATTTCAGAAATTCTTGCCTCTTCCCCTCAGAGTGACGTGCCTTTGTGGGTTAGATGTCCCCACACTGCCTTTCCTAATCTGATAGTGGCTGGGTCGTGCCTTTTCTGTGTGTTAAGTAGCTTTTTTTTTAGTATGAAATGTCATAGCAACATGAGAAAAGTGGCTTATACCCAGTTGAACAAATGAGGTGTACAAAACCAGACTATTTCCTTAGTAGAGAAGTTGCCACCTGTTTTTTACATTGAATTAGGAGTGCTTCAGACTACACAAGCTATTCTAGTGCAGCTCTCACTGAGCATTTTAGAAACATGAATAAACTTTCTGTTGCGACCATTCATTGAAGGTGTGTGGGGTTTATAGCTTTTGCATTTTCTATGAACATTTTAAAAAGCTGTATTAGAAATAACAATAAAATACTTCATGATTGAATTTTCAGATTTGAAGCAGTAAAAATCCTGCATTTCAGGGTATTTATTCAGAAAATTGCATTTGTTTGTATTGACTGGGTATAATCTGTACCTCAGCAGATTTCTGTGAATACAGGTTTTTTTTTTAAAGTTTTATTTCCTTGACTGGTATCCATCAAGACATGAAGGGGGCACAACGATTAAAAGCAAAACTGCCTCAAATGTGGAATATGACAGAATCATCACTATGGATTAAAAAAAAAAAAATTGTTTACTAATTTATTGGAATCTGATACTTTTATTCTCTGCAGAAAAAGATTTTTCTAAATGCTTTTAGATGTTATTGGTTCTGTTCATGTAGCCAGGTACTAATGTTTCATATGTGTCATGCTGAGAACAACTGCACTCAATTTGAATATTTGCATGTTATCTAATCACATGTACTGTTGTGTGGCTTCACTATGCTGACTCTTAGCTCTATCTCCTTCATTTTTTATGTAGGAAGTAGGAAAGCAGTGGGTTTAGTTACTGTGTACAGTAGTATTGTGCTCTTTTATCCTACATCTGAATGAAGTTTCTCCCATAAAAAGGCTGTTTTGCTGTTTTATATAACAGACTTAAAGCTAAACATGGCAAAAATAACATGTATGCGAGTGTTGATAAGTTGAACTAGAAACCATTTATTTTGACCTGTGAAGAAATGATGGCTTTCTACTGGTCTTTTTTCCTCTATAGAAGCATCTAACAGATTTAATTGATACAGAATGATTACCTGTTGATTTTTACGGTTAGGTTTTCCTCTATTTCATTTTTTTTTTTAATAGTACACATGAAAATCTCCTGGAAATCACAGGGGCAGAAGCACAGATCTTGAGTGTTGAGTTTATGTCCCTAGCTACAATATCTAAACATCTCTGTAATACTAACAAAAACTATTAGTCTTTTAGGAAAATATTTTATTTAATTTTCTGTTATTGCAATTGATGGTAGGCATATTCAAAAAACTTACTAGAAGTTATTTTGTAATAGTCTTTAAAATAGTAGGGTGCTGACCAAGTCTAGGCTTCCACTGGAGAGAGATTGATTATCATGGCAATAATCATGAAGTAGACCTGACTCAAGCATGACTCCATGTAAATAAGAGAACACAAGTATGGGATCGCTACTACTGCTTCTCTTGCTAACAGGTAGCTATATTTCATACAAAATGTGAGGTGGATTTATTTGGGGTGAGATGTATGTGTGAAGAGCAGTCTTGCCGATTGCTTTCATCAGCTGCAGGCCATAACAGTGTACATCACTGATTAACCAAATGATGGTGCCCTACCTTAGTTGCAACAAAACCAAATGTTTTTGATGACATTATTATTTGGGAATTAAGTTGTTGAGGTTCTGTTGACTGAATCACCAAATGGACACGCACATACTGGCTAAATGGAAAATAAAAATTATACTAGTTTTTTCCTTCCTTACTACAAGAATTTCTCAGTTTGTCTGGGTTTTGCTTTAAAAGCCTAATAGCTTCTTAGTTTGGTATAATTTATCTGGTCTCCATACCTCAGGAACTTCCTGAGGGAGTTCTTCCTGCATGTGAAGAATGTGGAGAACAGTTTTACATGGAGAGACAGCTCAATGGAGAGCACAGCAAAAACAAACCTGCAGACTTCAGAGTATATGAAGCACAGTTCTCAGGAGCTGAGTTTGAGACTTAGAATTACACTGTCAAGGCTAACTAAGGACATGTGTGTATTACTTAACTTGATTTGCCTTTTCCCCTTAAAAGAAGTATTGCAGGGGAAAGGACAGGCAGAATTACCTACTTATCTTTCACTGCCCTGTGAAATTTGAGTTTCTTTTTCCCAAATTTGGAAAATGCATTTAACACACAGTTGTATTTCCCTAGACAAGAGTCTAGTATTTAGAAAAAGATTTCTATTAATATTACTATAAATTCTTTTAAAAACAATTGTTACATGATTGACTTACCGTAAATGTATAGATAAGAGATATTCACCATTGAAGTTAGAGCCCCACTTCTGGACTGCTGTAATCAAATGTGTTATGTAATCTCAGTTTTTCTTGGCATACACAACATTAGCAGTATTTAATTATAATTTTACATGTGAGATTGCCTCATTATATTGGTATGCTTTGAATATACCTGTATATGGGCAAACACATGTTCTGTATAGCTACACTTAGGACAGTAATTGAGTAAAATTTACTATAATACACTATTTGAAATGAAGATAACTGCACATTTATGAAGAAACATGATTAGCACTTCCAATAAAATACTTCTACATCCATGTAGAAGTATTGATTGTAGATATTTCTTCTAATGCATCCTAATCAGCTGGTCATGCAAGTCTTCTTCACTTTCAGGCAAGGTCCTTCTATGTAAATAAGGTTGCCAGAAAATCTGACAGGACATGGGGTATCTTTGATTCCTACTAAAGTTCTTAAAAAATTAATAGTCACTGCACAGGAAGCTGATAATACTTCAGAGTGGTTTGTGCTAGTAGTGTATCTCACAGGAACTATGCAACGGCCAGGGACTGCAGAATAATAAGCAAGAGGTTTAAAAGATCACAGTGTAAGGTGTAGAAAGGTTTTAATCTAAACTCTGCTGCTCTGATTTATTCTGATTCTTAGATATGATTGTAAAGCAATAATATAAAGGTTAATGAGTTAACATTACAACAAAGCAACATATTCTGTAATGCCATTAAGCCAAATAAAGTATTTAAGAGTTAGTGAATTCTTCTAGTTAACTAACATCGTTTTTCCTTAGTTTGAATTTCCAAAGTAGAATTGTAAAATTTTAGATGAATGTAAATGAGCATATCTGCATTCAGAGGTACTGGGAGCATCTTTTTTTGCTGTTTAAAACCTCTGATTATAAAAACTCCTTGACAACTTTTAAAAACTGGTGTAATTAATACAGAAATATTCATATTTGAAGTTATCCAGGTAATAAGTTGCGTTGGGTGCACACACAGCTTGTGTGCTGTGAGAATATTTGGTAAAGCCACCTCTGGCATTTCAGCATCTTCCCCTAGCAGCTGCAGACAGCAACTTTAGTGGCGTTCAAGGGTAAGATAAGAAACTGTGTCTAGCTAAAATTAAAGCGGAAGTTTTCTACCACAATAAATGGTAAGAGTTTTAATCAGTGTTATCCCTGTATGAATGCTTCTAAGGTTTTGTTCATAACAGGTATTTTAGTTATTTTTTTTCCTCAATTTAGAGTTATGTGTAAATGAAGTGACACAACAACAGAGCTTTTTTTTTAGGCAGGAATGAAATTTGATCTCAACTAAAAAAAAAAACCTGACTGAATATTCATTTAATTTGTGGTGGCTTCATAAAGATCAGTTATCTGTCAGGGATGACATATCATTCAAATCTCCATCCCTTATGAGTATTAGAACCTTCAGAGATAATGAAGGCTTCCTGCCATATGATCACCTATGTTAATTTTGTTCGCACACACATTTATGCGTGGAGAGATATAGCAGAAGATCCTGAACCACTGAAGCTGTTTGGAAGTAATGCCCCAGACATTGACTTGAACCCTCTGGTCTGCAAGTCCATGTGAAGCAAGCTTTGAAAATTCCTGTTCATTTAGCAGTAAAGCTTATTGTGCTTCCTGAGTGAAATGCATGCATTTTTTTCATTATGAGCACACTAGAGGGTAGGTGGGGAAATATCCTACCTGAACTGCTGGATTTTCCTGACAGTCTTGGAGTGTCTGTACTAGTATAAATCACATACATTCAGCTTGACTAAGATCCAACAAATCAGAAACAGAAATTATATTTTTTTCAGGAAAGTTAAAGTCCATAGTACTTGTTTATATTCTATCTCCATTTTTTCAATTAAACTTAAGTGAATCTGAAGTAGCTAGATTTCTTCTAAATCCACACAGCTGAGGAAACCTGTGCTTGCTCTTTCTCTGAATTTTCACTGAGGGGCTTTTATCTCCCCCTAATCCCACCATTTCTGTCAGGACATAATCTCTTTCTCAAATTTACATTTTAATTACAAGGCCAGCTGAACTAGCTAAAATCAATAATGTCAGCATTCAGCAGTCTAACTTCAGCTGAAACCCCAGCCTCTCTCTTTCCTTCTATCGATTTATCTTGTGAACACGGTCTACTTTATTGCTTCAGGCAAATAGGTGCCATTTGGTCAATTTAAACAAAAAAGGGGATTTGAACATTTTTTATGATTCTTTCTAAAAAGCTCATATTGGAACAATTTGAACCCAGATACTGTACTTGTGCTAAATAAAATACACAGAACAGCAGAATTCTTAAAAGGAATTTTACTTTTAAACCTGCACTTAATCCCATCTATGTCTTTAAAACAAAACAACAAAAAGCCCCCACCCTGACATTGTATACCATGGGCTGTTTGCATGGTGACTCTTGTCTTTATCTTGTTAGCAAAAAACTAATTTTATAAACTTTTTTTAAAATCCACAGTAGAGGTGGTGTTACTGATGTTGTAGTGTATTTACCTCTAGCCATTTTTCTGTTAATGGTTTAAAATAAGAAATCAATGGGAAAATATTTTGTTCTTGTAACTCTTAAGAATTCCTATATTGATCTTTTGGATGTGATTTTATCTATCTAAATGTCACATTGTCCATTTATCTCTCTTGCCTTTTCTGTGTGTTGCTGACTGCTTGTCTCTGCTGTTCACATCCTCTCCCCCTCAAACAAAATCAGTCTAGTGAATGAGCAATCATGCTTTTTGTAAACATCATAGGAAAAAAAAATTGGAAAAAACCTAAGGTTTCCTCAGAACTCTTAATACATACGCACATATTCTCTCTGAAGAGGAGAAAAGGTGTGACACATACCTGCTACCTTCTGACTTCAAGATGGTTTATAAATAGCAGGCATACAAGTGCTCTCAAAACTGTTGCTTTAAACAGTGCTTTTCAGAAAGATATTCTTGTCCTAAAAAACCCCAAAGATTAAGAAGCAACTTTAAATGCTAAATACAGCCTAAGCAATTCTACATTATAGATAGTCTATCACATACTTTTCTCAGCTAGCCTTGCTCATGCCAAAGGGCCTGTTTGTTTATAGCTGTTTCTGTTATAAAAGGATGTTTACTCCTCCAAATCCTTATTATTCTAAAGTGTGGTTGTAATAGAATCTTTTGGGTTAATTCCGTTTCACTTTAATACAAAGCACCTGAGAAGGGCTTTTTCCATTCCTAGACTACAACAGGAGCTGAGATGGAGTTTTATCCTGCCCCCTTTCCAGATACATAAATTCAAGATTGCTCCCTTAATATTTCACTGAAAAGCTGTTTAAAAAACATTATTGGAGGCACCATTATCTCTCTTGAATGGCAAGTCCACAGCCTAAAAAATGTCATGAGATCATTTCTTTTGCTATTTAACCTAGATATTTCTATGCTTAGTTCTATCTTTTTATGGTTAATTACATTTCCCTTATTGCTGGTCCTTCTGCTAATTTTGAGACCCTTTTCCAATGCACATATTAGTCCTTTAAATTATGTTTTTAACAATGTTCTTTAAAGCCTTGTTGACTTTGGAAAGGGAATTTAGGTAACAAGGTGAATGTGGTATGTTCATCACTTTCATTCGAGTGCGTGATGTGGGCATGACTAAGGTAGTGGTAGTGTCAGGCACGCTCAGCAGCAGCAGCAGCAAGATGTCCTGTGTCTGTCTACAACTGGTTTGAGGACATAAAAATTAAAAAGGGGTGATCCTTCTTTGCATCACAGTCCATGCTAACTTCAGTCTCAGGAAGCATTGAACAGCTTGAGCAGCACCGTCTTTCAAGACACTCTGCCTTAGGAATGTGGGCTTTGGTTTTAGGGTGTTTTCTGGAGCGCAGAACGGGGAGTCAGGGAAGAGCTGGGTTTTGCACTGGCTTCAGACTGTGGTGAATGTCTTTTTTCCCCTCTCTGCAGCGTTTGCTGCCTGCGAACATTTGGCCAGTGGGTACTTGCTGAAGTCTTTCCAGAACAGCCCCCAGACTGGCACTACTGAAATACCTGCTCTCGGATGTGTGTTCATTCCTGTGGGCTATTTACATGATACACAAGTAGCCTTTTCTTAGGAAAGGTGGAATGCATCAGCCTCCCAGAGCGGGGTCTGATCTCTCTATGGACATGAGAAAATCCCATCTCACACAAGTTGAATCACGGATATACTTGCCTCCCCTCAACTGTCGTGTTAAAATGACCCACATTGCTCTTTGTTGTACACTGGATAAGCAGAAGAAATGTATTGAGTTGTTGTGGGAGAGTGAGGAGAAGACGGAGAAGTCTCTATGAATGCCTGTTAACTGCTGATGGCTAGTGCTCTCTCATCCTTTTTCCTTCTCCGGATCCTATTTCCTTCCCTCTCTTGTTTTGAGAGATACAGGTAAGCTGTCTGCCACAGTCATTGCTACTAGCCTCTGCCCAGAATTGCCTTGCCTTTAAAACATTTTCCTTCACTGTTAGTTAAGCCATACTAGAGACATGGGGTCTCAGAAGGTCTTGAAGAGTCCTCATCCTTGAGAGTATTCCAGAGCGCTCTCTCCTCTGTGGAGTTTGTTGTATTAAGATCTAGGAATGAGTGAAGTAACTATTTGCTGTATGCAGCAAAATTTAAAGGCTCTGCATGCAAACAAGCCAGATCCAAATGGATGTCTGCTTTTGTTTTCCTTCTCTCCTTCCGAGGGCCTCTAGCTTTGTGGATTTCAAATTGGGGTTGTTGGCTCCCTCCAGCAAGATGTCCAGGAACTAGGTTAAGCAGGGGGTTGTCAGCATTGTTCTCAGTGTCCTCAACTTGGAGCCTTGAAAAACAAACAGAAGATGTCATTCCCTGTGCAAGGACTTAGCTCCTCATCTAGGCACTTGGAAAGTTTAGACCCATATGTATCTAAGGGGTGAGTCTAGAAGGTTGCCAGCTCAGCAACTTGACCTCTGCCTGGAGTCAGGCAATGCCTTCTGTGTGGTTATACCCCCTAGGTTACAGGGAACACGTGGTGCAAATGAATCGAGGTCAGGATGAATTACTGCAAGACTTTATAAGGTGGAAAGAAGGGGTCAGGGCAAGTTGCTCTGATTTTTTTTTTTTTTTTTCTGAAAATTGGGGGGGTTCCCTGAAATTAAAATATTTTGTGCACCAAAGCTACCTGCTGCTACAGGTCCTGCAATTTTTCACTCAGAGGGCAGGTCATACCACATTAGCTTTTCCTTTTTCAGTTTATATCTTGTGATACATTTAATGATCAAAGCAACCACATTAGCAAAGCAAGAATACTTCTGGATACAGCTTCAGAGCTGGCTACAAATGGGCAAGAGACTAAAAGTCCCAATTAAATAATGGCCATTGAGTTATCTATGCTTTACTATCAGTTTACTGTGTCAGGTAAACTCAGGGTTTTTTTCACAAGAAGACTGAGATAATTTGCTTAAAACTTTAGTCTTGTAAAACCATGACTTTTTTTGAGTTGATTTTGGGGTTTTTTTTTGGGGGGGGGGCCTTTCATTTCAATCACTTTTTTATAAAAAGGCTTTCTGGTGGGCAAAATGTAGTCTATTATGTTAGTGTGGGGGATCCCATCTTTCCATTTTTAGCTGTCATTGGCTGTAAAGTTCTTACTACTACCCGCAGCTAATAGAGCTGCTTCTCTAGCTCAGCGGGTAGAGACACGTGCTGTCTAACTGCTCAGCCTATCTAATTGCATCGTTACAGTTTGTGCTGACTGTCTAATCTAGCTATACGAAGTAATTAAGTTGCCCTACCATTGAGCTGCTGGTGCTGAACATCAGTGTCTGGTACTGCCTTGCAGTGGGCTTGTTCCTCAGGTGTAACTTAGGCATAACTTAAGGTGTAACTTAACCCAGCGTACTCTGTGGGTTTACCCATTGCTTCTGCCAGCACTTAGATATTTTATCTTGGCAAACTGTGGTTTAGTATCTGTGAAAGAACATTCCCTACATAATTCTGTCTGCAGATATATTTAGGAATCAAAACACAACTCTTCTCAGTGGTGCTGCCTTTTAAATCAGGGAGGAAAAAAAAAGTTATTGTATATCTCTGAAGGGTCACTATAGTAGCTGAGAATCATCAGAGAACAGGGCTGTGCCTCACACACAATTTTTTTTTTTTTTTTTCACTGGGTGTACTTCCCCGCCAGCACTGCTGCTGGGTGACAGTGGTTCTTGTCAATCATGTGTTGCTGTGCATCCCTCGCCCCGAAGTGGTTTCTCTTTGCCAGGCTGTAAGAGTTTCAGCAGGACTTTTTGCTGAGACACCACAAAGAATTAATCATAGCACACAGAAGGATATGAATGTATGCTTTTCCTTTTACTTTCTACTTCTTTTGCATATCTTTTTGGACTCTAGGTGTTAAACAGTAGTGCCAATAGTTCCCTTCTGTTTTACCTTGATATAACCTTGAGTACAGAAATGATATATCAGCAAGAACATGTGACACTAGAAACTTACGTACAAAAAGCAATATTGCAGTTTAGGCAAGCAGTACCGTTAAAATCCTTCTTTCACCTACTTTCAAGATGAAATAACATTATTTTTTGTTGTCATATAAATTTAAAAGTTGATTGCATAGTTAATTATTCAGTATGTTTCTATCCAAAAATAAGAAAAAATTTCACAGACAGAAATACCAGTCTTGTCTGTGAGTGAGACTGAAGTCTAATACAAACTCAAAGCAGTTAGACATGTAATCAGCATCCTGAGCTGCTTGGCCCCACTATGAAGTGTTGAGGCTGGGAGAAGTGAATCGCTCTTAAACATTGAGTCTTTTTGCAGGGCTGGAGCCTCAGTCACTTCCAAAAGCACCAGTGGGGAAGACATCAACAGGACCAGCTTCACTGAACTCCTGCACCCAGCTGAAAGGGAATGAAGATGAACTTGATCCAACCTGTGCAGCTGCCACGCTGAAACTTATTAGAGACAAACTACCAAAGTTACCACCTCCACATGCCAGGTTATCTTTGTTTTAATTCTTGCAGAAACCTCTTGCTCTTAGTTGTATTTTAGTCGTGAAAGCACATGGAAAAGCGCTCATGAACTAGGCAAACTGTTAATGCTGTCTTGGTTTTATTTTGAAGTTACAGTTCTTTTACTGAGATGTACATTCACTACTTAATATGTAGGATTTTGTTAGTGATTGCACCAGGATCTTAAGGAACCTTTTACTGCTCACTTGGTTTAGGTTTTATTTGGTGTTAATGGTCTCTATTAAAATATAAAGTGTTCCCTTCCCTCCTAACAAAAAAAAAAAAAAAAAAAAAATCCACATTTATTGGGGTAATTTTTGGTCTGCAACTAAATAGAATGTATCCTAATACTAAATCAGAAAGTGGTTTCAGCAATCAATCTCTTGGTTCCTAGTGACTTGTGCTGTCAGTGCTGCCTGGAGGCATGTTTTACTGATTCGAAAGGTGTATTTGCTGTCAATCCTATTCAAAGCTTGGTGAAACTCCAACAGCCTTGTCCAGCATTTATCTGTGATTTGGGGATAAGACTGGAGTAATCTACTTAGTGGCATGTTCTTGAAAAGACACTTCTGCATTGGTCAGGAAAGTCCCCAAAACCTAGTGAACTGGAATGCAGTGTCAGAAAGAGAAAGGGGTTGGCTTCATTAGACTCTGGAGTTTGGAGTATTCAGGCAAACATTTTTATTTTTAATCTTTAAAAACTTAATGTGTCATTAAGGTGACTAAGAGCATTTGCAGCTCTATCAGTGAATACCCAAGGTCTCTGTAGTAGTACAGTAGTTTTTCAGGACTAATGAATTCTGTAGTGGTGTTGCACAATGAGTATTACAAGTCTGCAAGATGGACTCTTGTCAACAACAGCAAAGACTTTGCAATCTGTGTGACTGCCATGCAAACATGGGCATGAGTTTACACAAGCAAGATCTTTCTAAAAATGGTTTGCCGCATCAGTAGTTTTTTTTACACAAGACAGCATGGGTGATCCACTGCTGCCCCCATTAGATCTCCAGGCTTCTACACCCATGCTGTAATACATTTTATCTGGCTTTAGCTGAATGTGCAGTGTGCTGCACTTAGTGTGTGGTGTTACAGTCTGTATCCTTTTTTTTTTAAAAAAAAAAAAGACAAAAAACAAAAAAAGGACAATCCTGTAAAGGTAGTTGTAGCCCTAGATCTAAGATAATATTAGCATTGGTGTGAAAATGTAATGAAAAAAGAGAAAAAGTTGTGATCATTGTTGGTCTGTATTGATTTTTCATCTCTTTTCTCCAGTGACTCTGCAACTACTGAGCCAGCAGCCTTGGAAGAGCCTGACAGTAAGAGAAGAAAACTAGAAGAAGAAAGAGCTAAAGCTCCCCTCATGCCTTTTGGATTAGATCTTCACTACTGGGGACAGGATCAGCCAAATGCTGGGAAGATTCTCAAGTAATGGTCTTTTTCTTTTAAGACAATATAAACAAATACATAGATTTACTTGTACTCAGAGGTCATGCAGTGGGGTGACTGCTATTTCTTTTGATAATTACTTTTCTTCTTTCCTTTGTGCTGTAGGACCCATAAACAAAGTCAGAAATTCTACCTTAAAATGTTATTTGTTTTGAGAAGGTATGATACTAATTAAATATCCTTTGATGCTTCAAAGCACATTTTTTTCTGCTCTTTCATGTTTGTGTATTGTTTGCAGCATGGCATCACTTACTCCAATTTAAATTGGTACCTCATTATGCAAAGTGCTATGCAAGTGCATGATAGACGGTCCCTCTGCTGGGGATTTTACAGTCTAAATTTTCCTGACTTTACAGAGTGGTAACTGAGGAAATTGATATGCTTGTTCAGTCACACAAGAAATAGGTGGCAGTTACAGGATTTAAATCGGGATCTCTCACTTTCATTCTTTTCTGGGAAGGTTTTGTGTTTCTTGGACATGAAGCATTGTTGACTTCGGGAAAGCTTTAGCACTGGGAAGAAAAGATGGTAGGTATACATCAGAACTTGTTTCTAGCAGTCAGTTTTTAAAACCCCGTTTTAGGACTAGTATTTTTATATGAAAGTTGGAATGCAAAGTCCTCCCTCTATGTATAAATTTCATTTAAGTCCACCAGAACTTTAGTATGAGTGTGTACCATACCTGGCTTAGAAAAGGCAAAAACCATTGACTGGCTGGATTGTAAATCAAACTCATATATTCTCAGCAGTATTACTTAGTTTGTTTTCTTATCGAAACAAGTTAAAAAGAAAAGCCCAAACATGATTGCTGTGTGAAGACAGTGTTTGCAGAGAAAGACACAAGAGAAAAGTGTTGCCCCTGTAGCTGATTGCATAAAATGCTGAATGTGTTTTAAATTATTGAAAAACAGTGAAATTTGATACATAACAGTGCTTTAACACAGTTACTCCAAGCTTTGGATTCTGTCTGATGTGGTGCAAGCTCCTCAAAGCCTATAAAATGGTTAAGATTTTCAGCAGGGCTTTAAGAAGCATTTGTCTGTGATAATGCCAAAAAGGTAGTAAGGCTTTATTTTACATTGCAAATGAGTTATTCAAGTCATAAGTGAAATCAGAAGCATATTTCACTGCCTGTCTGCCTTGTGCTGTACTGTTTTATTTTTATGCTTTCCAATAAAACAGAGGGCACACTTCTGAACCTTATAGTCTATAACTACAGATATGCCAATCTAACTAAAGATAATTTAAGTAACTCTGCACACACAATACCATTGACCCCTGGGTATAAATTATATTTATTGAAGAATTAAGGTAGTCATTGGCCAACTCCTTTAACTTTTCTATATGCACACATACTGTCTCTATGATGCCTAGGAAAAAAAGCAAACCAAAAAACCAGACAACACATATGGAACGTGTATGGAATTTGAATTTTTGAAGTGTGAAGTGGAAAAGTCTTTCCCCTTCACCTGTTTAACTCTACACTTACTTAATTACAAGATTTACAATAAATTGAGATTTTGATTGTGAGACTGTAGCTACTGGGGAGATGATTTTTCTAAAGAAGTTTTATTTAGCTGGTAAATGGTGATCTTCTTTAGAAGGTGACAGTGACTGTGGGATTTACAAAAAGTTTGGACCGAACCATTTTTCCTGCTTCTTCCTTTGCTCACACTACTCACTAAGCTAGTTTAAGAACTCTTAAAATGAGTTTATAAAGCTGTAGTAGTACTTTTTTTTGAAGGTGGTGTATGCTGCCCAGTGTTGTACTGTGTGGAGGCTGCTATGCCAGTTTAACCAGCTGTTTTGGATAGCATGGGCCTTCCAGAGTCATCTACCCTCCTCCTTTATTAAATTAGCTGACTGCTGGGATCAGAGAAAATTAGCTGGTGCAGCACTTTTATGACTCTGAGTAAGATACTTGAATTGGCTCATTCAGCACTTGCTCCATGATCTCTGTATGCATCATATGGGTTTTAGAATTTATATTTATTCAAGTTTTTTATAAGACTCCCATCATCTTAGGAATAAAGTTGATATAAATTTGTTGAAAGAGCGCAACATTTCTCCAGAAGCTGGACTTTTTAGATTTCAGTTAACCATTACTTATCTTTTATTCCTCCTAAGGTGTAGCTATGTAATTTCTATTAAAGCCTCTGTTACTTGTCTGGATGTAACACTTCCGATGAGTCTGAGTGGGGTGTTGATCTTCTAGTTGATTATCTGTGCCCCTTCTGATCCCTCTTACAAAAAGGCTTTACTTGTCACATGCATCATTTTTTCAGACAAAAATCTCATGTTCTGCCTTTTAAAAATGTTGCTTAAATTACAGCAGCAGGAAATCAGAAAACTGGGGGATTTAGCACCAGTTTGTTCTTTTCTCACCTGCTTGTAGGTCATGCTGGGAGAAAATAAGTTATATATGCTTGTAGTAAACAATAATGTTTATGAATATCTGTGTAGAAATCAGGCTATTTGAAGTCCAGTTCCCAAATACTGATCAATGATATAGACAGTAAAACCTAATCTTAGTTTGATTGAGATTTGTTGGATGCAGATTTGGGGGGGTGGGAGAGGCAGAAAAAATATTACACAGAACTTTTTCCTAATTGGAAAGGTTGTCATGCTCAACTGTTAAATGCTTCTTCATTCTCATGTAACTGTAATTTGATAATTTAGAGGGGGAGGGGAGTTCAGACCACCAAAGAACACTAGAATTTTACTATGAGATTCTGTAAGTCTACCTTGCACATGGAAATCCTGTATAGTGTCTCTTTAGGAATGCTTTCCCCTCCTTGTGTCTTGTTTTCAGGATTGTATTAAAACTAAGCAAATAAGGAATTCATCTCATTCTTTTATTTACTGTCTGTTGTAGAATCTTGCACGTAATTTCTGAAGCTGAAATACTGTACCATTCAAACGTTTGATTAAAGTCATATTGGTATATTAAAAGATTCTTAGAGCTTTTTTTGTTTAGGCTATAGTTTGCAGAATTGTGTGAATGGGAACTTTTTAAACCAAAAACTGTGGAAACATATTACTGTGTTTAACGTTGAACTAGCTTCCACTCTAAGTCTTTTGCCTTTATCCCCTAATTTACCAGAAGAAAGTTAGAATTTCTAGGTTAGAATTTTTCTGGCACTAGCAAGGTACATTTGATGAAGAAATTATTGGATAGTATGTATATAACTAATAAGGATTTTACTTGTACATTTTTCTGCTCATTTGGCAAGTCATAGAATGGCTTTGAAATTGCTTAATCCCCTTTTTAACATAGTTCCAATCTTTTTACCTAGTCTTAAATGGTCAGCTGTTGCTGTAAAACCAGCAGCTATGTATGTTGTAGGTTGCTATGGTCAGATAATATCCTCCACCTCCCCCCTGCCCCCCTGTCATTGTCATCTCCTGAAAACTTGCTTAGATAAAATTCATCAAAAGGCCTGCTAAAGTAATTCTTTAAGTATTGGCTTATGTGCTTTGCTGAATTTTGAGATCGTTGTGATTAGTGAAGCTGATGTTCATATATATATGGCTCTGCAGTCTCCAGAAGGCAAAGTCTTAGAAGTAGTAATGACATCCAAGGATATTAATGAGTGAGAGGAATTGGATATGGATAGAAAAAAATCCTCTCAAATCAGTCTGGGACTGATTGGGTGGAAGAGAGATGTGGAAAAAAGGGATTGTAAAGTGTTCTTTATGAAATTTAAGTCTTTATCGAGACATCTGTCATCTAGATATCTCCATTTTGCTTGTAATAAGCAGCAGACGTGAATCCTGGAATTTTTTTGCTTACTTTAGCTGTATTTTTTCTCTTTTTAGTTCAGCTGTATTTTTTCTCTGTAATTTTGTATTTCATTAAATTTGGGATGGGATTGTTGTTTAAATTCAGATGTCTTTAAATTAGATATCTAAGCTTAAGATGGTTACTCTTAATTTCTTTGCATGATCAGGAGAAAGAAACGTTTACTATCAGAGGGTGTGTCATTGCATCCTAAGATTAGAATCTAAAATGAGTCGGGTAATTGCTGTCTGGGGTTGCCTCTTTCTCATTATAGACTATTGGCAGCCTAGGGTGGCTAAAATGAAATTATATGAATACCATTGAGAAAATTTGAAAATACTACATCACTCAAGCATCCTTGGTCCCCTTCTTTTCCACTCCCCACATCTACTGACATAATCCTAATCTTTGTATATTTGCCTATATGTGTCTGTAAATACAGGTAAGATTTCTAATTTTAAAACAGATTTTCAATGGATTAGCTTAATTTCATAGTGGAACACCCATAAGTTTCTCAGATTTATGGACACTGTATAGGAGAACCTGGAAGAAAGAATCTCTGTAAGGCTCAGCTGATTGTTTGCTCTCTTTCTTGGCCTCAGTATGTTGCAGCAGACTGTGATTTCAGCTCCTGCTTCTCTGCTGCTACAGGAGAGCAGCTACCAGGAATAAGATTAGACAAGATCAAACTCTTTCCTCCCTGATCTATCTTCTGTGTTTAATCATAGAAGTATTTTGTTATGAAGAATGTTAACTACAGAATTACAAAGTTATTCACTGAAACTGGATATCGGATAACTGACTCTGAATGTCAGATCGTGAACTAGAGCTAAGACTTGTAATAGGTTAGCAGGTTAAACAAGAAATCAATACTAGACAGGCTTTCATGATATTTTAAAAACATCTTCATAACAGAGGAGTCCTAAGAAATAATGGTAGATTCCTAGGTTTTTCTAATTCACTAGTAAATCTTCCATTCCTTTTATATGTAAGTTTACCACAGCATGATACTGGCATCTTTATGTTTTTTGTTACAATTCTGGGAATAATTTTAATTTGTTGTTTTCCCAGATTTGCTTCTGAGCATCGATTTTGGGCACCCAGTGAAGTAGAGGAAGAAGTAGAAAACAAAGAAATAACTGAAATGTTAAAAACTAGATATATAACATTTGCTGGCAAGTTTGAACCAGTGAAACATAAATGTCGAGCACCAATGCCTGATGGAAGACTGTGTGAAAGACAAGATCGGATTAAGGTGGGCACCAAGTTACATAACTTCCAGGATAAGTGCTATGTGGAGAAGATCCCATTAAAGCATGTCCATGAAAGTTTATTTCACATTGTAAATGCAGCTCAAGGGAGTGGAAGAAAATTGTGTCTGGAGAAGTTTGTTTTTAATGTGTACTTCATATGGGAAGCATCGTTTTGGTAAGGAAGCTGTAATCATTTAAGGAACTCCCAAATATTTTTGGCATTCATCATAGGTATTTCTATTTTAATTATTACTGCAATATATGAGTACCTGATAGTAAAGCAGAGACGGTTAGTTGGTTGTCAAAAATTTTTCCTCATTTAGAGGCATATTTGTTGCTAAGTGTTTTTAGAAACTTGGATGTTTGAGGGGCAAAGAGATTTTATTTAGAACTAGTTTTTATGAAAGCTAAATCCTACATAGCCTCAAATTATGAATCCTAGTCAGTAGAAATACTCTGCTTAAATACTTTGTTCTAATATCCCTGTTCTTCCTGTATTATCTGAGATTGAAGGATCTGAATGTAATAAAATACTTTATCTGGGATTGTTACAAGATAGGGTTATAGCATAAACAACAACATAAAATGCAGCATTTGGTGCCCTTGTTCCAGACTTGACAGGATATGCTACTTGCTCTCTTGAAACTGGATAGTCATATCACCAAGAGCTTATTTCTTTGAGATTCTGAATATATTAAACACATGATGTTTATGGGATCCTGATGCTTTCTAAGAGGGACTGGGAATCAAGTGTAGAGTTTTGTGTCTTGATTCCGGTGTCTGGCTTTAAGCTATGTTGAATAATATGTAAGCATTTTCTTTTTATTCAGAAATGTTGAGATTTTCTTTCCCCTTTCTTTCTCAAGTGCCCTTTCCATGGAAAGATAATTCCTCGGGACGAATCTGGAATTCCCATTAATGCAGAGGACAGAGCCAGAGAAGAAAAGATGCGATTTGAGAAGCAAGCGGCTCAGCCAGGTTTGTGTCTGCATAGCATCTTTAAGGGAAAAAAAAAAAAAATAGGCAGAAGTGGGTGATAAGCTTTAAACATAAGTGTAATATCTTTATTGTGTATGTTTGTGTATATTTTGTATACAATATTTACATCTACAATATATTTACAATCTGTAAAATAATTGTATATATTGTACCTACATTGTATCTATAAGTTTCATATTGCATCTACAATATATTGCATCTAAATTGCATCTATTGTATCTGTGTATAGATATAGTGTAGATACAAGTTGGATAGCAATCTTAGTATACAATTGGACAATAAATGTGACAGGCTATAGGGGGGAAGAGCGCCAGTTCTTTTGTTACTAAAGGCACAGGTTGAGATCCACAGAACTGGATCATATTTCTGTTTTGCTCCTAACCACACTGTCTCATTTAAATTCCTGTCGATTTTAATTTGCAGATCATTTGCAGTGATTCTTGCTTATGTGGTAGATATGGATGCATGTGTACACGGAATAAGGTTAACATTGTGTTTGTTCTTTATTTCCAGTAGTTATCATAATACTCCTAACACTTCTCAGACAGACAAATTATGGCCTTTATATTAAGGAACATGTTTATTAAGGACAGTTAAACCTATTTCCTGGGACATGCTCGACAGTAACTGTTCCCATGCTTCTGAAAATAAGGTGTCTAATCTTGCTGGTCCCTAACAGTTGTGCTTTACATAATGTAATGATGATAATATTAGGATCACTGTGTCACCACAAATATTGACAGAGTGGCTTTTTGTCACAATGCGGGAACTTGTGTTTCCTGTATCTATTCATATCTACCCTATTCTATGTTTCCTATATCTACTGACTTATTACTTGTGTTTTAGAAGGAGAATTCTTGGTCCTGTTATGCTGTGCATCTGTGCAGCATTGCTGGAACATACTCTGAACTAGGGAAGCCCTCACCTTGGGCTTTATTGGCATTATAACTAGTCTGGATGTTCTATTAGGCGTGATCTTTGTGATGGGCTTCAGAAAGGGAGCAAGCAGACCTGTGCTATTTATTTGTTCAGATGCTACTCTGCAATACTCTGGACTTTGTTTTTAAACAGTGGGGATGGACAACAAAACTTATGGCTGCCTCCTTGCATCCTGGCTGCTGCTTTCAGGTGTGGAGGGAAGGGTCATCCTCCCCCAAGATTATTTGGACATTTTTAGCCAGGACTGCATTTTTAGCTTTGGACGGCTAGGTGAGGAATGCAGGCAATCAAAGACAGCAAGCAATGAATACGAAGGCAGGAAGACTTCCAAGGGGAATAAGAGACTTTTCTGCAATAGTAGAACTAAACCTCATTAGTGACGGACAGAAGGTAGATTTTCATAAAGCACTGGGGGAGATTGCAACCGGGAAGCTACTGGTAGTTGATGGACTGCAAAGGTGGGAGAAAGATCTATCCAGCAAAGACACAGTGTATAATTGGATGGGACAGATTTGTTTTCAGTGCTTTTATCTGCCTTCCTCCAACAGGTCTTAGTATTGTCTGTTTTAAGCTATTTATTCTAGGTACGTATTCTGCGTTTGAATTAAATTCTGCATTTGAATTAAACTTACACACAGGCATTATAATTTTGATATCTTGTAATATACACCCTTTAAAGAGTTAGTTCTCCTTTAAACTCTGACTCAGTATTTCACCAGTTTGTTATATAAATGATTAGTGAGGCTACAGAACCTTCCACAAGACCTCTTCAGAGCATAACAAACAGTTGTCAATCTGTTATCCGAAAAGATCTATGTCGAATGAATGTGCACTTAAACATACAACCAACCCGCCCAGTTTCCTTTAATACCAATTTGGCCATCTCTGAGTGTGCTTGGCAATTACCAACACCACATGAATGCAGCAGTTACTGAACACCTTCTGGTATTTGCATGTGTTGAAGTGCTGCGTTTGCAGGCAGTTTCCATCCTTGTCCAGGTGGAGTGAAGTGCTCTAAACTGTCATCCAGCCGACAGCATGGGCACAGTTGGACTGTCACAGCAAAACTGGGGCAGGGTTGTGTGTGGTATGCTAAAAAGGGAAGTTCCCAACTTAGTTATGACAAACTAAAACTGGCAAATTAAACTAGTAGGTGTTCTTGAGTGACTACTTTCAAACTAGAAACTTATACTTCAGTATAAAAATCACTTGCACTGAAAAATATTGATTTTTTTTTTCACTGTGAAATTGCCATTGCTTGAAGCTAGACGTAATATTTATTTTTATTACAGTGTCAGCTTGGTGTTGTTAGAGGCTTCTCACCTCTGGCCCACAAGGATGTGTATGTTAGTCCCAAACCAGTGTTGACATTGCTGCGTTGCATTATTGAGTGCCGTTGTTAAGATGAGATGTCATACAAAGGTCCATCCTGTCTGTCTGGGGAGATACTGAACAAACTATGTCACGTAATTTATTGGACAAAACCTCACAGGTTTCTAAAGCCATATGTATACCAGATGTCACTAAATACTCTTATCCACTGCTTTTTGTTGTTTGCTTTTTTCTGTGCCTATTTTTATATTTGTCTTACAATAATTTCATCAACTTTTTTTAAATAGTCTTTTGCTTGCATGTTTTGGGCTTGTGGTTTGGGAGGGGTATTTGGTTGGTTTGCATTGGGGTTTGGGGTTTTTTTAATTTACAAAAGACTTGAAGCAAGTCTGAGCAGTGCTGCTATGGAAAATATACAAGCAGGAACCCACTCTGTACAGTGAGTGCTTTGGTCTTATGATTGACAACATCATTTGCTAACGACAACAGTTTGAAAAAACATTAAAATTTGGGGATCAGTTGCATGGTTAAACTGCACCAGAATTCTTCCTACATATTTTTCCTATTGGATGGATTTTCATCCTTGTGTGATTGAAGGGAAAAACAATTATGTAAAAGTAATGCAGTTCGTGTCATAATGACTGTGTTTTGACAACACTATCATTGTTATTATAGAGCGTTTTTTAACAGTGTAAAATTTTAAACTCTAGCTAATGTCCACAAAATGGTGCTTTGGGCCCTTCGGTCCTGAAACAATGAATCAGGTGGGATTAAGCTGACCTGCTAATCTGCAGTGTTCATCCTTTTCCAATAGTTCGCACACAGGAGCAAATTAAGTGCCTATTTTTTGTGTCAACCCTGAAGAGTATCTGGTTTTTCAGCCCTTAGTGACTTGTTAACAAACAGGTATCAGGACAGGCTGGTGAAGGCAGGCCGCTGGCCAGTCAGATGTGAAATAGCATCTCTTTACTAACTACAGTATTGATTCCCGCCTACCCTTGCAAACTGTGTAATTTTCTTTTCCCTGCTGCTAAACTCAGTAACAATGTATGAAGAGCTTTAGGGGCCCATCAATGCTCAAAAAGGCTGCTCTTCCCTGGCATTCTATTGATTTTTCTCAAAGGCTTTTAAATTGCTCCTTCATTTTACTCAAATGCTCATTTCTTCTCTACTGGATGCCAGCATTTTTTCGTTGTGTTTAAACAATTGCTCCATTCACTGGGTTCCTAAACTGTGACGCCTTCTTATTACTGGGAGATAAACTGTTTAGACAGTTTTCCTTAATCTTGGATTAATCGTTCCTGTATCTGAAGTGTGCTGTTCTGTATTCCTTCACTTCAAAAAAAAAAAAAAAAAAAAAAAAGAAGTCTGTGAGGTCTTATGATCTATCAAGTATATGTGTTGTATTTTCTCCCTCTATACTTTTCCTGCTCAGTTCTTGCACAGCTTCATTTTCCCTGTGCTTTTTGGTGTGTTGGATTTTAATCAGTCCTTGCTTTCATGTATCATAGTAGGTTAGATCTAACCTTTCTTTGGAAAATTGCTCTGCTATTCCTAAACACCATGTTCTCATTGCCTCTGACCTTCCTGAAGTGTTGTTACCAATATTTGTCACACTCAGTGACCATCTTGGTGTATAAGTGAACTTGTGTAGTTGTTTAGGACTGTTTATTTTTCTATATTTACATAGATGTTAAGTAAGGGTAGTAGACATTTGCTAGTACAATCTCTGCAGGCAAGAAAGGCCATCTGACATACAGGAAACTATATGATGAATGACTGTCAATTACTGGTTATTAAAATACAGAATTCTGACACTTATGGCGAGTTTGGACTGTGTTACTCTTTGAAGTGGTACTTGCTACATTTTTTTTCCAACCCATATGCTCAAAATCTTTATAATGCAATGCTATTTTTCTAAATTTCCCCTTGAAGATACCCATTGTCTAGCTACATTATTACTTTCTGTTTTTTCTTTGTTCTAATATGCAAGACTTTACACTAAACGTGAAAGACCATGGCTTCCTCAAAGAGTTCACAGTCTAAATTGTTGAGGCTTTTTCCTGTGGTGGCATCTATGATCAGAATCCATTAACAGCATATGGCTGGATTCTGAAGTGTTAAGGTTTTGATAAAACTGTAAAAAACATGTTTTGGATTAGTTAAATTAACTGTTGTGCTATTGTCAAGAGAAGAAACTTGCTTTAGATAATTCAAATGAGGAAATGTGGGATACTTAAAAAGTAGTATCTTTTTCAGATGCAAAATTGGGCTTATGGCAACAGGGTCATGTTGTCTTATTCAGGAATGCTATTTAGGCGTCAGATACACCAGCAAATACGATTCCTTGATGCAGAAAAGTTACAGTATTGTCAGCCCTACTCTGCTCGAAAGTTGACATATTTAATTTTTTTTAGGTTTGTTTGTAAGCTTATTCAGAATTTATTTCTGGAGCTAAGTTCCTCAGCTACATCGTTGGCATTTTGTTCCATTTCTAAATAATAATGACTGTTTTATGTCACCTCTCCTACATGGAATAGTTTTCTTGGAATTTCGCTAATGTGAAAACTTAAGTCTTCCTGCAGAACAGTTTTATCTATAGCAGCTAATAATACATACTAATCCCAGAGTGGCAGGGCTTCTTCATCAAGATGTGTTGTTTTGGCTAACTGCTTTATCCTCCCCGTCCTTCGTGTATGCAGTTTACAGCACAGTGACTCTGCCCTCGCCTAGTGGTGACAAGAACCTCTGCCTTAGGAGTCCGCAAATTCTACCTGGGTTTGGAGTTTCAAAGTGCATGCTTTTTCTTTTAACAGAGTGGCGAGATCCAGAATTCATGAGAGAAGTTGAAGCAGCTACAGGAGTGGATCTTGGTTCCTCTAAAAATAATGGAAAAGGAGGAAAAAAGAAAGGGAAGAAGAAAAAATACCCAAATCTGACAGACCTGAAGCAGCAGTCTAATACTTCTCGTTCCCGGCTTGAGAAGAAAGTCTTCAATAAGTAAGATGCTTACATTCTCTAAAGCCTGTTAAATTGCTGGTTCCCTTTGTTTCAATGGTACTTTTTGTTTCTACATTAACATTCACTTACTAAACAACTTTCTTGGCTAATTGCAGAGCAGGAGTGCCTTCCATATCTCTGGAGGGTAAAGAGTAGCAGGTATAACCAAGGTTATATCTCTGATTTTCAGCTAACTTAAAAAATTTCCCTATGAAAGATTTTTTTATTATTATTATTCTTTCAATTTTTTTTTTAAATCCTTTAATTGCTCTAGTGGCTTCTCTGGATGATCATTTATTGATCAGGTGGATGCTACTTTATATGTACTGATAGTACTGGATCTGGAAAGAAGATGATGTATTCGGAGTGACACAACTGACAGCATCAGACACACTGTAGTAGTGTAGATGGAGTGAAAATGAAGTTTTTCCTTTTGAAAGCCTAAGATGGGCTTTCCTGAGCAGAACATTTAATAAAAGGGTCTGTCAAAACCCCTTGGCTTTTTGGTGTACAGCAGTGTCTTGACGGTTGCCCTCATGCCTCTGGTGTATTCTTAGAGACCTTCCCAAACTTGTGACTGCTGCCTGGGCTTCCTGTGTATTTTTTCTCACTCTTGGGTATAATAAATTATGTAGTGCCGTCCAGCATGTACACACAGTGATCCCTTCCTGTGTATTATTCAGTGACAGATTGCCATTGCATTTTCCTCCTCCTTTACTGAGAATGCATTCAACTGTTAAAGAAAAATATTTGGATCCTTGTGTTATGGTCCTTGTTCACTTAACCTCTGCTATCTTTTGTAAATATCAAGGACTGGAACCTGCTGCAGGTCTTTCTTCAGTGTAAGAGTTTGGAGATGATTGTTCCCTGTACCAGAGACATGTGGACACAGTATTCTTCCTGCAGCGGTGCTGTTTCTATACATCTCCCTTTCCCCCCAACACACTGGCAAGCAGTAGCTCTTGGCCTACATTTAGCTCAAGAAGAAACTGTTTGGGTGGCTGAACAAAGGTGTATCCATGATTTACGTAGGCATATGTGAGTTAGCTTTAAACCAGGCACGCTCGCTCATACGGAAGTGGGAGCCTACCGACCCACCAACCTGAATGGGGTTTAGAACGTCTAGTATCTCCATAGGTCCACTCTGTTATGCCATTTCTGATACCTAGTCTTGGTTAGATGTGGCTGCAACATAAATTCACCTAAGCATACTCTGGTGTTTATCAAATGGAAAGCAGCTGCAGCTATTTAAAGAGTTTCACATGTCAAAAATGAAGTAGTCAAAGGAAAGTGAAAAGTGTAAAGCTGTCAAATCAAAAAAAGCAAAATTATTATTATAAATTCATTAATGATGGGTTATTCCCTAGACATAGTGGATGAGTTGAACAGCATCCAAGGCACAATATTTGTTTAAACTCTATTTCCCCTTTTCTGATGTAATGGTTATAATAACAAAGCCAAATCCACATTGCTTTTAGTTACAGAAATAGCACATTTTCTGTTAAATTCTCATGTCACCTGATATTAGTTAGAAGTCAGACACATGCATTTCTAATGATCAGAATTTCATATCAGCTTTAACAAAATAAATTTTAAAAGCTGTTTTTGGTTTGCTGTGGTTTGTGTTAATGATTTTGAGCGTGTGTTAGTGCCAGGCATAGGGAATCAAACCTGTCATGTTTTAATAGGTTTCATGCTTTGCAGCACTAAACAAGATGATAACCTTGGCTCCTTATAACAACCCCAAATTACTTGAAATGTATAGGTGATAAACCCAGGCTCTCGTCTGCCAATAAAGTTAAGTGAAATTGCACACAGATCATCAAAGTGGGATCTCATTTCATTTACAGTATCGCACAATCCAGTGGTGCTAATGTAAAACCTACATGACATGAAAGTGTCAAGGCCACTCTGCACTGCTAAAGGCTCACTTTTCTCCTACCAATTAGGCAATATTTGAAGTGCAAAACCATGACCACATTTTCCTTACTCTGGTAACTTTACTGGCAGAATTTTGTTAAAAGTATACCTCCTTCCCAGGTGTTTTTTCATAAGGTTGGTTTTCATTAGAGTTGCTGCTGAGAAAATCTTTAATCCCATCATTTAGAGGCATTATTAAGAAGTATCCTTTGTTTTCAGATGTTTAAAAATGGCTTTTGCAATAAAGCCATTACAGAGAGCAGTTAGCTAAAACAGTCAGCTTGCTTCTCAGAGATAACCACAGGAGCAGAGCTGGAATAGTGTGTGGGGCATGCACTACCAAGTGCATGTCTTCATTTTACTGCACAGCCTGCAGAAGTATCCTCAGAAGTGATAAATGCAGACTGTGACAATATAGAGTCTAATAGCCCTAGTCTTGAAACCATCCACTTTGTGTGATGGAACTTGCTGACTGCATTTCTGGTGTAGAAATCAAAGGAGACCTCAGTCAGTGCCATGTCCTTAGATGGGACATAGTCCCTCATACCAAGCCCTGAGCTGGTATCTCTTCCCATATGGGCAGAGCATCCAGGTCTTTTCAGAGATGTGTTAGGAGATAACTTCCTTCTTTGTAAATAAAGGCAGGGTGACATCTGAGCACACCTACAAATATCAGCCTCAGATTTCTGAGCTGTTGTGCTAGAGGCATCTAAAGTAACCGATAAAAATAGGAACTCTAGAAACCGGTGAAGAACAAAGTGCCCTGGGCAAGATGCACTCAGCTGTAAGTGCTGCAGCCATAAGTTTCTGTGAGGGCAGATGTATGAACAGAGCATTCTCTTGGCTTCTGCTACTGCCTTTCTTCTGCTTTCTTACTCCTCATGAACCTATTCCTCTGCCTTATCAGTTAAAGGATATATAGGCCTGCTCTCTGTCTTTTATGAGAATCTCCTGTTCCTATTCATGCTGTCTAGCATTTTTTTCACCCTCAAAATCTCAGCTGCATGATGTTCATTCAAAAGTTTGTGGAGGGGAAAAAAAATGCAGATGTCTTCACCCAGTTCAAAAGCATAGCAGTCACTCCCAAAAGGAGAGAAATCTCTGAGCACAGTCTTTACTGGGAGGAAACAATGGCAGCAAATGAAGAGCAGCAACATGGGGGCAAACCTTCACCAGATTTAGGAGCACCGGAAAGTTTAAGAGCTCCAAAGTTCATTCCTTTATTTCCTCTTTGAATCTGAAGAGCACTCCAGAGCCTTCTTCAAGCAGAGCAGGCACCCTTCTTCAAGCAGAGCAGGCACTGCAGAGGGCTCGAATGCTTGTCCATCACGAGGTAGCAGAGATCCTCCTCTACTTTATATAAGAAAGTGGATGTACTGTTCTGACTATGCTAAACTCTAAGCGCTTAGCTGCTCTGCAGCAGTAGTTTATCTCTCTGCACAGAGATACGTGACAGTCTCTGGTGTCTTCCTAAACTAGCGTTGTGCTTGTGGATTAAATAGTTGCTGCTCGGGAATGGGGATGTTGCTGGTGGGAGCAAGAGCCTTACTCTGCCCACAGCTGATGAAATGAGGTTTTAGTAACCTGTGAAAGGAAAGTTGTTGCATGCATTATAGTTACATGTGAATTGAACAGCAAGCCCTTCCTTCACAAAAACATTGTAGATTCTGCAGGTTGGATTTCGTAAGGGTTTCTGAGTGTTAGAGTTTTTTAGATTCTGTTAAATACTTTTATTTATTTTTCCCTGAGAGCAGTTAGGTGCTTTTAAAAATCAAACTTGCTCTGTGTGACTATCAGACATAATGCTAGGAGGGTGGAATGCACAGCCATTAAACTGAAAGACTTTAATTTGTTTACTCCTGTTAATAAAATCATTGCTGAATTAAACTATTTGTATTGCGGCAGCTAATTTAGTTAACAAGACAAATTTGTTCAGCCTCATCAGTGCAGTGTTCAGAACCCTGGTAGTGATTAATCATAGTTCATTTTTTTTCCCCCAATATTCATAAACATTCTCTGAGATTGTGTAGAATCAACATAACTGTTTTCATTTTTTTTGTTTGTTTCTCTTTCAGAGGTGCTGTGAAACGGGTGGTGAAAGCAATGAACCAAATGGACCAAAGAAAGCACGAGAAGTTTGCCAACCAGTTTAACTATGCACTGAATTAAATTGTTAATCCTCTTTGCCCTTCATTTTGTTACAAGAGTGCAACTGCACAAAACATTTATCTCAGATCTTCGTGTTTACACTAAAATACTGTGCTAGGTGCATTTTTACTGGGGTAATTTTTAAAATTGTTTTTGACTTTAACTTATTTGATAATGAAAGTTAATTTTGTCAAAGATGTGATGATATAGAAAGGAATGCACTTAATTATTTGAAATGTACATGATATAGAGCATGTTTTATGACTTTTACATTGTGTAGAATGTTCGGGTTTGGGGGGCTTTTTTCCTTCTTAAGGGACTCATGTAATTTATACCTCCTTTGTCAGTACGTGTCCTGTAATTTTCCTCCACTTCCATGCCTTTAGAAAAAAGATGCCTTAGAAACAATTAAATTTCTACTGGAGACAGCAACACACAGAGTATTTGCTCAGCCTACTGTGCTAGGAAGTGTACCACATCAAGCAGCACAGTGGCTCCTGCAGTACCTCTGAAGACCTCTTGTGTACACACAAAAAAGAAAAGTCAAAACCAACTGATGCCATCAGGTAACAAATGGAGTAGAGTTTGATTTCAGCAGACTGAAATCCAGTAACCAGTTCAAACTTGGTAGCTGTGGCACTGGTGAAGAAGCTGAAATGACAAACATCATCCTCATCTGCTTCTTGTCTTCCCAAGACAATATCCCAGTATCTTTCAGAGCTACATCTGGAAAATGTGTTGTAAAAGTTTGTAAAGATACTCGAAGTGCTGCAGTTTAACTGATAATCAAAAAGCTCCAGTACAAAGTGAAAGTATGAAGGTTTAAAAATTGTTAAAGTGGCATATTGTACTAGTGAACTACCTGTCTTGAATCAGTTAAAATAACATCAGGCTCAGGCCTGAGAGTGCATCTAAGGATCCAGATATAAACACAAGTATCTGGCCTCTTCTAACTCCAGAGAGTTAACATGCATACTGAGAGCAAGCAGCTGAACCCAATGTGGTTTTCTTGTCATTGGCTGGGTCCTTAACTAGATCTCCCAAACCTGCTTTACTGGCTACAGTCAGTTTGGTACAGAACCAAACATTGACCAGTTGTGCTCCTGCAAGGTTTCATACAGCCTTATGGGTGAAGGAAATCCAGAGTATGAAAGAGGACAGAGCATTTGAAAATCAACTTGAAATTGAACTGCAACAGTCTTTAATAAAATACTGAATACAAATTAGAATGGATTCTCTACAGCACTGGCTCAGTCACTCACATGTTGGACGTGTTCCCTCATGCATCAGGAGACTATAAGAATTAAAAAAGGAGATATAAACTCCTCAGTGTAGCTTCTGACCACCTCAGACAAAAGCTAATTTACAGTTCTGCCACATACCTTTTGACTTGCACAAGTACTGCTTAGAAAACAATTAATGCTGGATCTTGATAGTTTATCTTGCGAGAGCTCTGCAGTTAGGAAGACATTTTCCTCTTCAACACAGTTATTTAGAAGAGGTACTTCTAAACTACCAGAAATAAAATAATAAAGAGCCAGAATTTCAAAATATCTACTGCACTGGAAGCAAAGCCACTTCTACTATTGGTATGGCTCACTTGGTAGTAAAAGCTTCAGGTGAGACTGTAGACAAGGACAAACCAAGTTCTTCACCAGGTCAGTTGAATCAACTGCGAAACTGATTTTATTTCTGATTAAGGATAAAGACACACAACACAAAAAAAAAAAAAAAAAAAAAAAAAAAGAGAATCAAAACCAACAACAAAGCCCTGCACATTTGAATGTAGTATAGATCATTGGATGTTGGGATCCCAGAACAGTCTAAATGAAACTGTTTTATCTTGGAGAATAACATTCAAAAGAGCCACCAAGGTCATTGTGCCACTGTTCCAGAGATGTCTGAGCCTGCACAGGCTGAAGGTGTTCATTTATAAGACACATTTTCTCTCTTCCCTGTAAAAAAATAAAAAGTGAGGAGTGCAGTGGAACTTAACCCTTCTTTGCGGTGGACATGAAATGTCAGCACTAGAAGATCTCCAGCAAACAGTAGGTGCACTTTACCCCATGGAGTTCCCATTTTGGGCCTTTAGTAAAATAAATAAATGATGCTTTTCAGTCTAGAATTATCAACTGAAACTTCCTATCTGGACCTGAGTGTCCAATCCACCAGTTAAACCTGATCCTATGATGTGATCTGTATGCTCTCCCCCTTTATTTATTAAAAACACACATCCATGCAAAAAGGTGTTTTTCTAGAGTGCCTCTTTCACACAGAAAGATAATTTGCAGAATTAAGGTTTCCCAGCAAGTGACTTGGGAATGGCTGAGACACAGGTGCATGGACTTTGGGCCAGGTTAGCAATGACCTTTTTTAAAGCTCTTCTATTTCCCTTTTTTTGTTGTGGTTTTATTGCAAGAACTTTCTTTGTCAGGTGGGGAATATACCCAGTTGGATATGAATTGTTGCTAACAAGCATTCTTGTTAGACCTGATCAGACCTAATTCAGAGGATTTGGGGAGCTTTCGCCTTTTCCTGGGTTTATCTGTAGCTCTGCTGGAGGAAAAAAGTAATCTCCAGAGATCCAGCATACCTTCATTAAGTAGAAATCCTTTTAAGTTCAAAATAATCTACTTTTTAGATACATCACACCTCTTTGTGCATCACTTACAGCAATTTACAAATTTGAGGTTTCTGAGCTCACCAGCTTTTCAGTCATCTTAGCTGCTAAACTGTCTGTGTGACATTTCTATGGGAACTTTTCTATTATGATCCTCAGGGCTTCTGGGAAAAAAAAAATAAATTAAAAATACAAGTATCATTCACATGATCTCCGCTCTGTGTTTCTATCTTTATAACTCACTCAAATGCCCTTGCAATTGTACTATAACATACTTCTTACTGGGGATGCTGTACGATTTCCAGGTACGTAAACACCTTGGATGGTTTGGCCCTTGGAGTGTTGTTAAAGTGCACAGTTGTAATACAGGTTGAATGTTCTGTATTTCTAAAAGGTCACAGTAATTCTGGGCTGAAGTGAGCTGTGCTGATGCATCTAAGTTATCCTTTTATAACTAGTGCTGTTTCTGTGGTAAAACAAGAACCGAAAGCAAAGACTTCATGGTTGTTCTTTCCGTGCACACAGTTCTTCTGGGAAGTAAAAGCCTGGAAGGAAAAGGCTATAGCGTGTACAAATTTAGTGCTGTTCAGGGTTGGAATGAAGGGTCTGGCCCTCAAATACAAAGCACATAGTGACATAAATAAACTTGGTATGGAGTTTGTGAGCAGGGCTTTGGAATAGAAACAGTCCTTTAGCACATCTCTGAAGTTACTGAGCCAGGATGATGGGCCCATACTCATCTTTTACATGTTATCTTACAATTCCATTTTCTCTAAGCTTACTTGAGGCTTGGCTTTAGCAAACCAGGTCTAGCTGAAGATTTCTATTAGAAAACTGTAACCCTTAAAAGCTCTTAGGAATTATGTTTAAAAGATTTATTTGGGGTTTTGGGGTGGTTTTCTTTTTGGAAACAAGACAAAGACACAGGATTTGTAAGTGGTTCTGCATGGACAATGTATCATGCCATGTAAAACAGTTTGCAGGCTAGAGAGGGCATCAGTGAGTTCAAAGTGGACAGTATTGAAAAAAAAAAAATCTTTCTTTTGTGGAAAACAAACAAACAAAAAAACCTGTTTGACTTAAAGTGGCTGTGGAAATGGCCAATAAGGATGTTCCTAATTATAAGGCACTACTAGCCAGAAGCACAAAGTATTGAATCTCAGGAACCCAGCCAGCAAAAACTCAAATCAGCATGTATCAAAATAGTTTGGCAGAGATAGCCATCTGGTGGTCTCTAACACTCATGGAAACACCTGGCTGGTGACTCAACTGGGTTTGTAGCATATCCAGTGTTACTAAACACATCAATGGTTTTAATCATGGAAGTCACGTAAACATCTCTGTAGGTTACGCATTAGGAAAGGTAAGGACATCTGGATGCTACAGCCGTACTTCAGTGATGAAAACTGGTCATTTAAAACCATGACTTTTGAAATGATACTACCATATAGAATCACACAGTCATCAAGGTTGGAAAAGACCTTGATCATCCAGTCCAACCATTAACCTCACACTGACAGTTCCCAACTACACCAGATCCCTCAGCACTATGTCAACTCTACTCTTAAACCCCTCCAGGGATGGGGACTCCACCACCTCCCTGGGCAGCCCATTCCAACGCCCAACAGCCCCTTCTGGAAAGAAATGCTTCTTAATATCTAGTCTAGCCCTGCCCTGGTGCAACTTGAGGCCATTCCCTCTTGTCCTATCGCTTGTTACTTGGTTAACAGACTCATCCCCCCTCTCTGCACCCTCCTGTCAGGGAGCTGTAGAGGGCGATGAGGTCTCCCCTCAGCCTCCTCTTCTCCAGACTGAACCCCCCCAGTTCCCCCAGCCGCTCCCCATCAGACCTGTGCTCCAGACCCTGCACCAGCTCCGTTGCCCTTCTCTGGACACGCTCGAGTCATTCAATGGCCTTTCTGGGGTGAGGGGCCCAAAACTGAACACAGGAATCGAGGTGCGGCCTCACCAGTGCCGAGTACAGGGGTCAGATCCCTTCCCTGTCCCTGCTGGCCACGCCAGTGCTGACACAAGCCAGGATGCCATTGGCCTTCTTGGCCCCCTGGGCACACTGCTGGCTCCTGTTCAGCCGGCTGTCAATCACCCCCCCAGGTCCCTCTCTGACTGGCAGCTCTCCAGCCACTCCTCCCCAAGCCTGTAGAGCTGCTGGGGGTTGTTGTGGCCCAAGGGCAGCCCCCAACATCTGCCCTTAGTGAAACTCACACAGTTGGCTAACTGTATAGGAAAACTTCATGCCATTACAGCATAGTCTGACCACGGATAGTGGCAAATAGGCATAGAAAGGGGCTTTCCACAAACTAGCCCAAGGAAGGTCTATGTATCTTAAAACTACAGCCCAAGAAAGGCTTAAGTTTCCTGGGCCGCCAAGGGTCTGTACATGCCTGAGCAGCACTGGCCATTCCACCTAGACCAGAGTTCTTGCTTAAGTCTAATGAGACCCAGGAAAATAATTGTATGAGTGCTTGAGAAGGCTTGATCTGGCACACCTCACCTAGCACCCACCAAACACACACCTTTAACAAAATCACTGTTTTCAAACGGGCAGCAGCAATCATGGTGCATGTAATAGTTATAATGCTGGAGCACACGTTCAGGTGAGATGGAATTGCAGATCTCTCCTCAGCCTAAGAGGTGACAGTCCCCTGTCCTGTCTCAAGACATAGCCCAGGCCACGGGCAATTTCAATGCAAGGGAGCTGGAAGGACACAATTCCCATCACCCATTCTCCTGTGGGAACTGAAACAACCACAGTGGAGCTAAAAATGCTTCATGTAGGAGAGCAGACAGGAGGTAAGAACAAGCCTTCCAGATGACAGTCCCCAGATCAGAGCAAGGGAGGACTGGATCTGGATCCTCGTTCCCTAGCCACCTACCATTAAAAACACCACTGAGTTTCATGGATTCAGGGTAAAGCTTCTCATAGCAATTGTCACCAGCTAAAAGATTGAACACCACACCCTGAGAGAAGGGTATTATTCTGATAATTACTGAGAGCAATTTCTCTATGTGTCTGTTTTGAGATGCACTGGGACAGCTACATCTAAATAAAACCAAAATAATTAACAACATCCTGCTTCTAGAAGGATAATGCTTGAATTTGCATCTGAAAACATGAAAGAAAGTTCTGCTCCAAGCAGCGTCCAGGGAAAACTCTGTGGTGCTGGGAGTGCACAGTGAAGTCATAGTCCACAGCAAGATGAGAAAGAAAAAACAGGGTAGAGGCTGTAGGTACCAGGGAAAGGTGAGCCAGGAGCAGAAGGTGAAAACAGGAAGGGGCGGTGGCCTTCCTGACAACGGGCACCTTCCCACAGCACCCAGATGAAAACCCCAAGCTTGGTAATAGCAACAGAGCCAGCCACCAGTCAGCAATTACCTGAAAGTCTACCAAGATAAGAGGCAGGTCTGGAGCCAAGTTAGCAAGAAAAGACCAAGGTGAGGGTGAATAAAGTACAGAGCCAAGCACAGCACCCACCCCACAGCTCAGGCAAAGGGACTTCACCTACATGCAGTTCCCCTGCAACCAGCCGGAGGCTTCAGGGCAGAGCCCGGTGAGGTCTCTGCTAGCTGGGCTGGTTTCATGGCAGTCTGGCCCAAGGTGATGCAGCTGTGCCGTATCAGTGCAGACTGTGAACACCTGGCAGGAGGGGGATGAGGATACAGAGGAGGGTTTTGGAGAAAGCTGGTGAAAGGCTAGTGAGAGAAATTAGAGCCTGTTGATACATTCCGGGCCCTAGGAGCATTCCTCTGAAATGGATGTAGTGATGGTCTTTTCTATTACAAAATCCTCTACAGAAACAAGGATTTATGTGGGAAGCCCCAACAGAGGCTAAGGCCTCAGAGCAGCAGCCTAGATCAAGACCGATCTGGACCCTCCCCATCCAGCAGCACTGGTGACCCCTTCAGCTGGGAGAGATGCTAGAGAGCCCCAAACTTAGCACATCCCCTGGAAAATCCATGTGGATGAGAGCTGGTTCTACCCAGCAGCTGAACAAATCATGACTCGTGGGACAATGCAATCGCCCTCCCAGCTGTGGGAGTTGGATGTTGCCCCTGAAGGAAAAGAAGTGGAGAGAGCTATTAATTTCTCATGTTTCTGAGTTGATGCTTTCCCTCCTCTTCCTCTTCTTCAAAGCTGATTGAGTGGAGAAATAAATGAATTCGTGTGATCATTGAGCCTTTCCTATCAGCTAGGTCTGGGTAGTACAGAGCCTAACTGTAGTCCCAGTTCAGGAGAGCGGTCTGGGAGCAGGCTCTGCCATGCTGAGAAGAGGGCACAATGGTGTTTGTGCTAGTGATAGGCTGCACCAGGGCCTGGGCAAACTGAACTAAACTTTACTCCAGTGCAATCTGTTTCGCCATCCTTAAAGGTCTGTAACTTAAATATTGTCATTTGGCTTTTTGGGTAGACCTTCCCTCACTTTTCTGCCTGTCAGTACCCTGAGCAAAATACCTCAGCATTCCTGTGCCAAGTGCTCATATGTTTTTATATTAGCATCAGGAATCCCCTCTGTCAAGGGGTTAAGGAAAAAGCTTATTAAAATTGTTTAAATGTGGTGCTAATTAGTTTAGATGTAATGAGCAGCATTAGGCTCTGGTTACTTTGAAAGGGATTGTTGAATAACCATTTCTGCCGACATTCCAATTTGCATAATGACAAGGTGTTGGCACTGCATCCACCATTAATTTGCTATATTTATAATGCCATTATGGAGCCACTCTTATCCTCGCGCACTATAAAAGGTATATGGAAATATAATATATGATTCTGCTTGTTTGGAAATTGCTTTTGGATATATTTGAATTTTTTGTAATAGTATTTTTGGCAGTTGAATTCTAACAGCACCAGGAGGAGAGTCTGCCACACATTTTCACTAGGGCTGAAACTAGATGTTGCTTCCACGTGTGCACGAGCCTTTATTTTCCCCAATGCTGAAGAAGAAGCAGCAAAGGAAAGTGAGATGCTGCAGAGCGTGCTCAAAGCACACACAGTATTTCACTCCAAATCGTCAGTACAAGGCACAGTGCTGGCTCTTTCAGTCCTAGAGAGTATTCTTAATTGCAAATCTCAAAATATTTAACAGGTCATAGAGAGTGCACCTTGGTACTACAAACTGGATGAACGCAAGTGGTTGAAGCAGCCCTACCAGCAGCTCCTCCAAATGCTTTTCTTCCTGCGCTTCTCTTCCCCTCATGCAGTCCCTGGGGACCAAGGCAGAGGAAATAAATTTTGTCACCCTACCTGTGTTAAGGGTGGAAAGACAGGAACGAGTCCCTTGACGTGCAGGGAAAGTTCTTGTAATGTATGTGTGTGGTTATGGGGGAAAAAAAAAAATTAGAAAAAGAGCAGTAATTGAGATATTTGCACTAAGGTTAGTAGATTTGTTTTCCTTCTTTTGAAAAAGCAGCAGTTTATTGAAGGGAGTGAATCTTTACTGTGTCAATCATCATCTCCCATAAATATTTCTGTGACTTGCAGTTCTTTGCTGTAGTGTCTTCCCTCCTTTATTGTCATTGTAAAATGTTTCTGGTTTGCGACATTACAGAGGACAAAATATAAAAGATGCATTTTAAAATAAAGTCTAGCACTTTGGGTGGTCTGACAGTTTTAGCTAGATTAAGATTTGTCATATAATGAGATTAAATTAGTAAATAATATATTGGATTTAGCTGTTGCTTGTCACATTGCCTGACCCTGCATGCCCAGACTTCCGAGTCCTGATCCTGAGCTGCCCTCTGTGTCCTTGGTGTTTCTCTATTGATACAGGGTGCATCCATAGGATTTCCAGCGTTCACAGGGTTTCTCCTGAATGGGCACTGCAGACTTAGCAGCTCTGTGTTTCTGATGCTGTGATAACCTCCCGAGCTGCTTTGAAGCTTATTCTGTATGATGAATTCACATCTCTGCCAGACAGCATCAGGAAAGTAGAAAGGGCTCTTACTGTCAGGGTTATTTTCACTGTGACAGTCATCATCCTGTGCACCTGAGATGTCTGTGTAACGTGAGCATGCGGTGTGGAACCATATGGGCAGAAGGGGAAATAAAAAAAGCACCAGATAGAGAAGAATGTGGTTTTGAGAATGCACTTTGTGAGACAAACTGATCCCATTAGTTTACTTGCCTGTCCCCTTCATCTTCAGTGTCTGCTCTGATCTGTGCTTTGGTTTACCTCCCAGAGTCTCACAAATCTTCCAGTATCATACAAATTTTTTGGTTTATTTGCTCTTAAGAAAGGCTTTAACAACAAGCCTATTTGCTTGCTTACTCTTTGAGACAGAACTTGAAGACCAGAACTGCCCAGACATTGTAAAATAATGTTCCTTTGAGTATTTAAAAAAAATCTGTGTTCGAGCAGAAAAAATTTATACAACGAATACAGGAGTTAATGGCTATTTGCTAATATAGCAGACTCCAATCAGACATCATGGTGTATTTTTGGGGAAATGGATTTAAGTTCATACAGACAAAACTTTATTTTTAACATTTTGCTTATGTAGTATAAGAACAGAAGCACGTAACGTGACTGTGAATTCGGTCTGAAACAGAAGGTCTGCAGTACATGTGAAAAAGCCCTAAGAATTAATCTCAAAAAATAACTCGCTAAACCTACATTCCCTGTGCAACAAGAAATAACACTAAGAAAATATTGGGGGGGTGTGATAATATAGAACGCTGGTTTCCAAAGATTTGGTATAACATCATTGACTGTTGTGTGTAAGCAATGACCCAAAATATTTCAAAATATTTTCAGATATCTCCCAATCATTTGGAATGTATCTGTCTGTATTTACATGCTTTTTTCTGTTATCTCAATTACAAGGCATTTTTATCCAGTGAACATGAACAACTGAAACTTGTTCAGTATAAGTTGAAGTAAAAGAGACACAGCTTCTTTCTCTTTTTGCCTCATTGAATCATATAGTGAACAATGGCAAGATGGAATTAATACCTGAATCCTTTCTCACTAATACAGGCTTGCACCCTTGGATTTAACATTGACGTTGTGGGAATTAGTTGGAAAATATGCTGATGCCCCAGATCTCCTTTGGTACGAGCCAAAGATGTCACTTGAAAATACTGAATCAGACTCCGACTGTGCTGCTCAGTGTATCTGAGATGAGAATTTGTCCTATGGCAAATGCTTTGCTAAATGTCCTCTTGAATGTGTTCTGCATTCTGAATACCCTAACACTAAATTTTATGAATGAATAATAATTGTTAAAAATTAACTCACAGGATGAACCAGAGCAAACACCTCCTGCTTGTGTCATAATCAGCTTCCCCTCAGCCGGTGGATTCTACATACGCTGTAGCAGGGTCTCTGTTTCTCGTCGATGTCTCACTGAAAACAAGCTGCATCCCTCCAAAAAGCTCCGTGCGGGAGCACGGGCCGTTGCGCGCGGTGCAGCGGGTCCATCGGGTAGGTACCGTGTGGGAACCAGCTTTCGGGCCTTGCTGGCGGGTCCGCGTGGGAGCTCTGGGGGGCTTTGGATGACTATCTATTATGATAACCTCAAATCGCAGCACAAGCCCTGTTTCATTCTCCTAGAGAGCCAGATATCACCGGGCGGGAACACGGGTGACGGAGTGAGGACGTTCAGGCGGGTGAGAGCGTTTCGTTTTAGCACACCAGGTGCTGAGCCTTCAGACCAGGGATATTTCTCAACCACTGCTCCGTCCTGATACCATCAAGCTTCTCCCTGGCAAGTCTGTGACCACGCAGCGTGATCCAACAGCGCGAACCCCCCGCAGAGCCGTGGTCCGGGGTGCGTCATTTCAGAGTTGGCTTTTTGGTGCTGATACTCTCAAGGGCCTCCGCACACAGACAGCCCCCGTGCCCTACGCTGCCGCGCAGTCTGTGCACCAGACCAGACCAGAGCTGAGGCGCTGCAGATTTGCTCATGACTTCTGTGAGATGAGCCCTCTGGATGAGGCATTCGAGCGAGGATTGTCAATGACTTCCTAAACTACGCTGAGAAAGATACCTGCGGCTCTGTTTTCAGCACTGCTATAAAATGTGAGAAGCCTTGTTAAATCGAGTTTAATGACTAGGAATCTCAGGCTGACTCCTTCATCCAACAGCTGTGAGTAATAATACTCACATGAACAGGTTTCACTGGCAGGATGCTAACTGACCTGGAGTGGGAAAATCATCTACTCCGAAGCTCTGAGCAGCTCGCTGTTGGAGCTGAATTATTTTTCACCTGGGGGAATTATTTGGAGTTCCCGGTGTGTAGGCAGGGTTTGAATTATCTCTTAATTAAGCTGGGTCACGTCCCATTCGAGATAACAATTTGACTGCTAGTAGCACCAGCTCAAACCTGGTCAGTAACAGGTTAGTTTTACAGTGTGGGACAGTCTCCTGAGTTCTTGTTTCCCAGTTTAGCTGGTTTTCTCCCACCAGTAAAAGCTGTGCAGAGCTGTGCTCCAAGCAATACTCATAATGTTCTCCCTGAAAATTTACTTTAGAACATCTTTTATCGTGAAAGTTCTTATTTTCACAAATGCAACTGAGCATGGTCCGAGAATTCTTGCGCTTGCATGCTTCTGAACGAGGGGAGATGAAGCTCCGGAGCGGAGCTGGGGTGCCCGCATCCCCCCCCTCCCCGCAGGCTGCTGGGCTCCAGCACCCACCCAGGCACTGGAAACCACCGTCCCGGCGGCGTCTGCACCGCGGAGCCGGCTCCGCCCGCCCCTTACCTCTAATACCAGCCATCGTGGCAGGTTTTCTTCCCACGAGAGAGCCGAAACATTTCCTTTATTTCTCCAGCGGGTGTGCGGGAGGGGGGAGGCGGCTGCGGAGCGCGGTCCCTCTCCCCGCGGCGCCCCGCAACCTGCGGCTGCCAGTTCTGAGCCGGGAGGGGACCGGGAGGGGCCGGGGGGGGGGACCGGGAGGAAGGAGCCGAGAGGGGAGCGGAGCTCGGGCCCCCGGCCGTCGGGCAGTGAGGCTGGGGGCCGGGGGCCGCAGCCGGCCCCGCGGGGAAGGGCGCAGCGCTCATCCCCTCTGTTTGTTCCCCAAAGTCGCTCCGGAAAACGCTAGTTTCCTAACATTGCCCCTGGGAAGGCAGTCGTCAAATTTCTGGGTAGAGGAAAAAAAACAAACTAACTAACAAACCCAAACACAAAAAAACTAATGGAAAGAGAGAGCTTTTCCTCGGCGTGAACTTTGGGATCACGCAAGGAGAGTGGAAATGGCACAAAATCGTCCCTTCGGCATCGGGCTGGAACCTGATGTTACAGCTGTAGCCAGCTCGGGGTGGTCAAAGCGGTTATAGACTTTTTCTTTTAAATTAAGGAAAAATATAATAAAGTAAGGATTATAAAAGACCGACTGTGAGACTAGCTTAAAAGTAATCAGCGGAATGGCGATGGAAAGATTATTTTTTAAAGTGTCAGAATCTGAATGAGACGATTTATTAAATTTACACAGATCCAAAATATCCGACTCCTTGTCTGCAGAAACACAGCAGAAATCTCGGTTGCTCTACAAGAAAAAAAAAAATTAAAATCTTAATACTGCACAATAGCAAATCAAATTAAGAAAATGCAAACAAGGGAACTAAGAGGTACCGGCTCTCGTACAAGAATAGTTTAAAGAATAAAGTTTATTTGCGTATAAGTGATACGCTCTCAGAATAAACGAAACGAAAAAGGATGGTGCAAGACATCCCTCCAAACGTCTCATGAGCCAGGCGTTCTCCAGAGGAAACTCGTCTCAAAAAAATTCAGCCGAAAACTCACCACCACGGAAAGCCGCCGTTTCCTTAAAGTTTATTGATTGATTTAAAGTGTTTAGCAAACAAAGTGCTTTCTATATCATCTCTTGCTCATTACTCCCGTACCTTATACATTAATTATAAAGTTAAAACTTTTTTTTTTTTTTTTTTAGTAACAACCAGAAATATACAGAAATGATTAAAGTAAAAAACCAAGCCCGCGCCCCAGCAGCCGCCCCCGCCGCCCCTTCCCCGCGTGTCCGCAGCGGCTGGTCCAGGTTCGGGTTTCGTTGAAGAGTGACGTATGTAAAAAATAACCGTCGTCACCGTGAGGTCACGGGAGGGAGCGGCGCGTCGTTGCCTCAGCAATGTCGAGGGACAGGACTGATAGTTCTCTGTTTTACCCTGAGAGTCAAATGGGTACATAATCTTTTTTTTTTTTTTTTTTTTCCCCAAGTCTTTTACGAGTGGCCAGACCAGAATAAAAACGAAGCCAAAAAGAAAAAAAAAAAAAAAAAATTAAAATAATCAAACCCACATAGCGACGAGGGATGGTGAAAATAAAAATACAGGTAACGATGATTTACATCTACTTGTATGTACACGGGGGAGGGAGGTTTTCCTCCTCCCCTCCGAAGCGCAGTCCGGACACATCGCGTATAAAAAGGGTCGTAGAAATGATTGCGGGGCGCTGGGGCCCGGGGGGGTCGGCGGGAGCCCCCGGCCGCCCCTTCCCTCCCGATGTCGCGGTTGTTGGTTTCACCTTTGGAGGAAGGGGGAAGGGGGAGAGAAGCCGCACGGCGACGGGTCCCCGAAGCGCCCTGCGGGGTGCAGCGGGAAGGGGCCGGGGGGTGAGGAGGAGGAGGAGGAGGAGAGGGAGGAAGAGGCGTCGTGTTTATAGGTGCGGGGTGTAGAAAGCCGGCGCGCCGTAAGTCTGCGAGCCCAGGACGAAGGGCGAGAGCACGGCGGGGCTGGGGAGGAAGGGCAGCTGTGCAGCGCAGACCAGCCCGCCGGCCGGGTGTCCGGCGTAGCCGCCGGGCCCGTGCATGGACAGCGGGTTGCCCATGGGGGGCGAGTGGCTGAGGGGGCTGAGCCCCCCCGCCAGCGCCCCGCCGCCCAGCCCGCCGCCCGCCCCGCCGCCGCCGCCCCCCCCGCCGGTGGGCGCGCTGGTGTCGGCCCCCGGGTTCTGCTTCTTCCACTTGGTGCGGCGGTTCTGGAACCAGATCTTCACCTGCGTCTCGGTGAGGCTGAGCGAGAGCGCCAGGTTGAGGCGCTCGCAGACCGACAGGTACCGCGTGGACTTGAACTTGTTCTCCAGCGCCACCAGCTGCTCGTAGGTGAAAGCTGTCCGCGCCCGCCGGGGCTTCCCCGACTTGGAGTCCGAGCCCGTCCGCTTCCTCTTCGGCTTGGCCTGCTGCTGGCCGGGCTGCGCCCCGACGGGGGCCGCCGGCGGCTGCTGGGGGGGCGGCGGCGGCGGCGGGGGGGGCGGCGGCGGCGGCGCGGGGGGGGACGCGCCGCCCGCTTCGCCCGCCTCGGCGTGGAGGGGGCCCGGGTCGGGCTCGCCGGGCGCGGCCGAGCTGGTGCTGCCGCCGCTGCTGCTGCTCTCCTCGCTGCACAGCTCCTCGTCGTCGGGCGGCTCGCTGTCGGGGCTGCGGCTCGGCCGGCTGCTGTAGTCGAGGTCGCACTCCTCGGCCTTGTAGAGGTCGCCGTCCTCTGCGGACAACCGACAGCCGCCGTTAGGACCAACTCCCCGCCGCCGGCCCCGGCCCCGCTCCCCTCCCGTGCGGCCTCCCCGCGGCGGGGGGAAACCGGCCCCGCCGGTGGGGCGGATCTACGGGCCCGGCAGCCCCGCCGCCGTTGGGACGGGGGTGCTCGGGGAGCGGGGCCGCCCCGCCCGGCTGCCCCGGGGGCCCTCCGCCCGCGGTGGGGATGCGGCTAGTCCGTATGTCCGCCCCCACCTCCCGACTGCGCGCCCGGCCGCTCATTCGGGGACGGCTGGGGAGGGACAAGGCGAGGCGTTGCCCAGAACGGCCGGGATGGGGCCCGGAGCCGCCGCCGAGGGCGTCCCGGGGGTGCGGCCCTGGGGCCGGGAACGGGCCGTCCAGCCCGGGGAGGCTCTGCCAGCGCTGTCCTCTCTCACTCCCTAGAGCCGGCAGCGGGACGTGGCCAGGGCAGGGGTACAACACCCCCCCCCCTTCCTTCCCACCGCCGCCCAGCAAACGCTCAGGGGCCGGGAAGGCCTTTGGGAAGGCGAAAGGGGGGTCCCCGGGGTCCCCCGGCAGAAGCCCCCGTGCTCCCCGCCCGGGCCGAGCCAGCCCCGGTCTGGCAGCGGGCAGCGAAGGTGTCACATCGCTTTTAACAATTTTAGTGGCGGAAATCTCCGCGTCGACTGGAGATTTGCTGGGTTTTGCTCTGGCATTTTTAACCCTTTCTCCCCCTGGTTTGACCTCTTGTCACTTCCCGAGATGGAAGTATTAAAGTGGAGTAAATACATGTATTGATTAGCAGAGCAGATACAAACTTAATTAAACTCATTTTGTGTAATGTACAAACTAGTTAACGGTCATTTAATTTATTTGGGTTTATATTACGCTCCAATTAACGGGTCTCCATCGGAGAACAGGGTAATTATCCGATATTTAAGGCTATTGGACTTCTGCTGACGGTTCTGTCGTTATGAAGCCTGGAAGCAAATCGCATTTTCCGGGGCGGCGGCTCCTCCTGACCCCGGCCGGGGCTCGGACTCCTCTGGGGGAGCCGGGGGGCAAAGCCTCGGGCAGATCGGGGGGCAGAGGCCCAGAGATCCCACCCTTTTTAGTTCTCGGGCACTCCTAAACTTCCCTCCACTCGCACCCGCAACGGGGGTGCAGCTCTGGGAACCCCCTAATCAAGGGCTCCTTTAACTCGGTTAACGGAGATATGCAAATAGAATGTGAATCGCTGATCTGTCGCCCTTACCCCGGGCGTACTTTCCTTGTTTTTAATCCTCAAAAAACCTGAATGCGCTGTTGCACCCCAAACTTTGCCCATATCCTAACGCCGGACACCCTAAAATCCGTAAATAAAATTGGAGGGGTGGGTGGTTTTAAAAAGTGTGTTTTGTCCAACGACCTGATTTCGGCTGACGTCGGGTATGGCTGGCTCGGTAGGAGAAAAAGGGGCAGAGAAGTTTATTGTAAACCTCTTCGCCAGGAAAACATCCCTTAATAGCTCGGGGTTCATTAATAGACTTTTCCAGCGCTCTGTTCAAATCGGCTCTAGAAAAAGTGAGTGATCTCCTCCGTACGTCCATGTGAACCGAGTTTTATCTTCCCCAACCCGACACGGTGCAGGCGGACAAGCATCCTGCAACCTGTAGAACCTGTTATAAATTGCAGTCCGTAATTTTTATTATTATTATTTTTTTTTTTCAACAGCAATTTATAGATTGTGTAGATCCGCCTGCGGGGCAGCTCTGGGGACCGAGCGCAACGCCAGCGCACATCGCGCTCACACTGACCCATCAGGGACCCTGCAGTGGGTATGTTAGAGTTCATTTTTTTCCAGTAAACTCTAGGAAATCCCAGCCGCAGCTCCACTATCTATCTATCTATCTGGGTTTGTTTGTTGTGTTTTTTTGGTTTTTTTTTTTTTTTTTTTTTAACCAGAAAAATGCAGCGCGAATACAATTAGCGAAGGAGATTGACGCTGGACTCGCGATTTTGTTTCTGAAAGGTGTTCAATGTTAATTTAATACGGAGTTTTAACCCTTCTATTTAACGTTAAATGAGTTTTACGAGCGGTGTGTGACAAGCGCTGTTTTCACTCTTTTTGCCAGAAAGCCTTTGCGTTTTCTGGGTGTTGGTACTTTTCCGGCCAGAGCTACTTTCCGGAACACTTCTCCGAAATTAAACCGCTGCTTGAGCTAATATTAATTAAAAGGGGAAATAGATGAATTATATTTCGTGGTTTTCGAGCAGTCCCAGATCTATTCGTGACTGTTGCCATAATATTAAGGCGGTGGGAGCGAAGGGCTAAATGTGCCAAGTGTCCGGGAAACTTGTCAGCAGGCGAAGCCACTGCTTCGTTGATGCCTCCAAATATATTTATTTTTGGAGAAGTGATAGAGTTGCATTTCTCTCCTTGTCTGGAGATAAAAGTGTGAGATTAGCGATAGGCTGACCTCGTCAGTCTTTCTGATCGCCCAAATCTGTTTAGTATGACAAAAGTCAGACGAGTTGAGACGAATAATTACTCCAGCTACGCACTGCTATTAAAAATCTCTTTTGAATTCTATTAATGCCCCGTTCTTGCTTTTGCTTTAGAGATTAAAAATGCATCTGTTGTAAAAGGCTCGGGCTGGAGCAGATTCCAGACCTCTTTCGCTGACGAATTTTAATTGAAAGTGTCACGCTATGGCGGGGTTAGAAAGCTCCGAGTCCTCCTCTCCCGGCCCAGAGACAGAGAAATTATTTTTCCCTATCCGAGAAGTTTATCCCCCGCCGCTCGCCGCCCCTTCTCTCCCCTCTCAGGACACAGAATAGCTATAGATATTTTTCACAACGCCCGTCTTTTCCCGGAAACCCTCGGCTATCCCCAGAGACGCGGTGTTTAGAGGTGAGAAAGTTGGGATATTTGGACCCAGAAAGAAAAAGCAATCTAGAGCTTGGGTCGAATGCAATTCCCGATCAATAGCGAGCCCTAATAAGTGTAATAGGTTTTAATCGAGTAATTATCCGAATTTTGACCCTATAATTTAGATGTTAGGGAAGAGTTTGCAAGGTGCTTGAAAGAGATATGCACAATTCGATAATAGGATATCGATCCAGGCAGTCCTACATGCCACTCTGGGGCGATTTCCCCCATTATCCAGCCTCTTTACGCTGCTAAGCACATTTTACCTTAAATGTAATCGAAGGAATTTAATTGTTTTTCCAGAGATAACCAGCATTTTGTCACAATTAGTCTGATTTGTCCTAAAAAAGCCAAGGGGAGAGAGAAAATTGAATCTGTCGCCCAGAGCAAGGGGCGGCAGGCTGCGGGGAGGCGGGGGGGAAGGGACGGGGACAGCGGGTCTGGGGACAAGATACATAAAAGTCATAAATGCCGGGGGGGAGCCAGGCGAGGTGGGGCTCCGGGGGGGTGCGGGGAGAGGGTTTCGCACCCCCGGGGACAGAGCTCCGGCCCTCTGAAGCCTCAGCTCTAGGAGCCTCTTGCAAGTTTGCCCGAGCCAGAACTGACACCCGGGGCGGCCTCTTCTCGGGAGGAGGAAGGGGATGGCGGGATCCCGCCCCGCCCCGCCGGGCCGGCACCCCCGGGACTGATCCTGCTGCCCCTGGGGTGCCCCCGCCGAGCCCCCTGGGGCGAGCGCAGGGAGCGGAGCCCGGGCGGTGCCGAGCCCCGGGGCCACGCCGCCAGCCCCGGGGTGATGCGCCCGTCCCTCCGCCCTGCCGCCCCCGACCTGAGGCAGGTTTCCCCCCTCTTTGCATCCAGCGGCAGCAGCGCAGGGAGCGTTGGCACTGCCCCGAGAGCCGGCAGCCCCCAGCGCCCGAGGCTGCCGGGGGGTCGGGGGCGCAGGGAAAGCATGCAACCCCTTCCTCGGGGAGCTGGGGGCAGCCCCCCGTCCCGGGAGGTGCGTGTGTGTGGGGAGGCTCCGAGCCCCCAGACCTACTTACTGATCAGGTCTGCGGACTTCTTGCAGGCGTCGAAATCTTCGGCGAGAGCCTTTTGCTCGGCCAGCTCCGTCCCTGAGTCCTCGGGTTTATCCTCCGCCCCCAGCGTGAACTCGGTCCCCACCGATTTGTACAAGACGGCGCACTGCCTCCTCTTGCTGTTGAATTTGTTAGGGTCCAGGATGTCGAGCACGGAGAAGGAGGTGGTCCTGTGCACCAGGGGCAGCGCGGCCACTGCCCCCTCTTGTCCGGGGGTGTTGCTCGGGTTGTCCCCTTGCCTGTCCCTGTTTCCCGGGCAGGAGTAGAGCGGCAGCTCGCCGCCGGGGGAGACCCGCGGCTCCCCATGGCTGTCCATGCCGCCGGCCCCGAGCAAGCCGCAGGGCTCCCCGCCGCCGCCCGCCGGGGCTGTCACCGCCGCGGCTGCCGCTGCCGGGATGGAGATGTCACCGACCTTGTCTCTGCTCACATTCATGACTCTTTGCAGAGCCCCTCTCGGTTGCAACTTCTCCCCCCCCCCCCCCCCCCCCGCCTCTTGCTCCCCCCCCCCCCCCCCTTCCTCCGGCGAAGTTGAGCTGGAAACTCCTCCCCGGCCCCCGCTCCGGCTCAGGGGCCGCTGCCTTCAGCTCCCCGGGGCTGCGCTGGGTCCCCCGGCCGGGAGGCTCCGGGGGAGGCAGGGACTCACAAGGTGATGCTCAGCTCGGAGCCTCCGCTCAGCTGCTCCTTCTTCCTTCTCACCATCCTCACCAGGCTGGCCAGGCGCTGCTGCCCCCCCGCCCCCACCCCCCCGCACACATACACACAGAGGCAAGGCTGTGTCTTATTTATGCATTCATATTTAGCACTGGATTGTAATTGGCTACAAATTAATCCCTTGCCCATAATAGTCTGTAATCTTCATCACTGGAGGAGAGACACGGTGAAAGTGTGTGCCGGGGGAGGGGGGCAGAGAGGGAGAGAGCGAATGAAGGATGGTGTTGGCTGTGATATACTTGGCTGTCAGCTCTGTTTCAGCACACCTCCACTCATCTGGAAAGCATCTAAATAGCCTTATTTGGAGAAGTGGGAGGAGATGACGCTTTCTTTTAAATAATTGCGGGATCAATATAAAGAAGATATTATACACAGAAAATGGGAACTCAAAGTCTCCCTTCCCTAATAGTGGAGTTAGATGATCAAAAGGGGATTGTGTGTGTGTGTGTGTGTGTGGGCTCAGAGGTGTCAGCCCCCAGCACCTGTTTCCCTTGCCTGCTGGTTTTATTAAATTAGAACAAAAGGAGAAAATTATGGACGGAGGTTTAGTGGCTGAAACGGGGCTTGTGTCCGCGGACACACACCCCTTCACACGCTTCTCTCTCTCCCTTAGCTAATTAATTAAATTTAAATATCAAATGTAAGTGCCAGGAAAGTGCTGGAAGAAAATTAATACCTTTAAACGGCACAAGACAAAACACGACGATCAATAAATTCCGAGTAAGTGGGAGAAAAGGTCTATTCCCTCCCATGCAGGAGTAAAGCCATAACCAGACCTAACTTCCACTTCCGAAAAAAAAAAAACCCAAACCCACCCAAACCTCTCTTATTAAAAGTGGCTTTAATTATGGAAAATTAAGAGATAGGAATAAAAGTTATCTGCGAATTATAAAACCCGAATTTCTTCCCCTACCTAATTTCCTTCCCTTTCGTGTATAGCCGTGTGTGCTTTGATCATATCAATTTCATTCTTGTTTTGGACGCTCCAGTCGCTACTCAGTTTGAATTAGCTGCCAGGAAAAAAAAAAAAAAAAAAAAAAAAAAAAGGGTGTGTGTGTGTAGGAAAATAGAGAAAGCATAAAAGGAAAATTAGATTTTTTTTGTCTTCGAGGCTGGTGACACATACAAGGACAGGTCCTTTGCAATTACCGCGGGCAATGATCCTTTAGAAAGCAGAAATTAAAAGTTGGGAGAAATAATGGGTAAAACAATCAGCTTGTAATTTTGGTAGGGCTTGGACATGATTAGTCCATCAGCGGGCTGGGCCCAGGGGAGTCCCGCTGAGCGGGAGCCCACAACAGCCCCCGCTCATATATTATACACCAGCCCTTAGATTTTAATCAGACACCACAACAGTGTCCTTTCCCTTTTATGACTTTATTATGCTTTATCTTTAAATTATAAATCACCTCCTGGGTTGAAATGGTATGTATAATCTCTGATCATGTGTAGGTAATTACCTCGCCCCCTTTTCCTGACCTTACCGACGGGGCTGCCACGAACACACAGCGAGAGCGAAGTTTGAATCTGCGTGTACACACGCTTACACAAACACACCCATCGGTTTGTTTGTTTGTTAGCAGCTCCTCTTTCCCTCCTCCTCCGGTCGTGCCTCTGATCTCATCTTTTCTTTCGAATAAATTTTCCTCCCATTACTTCTGCCCGCTGTTCTGGGATATTATTTATGAAAAGTAGATGGTAGTTTAGGTGGATGCCAGTGACTTGGCTTTGGCAGATTTGCTGTGGTAGTCGCCTGCGTTTGTACCTTTTTCGGAGAGAAGGCGGTTTTTGGGGAGTGGTGGCCGTAGGGATATTTTTTATTCCCTGAGTCAGTACCTTTGAGAAAAAATAAAACAAAACAAAACCAACTTAATTGTAATTAAATGCCTGTGCCCGGCTGCCCGGGCAGGGACAGTCCCCAGGCGTGCAGAGCCCGGAGCGGCTGAAGGAGCACCCGGGCTGGCGTTGGGTGCTCGGAGGGGAAGGAGCCACCTCCCCAGGGAGCACCCCCAAGCAGAGACACCCCCTGTTCAGCCCGGCCTGCTCCCAGGCACCACCGGCCCGCTGGGTGCCGACAGACACCCCCGGCCCTCTCCCCGGGGAGGGGGGTGGCCAGCGGGGATGCTGGGGTGTCACTGCCGGGCCCCATCCCGACGGGACCCCTCAACACGCCCGGCGCTTTTGTTTGCCGGCGGTTTAAAGCGAGTGTTATAAAGATGTTCTATTGCTCCTAATCACAATTGATTGTCAATTAGAGCCTCATTTGTGCAATCTCCATCCATCTGCCATCTCTGGTTATCTGTTCACCAGAAAGTTAGCGCTGATTATGGGGCCCTAGATGAGTGGTGACATGTAATATCTCTTTGGCGATCGGGCCGGGTGACCGGTCCCGTTTTGCTCTCCGAGAAGACAGTTCTTTCCGTTTTCCGTGCAGGAGGGACGAGTAACAGCCTCCCCCGGGCGAGTGAGCCGGGGGGGCGCTGCCTTCCGGGAGCAGCTGGAAGGGGTGCTGGGGCTGAGGAGCTGGCAGGGGACACCCCAAAAAGGCGGCACTGAAGCCGTGCAGAGCCAGCTTCCCATATTTTGGGCCCGGACCCCTTGTCCAGCTGAGGAAAGATCCCACGGCCACGTTTCCTTCTCCAAAATAAATAGAGCGAGCCACGGGACCCTCTCGCGTTTTTCCAAGCCTCCCCGCCGCAGCGATAGTTATCTCTGTACTTAGGCTGAATTACACCTGCGGGGAGGTGATATTTCCAAAGCCTGAAGGCACCGGTGGCCAGAGCATCTCCCGGGAGCCGCCGGCCCCTCCGCCACCCCGGGCGGTCCCCGCGGAGCCCTGTGTCCCCGGGGAGGGCCGGGGGGGGGGGCTCTGCGCCGCCGGAGGCGAAGGGTTCCCTCGGGATGTCGCGTTTAAGGACGGGATCCGATGCCCTGGTTTCGCAAGGGCAGGGCAGGGACGACCTCGCAGAGGGCTCTGACCCAAGTCCCGCCGGTGCCCCGCCACCCTTCACCCCGGGGGGGGGGGGGAAGACCAGGCACCCTGGGGGGACAGAGGGTGCCCCCGCTTCTCTCCAGCCCCTGGCAGCCTCCGCAGCCGAGGCCTCGGGAGGTCCGGGGGGTGCTGGGCTCGGAGGGGAAATCCCGCTTGCTCCCGCGGCTACGAGCGGGTTTCCGCCTCAAACTCGATTAGTTAATACCGAATTTCAAATTAGATTTCAGCAACCTCCCCATCAACGAACGATCCTTTTTATTTTCCTTCTTGGGTTTGGGTTTCTTTTGGTTGGGTTTGTTTGGTTTTTTTTGTGTGTGGGTTTTTTTTGTGGGTTTTTTTTTGACTGTTCACCATTCATCCCCTCCCAGTCCCTGGGGGATGTGGAGCTCCGGGTAATTAAGAGCATTTATCGCCGCGGTAGAACAATTTAGCAATCCTCGCTGCGTCGAGAAGGTCACTCCGGTGGCTGCACCAGGCGCGGAGCCTCCGCGTCCCTCCGCGCTGCCCGCAGCCCCGGTACAGCGAGGTCCCGCCGGCGCGGGTCTTACCGCGGCTGCATCTGCCCGGCTGGAGGGTCCGGGAGGTCCCTCGGGCTTCTCGATTTCCCCATTTTGTTTCCAAACGCAATCGGGCTCCAAAACTCATCTCGCCCTTCTCTGAGTCCCTCTCGGAGGATCATTATTATTATTATTATTAATAATAATATAATAAATAATAATTTTGTGGCCCCGACTCCCGCCGCCGCAGGCAGCGCCCCCGAGCAGCGGGGCCAGCCCCCGCCTCCCACACGGTTTTTTGGTGTCATCCTGATTTTGTGCCCCACGAGTATCTATCCGCACAAGGGCAGAGCAGAGGACCGGGGCCGGGCCGACACCTCGGGATGATGCCTGGGGAGGTGGGGACACCCCCCATCCCCCCCCGAGCCAAAATCAGAGAATTAATTAACACTATCCACGAAGGCAAATGATTTAGGGAAAAAAGAAAAAAAAAGATTCTGAAGCAGATCTCGCCCTCTATCAATGCAGTGTCAGGTCCTCATAGTAGAAGATTTAAAAGCCCTGGGGATTCCAGGTTAGGGTAGTAATGAGCTTAATTGAGGTTAATGCTTCCTGCACAGCTCCTTGATTATTAAATTAATATTATCACACACATGAATCATAATTAGAAGTTTAAATAATGCTCTAGGGGAATCCTCGGAGGATCTATTAAACAGTTTCCTTCCCTCTCACCGGCTCCTTCTCGGCTCCCCGCCAGCCCGGGGGCGGCTGGCGATGGGCGCTGCTGGGGGCGGGGGGGGGGAACGGGACACGGGACGGAGGGAGAGATGTCCCCGACTGTCACCCGGGGGGGGGGCAGAGAGAGGGGCAGCGGCACCCACGGCCCCTCATCACCCTTCAAGCCTCGGCTCGGCGGATCCCCGTTTAAACAGCCGCCCCCCTTCCCCTTCACCCCCCCTCGCCTCCTAATTTGGGCGCTTATCTCCCAGCACCCGGGAGTTTATATAAAATACTAATAAAGTGCCTTGTTGTCACTTATCGCGGCCGGGATCGCCTCTGCAGGGGCTTTTTCACACACCTCGCGAAAGCTGATCCGTTTTGCTTGGCAGGAGGCTGGAGGCGCTCCGCCGAGAGCATCCCCGGGCCGCCCGCCGGGATGCTAGGCGAGGGGGGGGAGCGGGGAGACACCCCCCCCCCCCCCTTTCTTCCCTGGGTGCCAACCCCGGCTTCAGCCCCCGGCATGGCCGAGACACGTGTGGGAAGCAGCTTGGGGGGGGGGGTGGGACTGGAGGGAGGAGTAGGGCACCCCCCCCTTCTGCCCCCCATTTTCGGAACCAGGTTGCTGCACCGACAGCTGCACCGTCCCGTTTGTGGGGCACCAGGGACACATACGTGCTTCAGGGACTAGCGGCTCATTATTATTATTATTATTATTATTATTGTTATTGTTATTATTATTCTCATCACCATAATTGCTAACGAAAGGCTGAAAGAGGGGTGGAAGTGGTGGTGAAGGGGGTACACACAGCCCCTCTGCATCACGGGGTCCGTACATGTAAAGGAAAAAATAAAATAAAAGAGAAATCAGATGGCCGGCACGCAGGCAGCTCTCGCTTGCTCTCTCTTTCTCTTTCTATTTATTTTCCTCTCTGTTGCTGAAACATATTGAAGGGGGAGAAAAAGGAAACATTAAGATCAACTGTGAGCCTTGCCGACGGTTTAACGATTTCAAATGAGCTCTGACTCTGGTGAAAATCTGACAATTACCCATCAGGATGGCAGATGATGGTTAAAATTACCAGAAATCAATATTCTCACCGGGTGTCCCAGCCTGATAAGAGAGACCAAGACAATGTTGACTATTAAAGTCGACAGCTTGAGATATTACACTATTAGTTATGCTATTTTTAATAATCTATAATATTTGGGCTATAATTAATTAATTATACGGGTCAGATAATATCTGGGGCTGGAATGAGGTCTGAAGGGTCTATTAAGGTTGGTAATGAGAAAGGAGAAATCTAATCTAAGGACGAGGAGCCGTGAAGGAACAAATATACAACAGACTTCAGATAGAGCGAGAAGGAAGGAGAAGGGCTATTGCAGACTCAGTGCACACACCTCTGCTCTTCTCATCTCCCTGGCAGAGGGGCTGCCCGCGATAGCATCTCCCCCCGCTCCTTTATGCGGGTACCCATCACTCGTGGCAGAGGCCTGGCTCTCACTGGGATGCTACAGTCCCTGGGAAGCTAGTGAAGGAAAAATGATTTGACTTGTATTAAGGAATTCATGCTAAAAACCAGGAAAAAAACCCCAAATAAACCCCAGTCTCACATCACCCCTGCTACCCCAGCAGCACGTTTATTATTGGGATGTGGGGACACTTCAGAGAGTCGTGAAGTTCAACCCTCCCTCCGGATACCGCCGAGCCCCTCCTCGCAGGTGCAGTGTCTGACACTGGCCGTGGCATCTAAACAGCCTCTGCGGTGCCCTGGGTTGTGCAGTCATTTAAGATGTATGCCTACAGCCATGCACTAATGGCACATGCGTGTGAGTGTAACTATCAGTGTCTATGAATACATTATATATGGATACTTCTCTCTGTGATACACGTGTTTATATAAGGAATGTACACAAAATACACAAATACACATGTGAAAGAATAAAAACTGTGTCGCAATGCACATATGTAAGTACATCTATTTATCTATCTTAAAGTGTTTATGTGTGCTGCATGTATCAGTCACATAAAATGGCTTTATCCCCTTCTCTGCAAATGAACTTCAAGTCAGACCCTGTGAATTATAAACTCTCTTCTTGCTCAGCGTTACTAACCAATATTCTAGGTGTGACACTCAGGGCTTTACCTATTTTACATCGATTATAAAAATCGCTCCTTCTACTGCTACAATAATCCTTTTTCTAGGGGTGTATTATTTATCATATTAGTTCTACCCTTATTAGTTACAGGAGGGTGTGTTGAACAACATCCTTTCGTACAGAATGATGAAAACCACATTTTCTAGTTATGCTTAGATTAGCTAGGGTATTAATCCTTTCTTTTCCAAAGTAACGTCTTAATTCCATCCTTTTCAATAGGCCTCTCTTGGTCATACTTTTCTCAGCACTCTGCTTATAAGACAGTACTTGTGCAGATTTGGAAACCACAGAAGTATTAAAAAAAAGCACTTGCAGTGTCGGAGATCCCAGAACTGAGTCTCTGTTATTAATTGAAACTCAAAGCAGAGTCTGCAGCAGATGCCAGCAATAGGCGACCATTACCCTGCCCTATATCTCCTCCTCCAGCCAGTGCCTAACAAGGCTGTTAGTAAGGTGATGAGCAGCTGTAAGGTGATGAGCTGCTAATTGAAGGCAAACCTGAGAAATTAGTTGATGGACATGGGAGACACAACTTCCGTGGCACTGCTGACAGCAACTTCCCAGGTAAGATCAACCCTATGAGCAAAAGAAGGTCCTTCTCCATCAGCCAAGGAGGAAGGGAGAAAAACAGACTCAGCTGTTTCTTTCATTGTTTTTATATGTAAAGGAGTAAATTAACAAGACGATCTAAATGGTTTACTCTTCATATTTAGCCAAGAGGTTAACTATACTGCCAGGATTTAGCAGTTGTGATGGGTTGGTGAACACGGCTCCAACTCTTGTTGATGGTTGAGTGATTTTCAAGTGCTGACAGAGCTAGGGAACCATGTGTGCGTGGGGCAGCTGGAGGGAGGTGAAATTGTGCCCCTGAGTTTTTCAGTTCAGGAGCAAAGCAAGAAGTCAAAACACCAGCCCTATTAGCTTAATTGTTCGGTAGAATAAACCCAGTGAATTCAATGAAGACTGCCACGTCCTTAATTTGCCCATATTGACAGGCTGCTCTGGGCTGCTTGTGTTGCCAATACTCTGCGCTACAGAAAATGGTGCTAAGGTGTTTCCATAGTCACGTCCCAGTTTGTTGAACCTGTCCAACTTCTGCTACATCCTGCTCTCCGCTGCAGAACTTCACTGAAGTCCCTCCAACGCTACGTGTGATGAATTTGATTTGGAGGGGACAGAGGAAGCACACTGGTTGTGCCTTGTGAATCGCTCTTGTCAAAGACAGTCTCAGATGGGTGAGAAATACTCCCCTGTTGTGATTTTATTATTTAAGCATTTAGAAATGAAGGTGATAGAGATATGAGACACACTGAGAATAAAAAGATTATCATTTTGGATCTGATCTAGAGAGTTAAGTCAAAGGGGCAGCTCTACAAACTGGTGTAAATTAGTCTACCTCCATCAGCTGATTTACACCAGGAGGGGATCTAATGTGAAACTGCGTGATGCTTTATTGCAAGACCTTGCTGATACTTAAAATCCCAGTCTTGTCAGTACTGAGAAACTTCCTTGAATATTCAGGTAAGCATATTGAAGGCACTGCCCAATGTGCTTTTATTGGAGTTTTTTTTAATGTTGGAGTGTTTTAAGGCATGCCTGGCATGCAGTTACTCCTCTCCTTAATACTGTGGTCTCAGCTGAGATGTGGTAATTCACTATTCAGTTCCAGGCCGGGGAGGAGGGAAGGTAATTTTTTAGGCTGCCTAAATGCAGATTGAAAGCATGTCCTCTTATTTATAGCCTAACAAAGTGGGTATACTAGAGCATTTTGCAACCACTTTCTGTGTACTTAGATGCAAAAAACTGCATCAAGCAAGGAGCAACAGAAATGCTGTATGCCTCAGTGCTAGAGAGAAATGTTTCTTAATTTAGTCATTTGTAAGTCAAATCCAAGTTAGGACTCCCATTTCAGTTATATTTTCAACGTGAAAATTTGGACCTCATCTCTCAGCCAGGCACCTTGGTCTCTGAATCAGACTGACTTATAATTTCAAAATTATTTAAATTAACAACTGGAATATTCATCAAGCAGATTGATTGACAGCTGCAAAAGATCCAAGCAAGGTAGGCTGATGTGCATTTGAAGGGAAATCTGTGGGGCAGCTGACACGTAATTCCATCGCCAGTACAACAGGACGAAAGGCTTGTGAACTTTGTCAGCTAGGAATCTTAACTGTAAAGGAAAACATCATAGAACATGGTAAGTCAGTGGCTGATAATACTGTGACATTTGGGAGAGCACACTTTTGATATCAGTGGGACAACAGTTTGTGAAGATTAGGGAAAACTAGGGGAAAGATTTGCAGATAAGACATAAAAGTAATGGAGCTTGAACTCCAAAGTAGCAAAGAATCTTGTCTTGTCCCTCTGTATAAAAAGAGAATATTTAAAAGGATAACATTTATTGTCCTTTGTAGCAAATTATCAATATCCAGAACATTGAAAACAAGTGTCAGCCAGTATAGTAATTGCAGTTACAGAAATAACAAAAAAAAGTACACCCTCAGCTATTTATAACTGAAGTGTACTGGACTTTCCTCTGAAAATAATATCATTCTGTAAACGATATCATCCTCTACCAAGCAGAGCTGTGTGTCAAAACTGGAGCCCTCGCTCAAGCTTAACATCTGTTCATGGAAAGCAGCGTTTACTCATGTGTTTTTATCACTGGATGATGGGAATTTAAGAACAGCTTATATATAATGTTGCTTTGATAAGCATATCATAAATTGAAGGAGAAAGTAATAAATAGATATATACGTTTGTCTGTAACAATGGTTCTTTCTCATAAATGCTGTGACTCCCACTTTCTGGCTATTGAAACAGCTGCAGATACAGGCAACAATAATAATCTGCACCTGTAGTTGAACCAGGAATGGGAACAAAACTCCCAACTGCCAGATTCTAGCTGTTATGATAAACTTTGCTTGAAAAATATATCAGAATGGTTATGAAACATAGATGAGGGTGGGAAAGATTCCCCAAATAACAAGGTTCATATTTTAATTCTGCTGTCTGAATGTTAATTGTCTATTTTACATTAGTTGTCTAGGCTGGCACCTTAATTATTGCATAGAAGAAAATGTTTCCATGGAGCATTTCATTCCACCTGTCTCGGGTGCCTTAGGATCTAAGGCACATAGAAAAATCATGTGGGTGAAAACAAGCACTATCCCTTTGGCCTTTTCAGGCAGAGAAACCAGTTTAGATTTCTGGTTACAACTTGGTTGTTTAAAGATAGAAATGCACATAACCATTTCCCAAGTGTTTTGGGAGACTGAGTGAAGGGCAGAAGCCTTGCTGAAATTGGTGGTTCTGATTTTTTCTTTTTGCCTTAAACCTACTTTTATTTCCAAATACTGCAATAGTGAGATGGTGGGTTCGTAACAGATACATGTGCCTCTTAGTTTATCCAGCAACTGAGTCCTACACCCTGATTCTAAGCCTCATTGAGGGGAATCTTGGCATTAGTGTACGCTGGCTCAGTCCTAAAGACAGTTTCAGTCCCATCTTAATTTCATTTTTAAGAGAGTCAATTGCTTGAAAGCTGATGACACATGTATCTTTATTAGACTGACCCAGTTACCAGTATAGGTTCACTTTGTACCCCCTTGGGTTGCCAGACACAATTTGTTTGACTGATGTCGGGCCCATTTCTTTGCATGATCATTCTTCCAGCAGTCAATACTGAAGTTTTTTAAGGCATCGACCAGACAGCTATTGGATAAGGCAGGGCCACATGACCTACTGACCTAAAATAGTGTAGCAAAAGTGGTGAAGGTATGAAATCAATAACTTTATTGAAACAAATATCTGAGGTGACACTTTCTGCAGAAGGATTAAATGAAGAGTGTTTTTGTGGAAATGGGTCAAATGGCCAATTCATGTAAGAACCCAGTCAGGTTAATGGGAATTTGAATGTGAGTGAGAGAAGCAGAGGAGCAACATTTGTTCCAGTGTCAGGGTGTGCTGGGCTCAACAAGGCCGTGTGCTCCAACCGAGGAACGTGCACAGAGGTCTAAGGGACCAGGACGTATCTGCTGGGATGACTCAGAGATCCGGCTCCGCTAATGACCTGCCTCTCCACTTGTCCTTGAGCGACTCCATCAGCTGGACCGAGGGGCTGCCACTGTGTGCTGGCAGGGGCTGGGAGCTCTGGTGAGCACTGGCTGCTCTGGGGTGACTCCCGAGGCAAAGCACTGAGCAGCTCTTTCCACCTCTGACTTCAGGAGGGAGGTGGGTGCTCAGTGACACACAAGTTCAGGCAGCCCCCAGAGAATGAGAAGTACACAAATATACTTGGTGTGCACATGTACTGGTCTTTCATCTGGAACTGTTTGCGTGGCTTCGCGAGGAGGGAGAAACAAGAGTAAACCCATATCCCATGCATGGGCACACACTATAGTTATTTTGTTGGTGTTTCAGATTTCATAGGTATTTTAAACTAACTAGCATAGTCTCAGCTTCATTACCACATGTTCAGTGATTATGGTGTTTACTTTTCATCCTTAACTGTTGTTCCTTAATGCTTGAGTAAAACCTTAGCCCTTTAGATGAATCGAAGCATTTCTCGAAGCAGAAAATGTTATCATCAGCACCAGTTAATATATAAAATCTTGACATCATTTATCGGGAAACTGCAAGAAAAAAGAATTTAATAAAATAAGTTATTTTACTTTCTCAAAAAATAACATTTTTGCTTGTGGAACAGAGAGAAAAGGAAGAGTGAAAAAAAGCTCAATAAGCAGCCATTTTATTACTGTTGCTAGAAATAAAATAAGGGTAAGGGAGACTTGGCCACTGTTTTATTGTAGCCGTGAATTCACTTCTTTCATTTAAGTGTCTGTCACATTAGTAGAAAAATACAGATCACTCCAAAGTGTGTACACTAGCAATGACTATGCCCATTTTTCATTTTAAATAACTTTCAGCTATTCTTTCCTTCCCGGAGTTGGAGGTGGCAGGCTGGTATAGGTAGGTGTGCAAAATGAAAGCAGCGTCTTTTCGTGGGCTCTAGGTCAGAATTTGGCACAAGTATCTCGTGGCTTTGCTCAGTTCACACAGTAATACATTCTCAATTTAATTGAAAGAATTAAAATGAAAAGAATTGGCTTGAATATATGAGCTTTATTTAATACTGCCACATCATGTTAAACTTAATAACAAATGAAATTATTCCCAAACCACTTCTCACTATTGAATGTGTGTTTTGTGAACTGAAATGAATTAACTATGAAGTCACTTTGCATCAGTGTTTTTGTATGTCAAACATTTCTCTCTATACTACGATGCTGAAATGATGGCTCATAAGTCATTCCTAGTAGATACATGGCAAGTTTAGCTGGATTAATTAAGGACTGAAGCAACTTTAAAATAGACTTGCAAAATATTTTGTTTATAAAAACCACATTGTTTACACTATAAACAATGATAAGCTTTTATGTAAGCCATGTATTTGGGAGACGAACTTGGAAAAAGGCCTTCTAGTGGTAAAAGACATGCAGGAATTAGGATAGAAATCAACTCTATAATGAAATTCAAACAGGAGTTAGATTCCTCCAAAGCGTGGTGCATGTTTTCTGGTCACATACAACATCTCTGCAGTACTCGCCGTTAAATTAATATCCCTCTGCATTTTAAATAATAGCAGATGAGACCACCCTTCTTTCTCTCTGTGAAATCAATTGGGCTGCTTACAGAGCAAAACACCACCGACTGTGAGGAAAAGCAGCAGAATACGGCAATACTGGATTTCTAAGTTATAGTAGAATGGCGAGCAAGAGCATCAGTACTATTCTGATAGCAACTACACCTATAATGAGGCATCAGGGAGGGAACATGCACCCGTGGCTTTGATCTGTTCGTAGATACACCTGCCTTCATGAGATACATTTTACTGTAGCTTCTTTGGAGTTTGAATGTGAGCTAAAGTATTTTTTGACATGCTCTGTATCTTTCCATATTCTGTATCTCTGTGTGGAAATATTTCCATATTTCCCTCCACTACCAGTTCAGTAATAACAGCTATAATAATGACCAACTCTGGGTTTCTCAGCTGGTTCTGCTTATTACATTCCTTTGGGTTTATCGATTGTATTGCTTTGGATTTATGGAAAAAAAGCTATATTCTGGTGTTACAAATACAGGTTTTCTAAAAGATAGTCACCAGCTCTCAGACACAGCCCACTACTCTTTTGAAGTGCATCCTCTTTATTAATTCAAAGTCATGCAAGCAAGATAGAGTTATTAGATCACCTTCTTTTTAGTCTCCTGTATGTCACTTTCTGTGAAACACAGTCCCTAAAAAGTGACAGATTTTAAGGCTGGATTAAAGCCTGTCTCTGAGGGTGTCATCTGAGTTCTGCCTTGAAGTAGCAGTTCCTTCCAAGGGTTACCAAACCTTCATTGGAAGATGAGGAGAGAAAGTCAACCTTATTTCTAACCTGATTTTTTTTGGCCTCAGTTTCTTCCAGTGGCTCAGGGTTTGTTTTTCTTCATTAGACTAAATGGGTCTTTGGCATTTGACAATTTTCCTTCAACTTTACTCACTAACTGCATCTTATACATGTACAACTAACTACCTGGTTGCCCTTCAGAGAAGTAATCTTTGCCACTTTTCTCCTTCTTTCAAAGCCAGGGAAAGTAGATGGGTCTCATGCCATTTCTTGAGGATAAACAAACCAAGGTGTTTCAGTCCAAGGTGGGAAAGAGGATGGCATAGATGAGGGCCTTTCCCAGAAAATGACCTGTTGGTATCCTCTTCTTATTTACTCATGCCTCTGATGACTGTATCAGAAGCAATACAGCATGGGGAAAATGTATATACTGTCAAAGTAATTGGGCATTTTGCATTCAGGGACTCCTGAATGCACAAGCTATTTGCATTCCAAGTGATCTCTTTTTATAACCATGTGGGGGAAATACTTCATAGCTCTACTTTCATGACATATTTTATATAGCAATATTGTTTCTGTGTACTATCTGGCTATTTTCTGTAGTAAGCTGACAACAGAAACCCTAAGGCTTAAGTATGGTTATAATAATGAGGATCTGGCATGGCATAGATCTCTCTGATTTACGTACACACACAAATATATACATATATATGCATAAACGTATACAATTTATTTTCTTCAAAGTCTTTCTGTGACAATACAATGTTCTTCACATACGTTTGTGAGTCTTTACTGTCTTTGAACCCTGATTCCTAGCCCTGCTCTTTGCCTTGTCTCCACTGTAGTTTCTGACAGACTTTGGTTCAGAAGTTTGGGCTCAGGCTGCTGATGGGAAACCCTCATGAGGACTGGACTTTGTAGAAAGGCTATCTGAATTAAATTATTTATAATGAGCATGCATGGCAATTGAAGTCTTGTAATGCTAACCACTGGCTGGGTGTGTGAAATGAATACATTATATTCAAATAAGGGGAAGAAGTCATAATGTTTGTGCAGCATGTACCGTTTTGCCAGTCCATGGTATTTACATTCTATTCCTCTTTCGTTTAAATGTTTATACCTTAACAGATATTTTCTCAAGATTGAGAGACCGCCTGATATAATAGCAGGTAATCTGTACTGAACCTGAGTGTCAACTGATTACCAGGCTTGCTTGAATTACTATATGCTATTACAGTATTTTAGGAACCTGTAATATCCACCATTACTTTCTCTTGTGAGAGTCCTTAGACTGACTTGCTGTTGCCATTTTTCCCTCTTCGGCAAATAAATATCGTAGTGTATCCAATACAATCAGCAGAGTGTAACCAGAGTGTATGAGGTTTTAGCACAGATAATTAAAGCCCAATGTTCTCCACTGTAACAATTACAAGTACTTGAGAAAACAATGACAAGGTCATCCTGCGAATGTGGCTATCAATCAGGGAATTCGCTGCCTTAATAAAACAATAACCCACTTGTTTAGAAACTAACATACAAAGAAAGCGACAACAAAATTGTTTCCTTGGACATATGTTCCCTTAACCACATAAATGTGGGGCAATAGCACATATAGTATGTTTAGCTAATTAAGACCAATTTCTCCTATCTGGCCCAGGTACCTTGAGTTGTGGCTAAATCTTTATGTTGGAATAGAAAAGGCCACTGTTTTTTTGGGGAGAGCGATGTGATGCCCACATGCTCTACAGTCAGCCCTGACCCGGAGTGGTGCATGTTGAACTTCCCCAACAGTACCCACAGCTCATACAATTGCACTCTTAGGTAAATACCAATGTGCCTCGATTGTTCAGCGTCACCTACTACCACATAGCTGCATGCAAATTGATGCTCAGGCAGGGCCTTGAGTTAAAAAGGGAGAATTCTGAATTTATTTAGTGCCGTAGCCTGGGCCCGGGATCTGCCTTTCCATTATTTGAATAGACTGTGGGTCATGCCTGAATGACACATCATGGAGTTACAGAATCAGAGAGTGGTCTAGGTTGGAAGGGACCTTAAAGATCCCCTAGTTCCAACCCCCTGCCCTGGGCAGGGACACCTTCCACTAGACCAGGTTGGGCAAAGCCCTGTCCAACCTGGCCTTGAACACTGCCAGGGAGGGGGCAGCCACAGCTTCTCTGGGCAACCTGTAACAGGGTCTCACCACCCCCACAGTGAAGAATTTTTTCATTATATCTAATCAGAATCTACTCTCCTTCAGTTTAAAGCTATTACTCCTTGTCCTATTGCTACATGTCCTTGTAAAAAGCCTGTAGCTCTGGAAGGCTGCTAGGAGGTCTCTCCGGAGCCTTCTCTTCTCCAGGCTGAACAACCCCAACTCTCTCAGCCTGTCTTCACAGGGAAGGTGCTCCAGCCCCTGATCATCTTCGTGGTCTCCTCTGGACCCACTTGAGCAGCTCCGTGTCCTTCTGATTTTGGGGACCCCAGAGCCGGACACAGCACTGCAGGGAGGGGTCTCATGAGAGTGGAGTAGAGGGGGAGAACTCCCTGCCTTTCCCTGCTGGTCACACCCTTTTTATGCAGCCCAGGATACACATGACAGGGACTCTGGTTCCATCACAGGCACTTGGGTGCTGGACATGTCCTTTTCTTGGGTTAGTGTGGGCACTTCGGGTGCATTTCTCCTGTCCTTGATGCCAACTTCTTGGGCTGTCCATAATGCCTGGCCTGTGCTTGAAGGATGCTTCACAGAGGGGATGGAAGGATGCTCAGTCCCTACCCTGACTTCCAGGATGTGTCATCATGAAATCTGAATTTCCTCACCCCTTGGAGTGATCCCACAGGTACAGAGTGTGCAAGGCTCCATGTATAACACTACTGCCTGACATGCAGCTCCCTTGCACTCGGCATACGGTGGGCTTCTTCAAAACCTCTGCCTGTGTCCAAGGCAAGGCAAGGGGCTGGTTAATAGAGAGCCACCTGGGCCAGTGCATTCTCAGCTCCAAACGCAAAGTCCACTGGGCTCACTGGCCTTCCCAAGCAAGGTGTTCCCCTGCCAGGAGCAGTAAAGCTGCCTAGCAATAAAAAACTGTGTCAGACCCCATGAGAGAGCAGCAAGTCATAGCTTTCCTGGCCAAAACTAAGAATGGCTGGATAGCAGTAATGTATTATCATACTATTTTTTTTCCTGTTTTGGACTTTTTGATTAATTTGTCCATGTGCTGTGCAAATTCTTTGGCTCAAATGGGAGCTGCTTGGTTTGTGAATGTGGGCTGTGTTGTACAAGCAGCTTCTCCTCTGCTGTGAGTTAGACACTCAACTTACTTACTCTTGCTTACAAGCCTACTTCTAACTTTGCAGTCTAGACTCCCATAGTCATAACTCTGTTGCTTCTCCCTTGCTCTGTAGCAACACAGGGACGAGGTCCCGGAGTGTGTAATAGCAGCCTGGCAGGACTGGAGTTGGCACACTGCATTTGCTCAATAGCTCTTGATGAAATCCATGGGGCAGAGCATGTCCATCCTGGTTACCTGTTCCCCAGCACAGCCACTGCAGAAAGAGGACAAACTGGGCATGTAGCATGTTCTTTCGCATGCCTGCATCTAGGTGTCACAGGGCAGATACCAGAGAGACTGGGAAGAGTCCTTATTTCCTTGTTGTTTACAGTTAGGTTTAGTTTATAATCTACAGTCTGTGTAGTTGTGTCATATTTTAAAGAACAAGAATTTAAACTGAAATAGCATCTCTTACCTGAGGATCTCAAGTCCTCTACAAAGTTAAGGGCCAGATCCCAAAGGGTCAGAAATCAGAATTAGCTATATGCACCATAATGGAGCTTTACTAGAATAAATTGGTTGAGTATCTGAACAGGCAGCATGGGTTTCAGTCCTAACACGGGCAAAATTTCTACAGTGCAGCCATCAAGGTCCCAATTCTTACTATATTTAAGCACCTGGGTCTCAAAGGGAGTTGGCCATCCACAAATTAATTAGATGCCTTTAGATATAGTCTTAAAGACCTTTTCCTGCTCAGAAACTGCAGAAGGTCCTATAAGCGAAGTTTAAAAAACCAGAAGAGTATCATGATTTTCAGCTGGAAGTAGATTGATCTGTAGGCTAATGGATGTGTTGAAAGGCATATATAGTGCAGGTAGGGGAAACATCCATTCTTCTGTTGATGGAGGCCACTGACTGCCACAGAACTGCTTTTCAGAACAGTATCAGCATGAGTTATCTCCTGATACTCATGTCTTGGCAATAGTGAAATGTCCCACCCCTGTGTAGAACTTTTAAATTTGTATGTTTACTCTTAAAATGATTTTTCATTTTGCAAAGTTGATATTGTCTTATATAAAATAAAACCAGGGGGAACTATAATGAAACATTTAATTTGAACCAAAGCACTTGTTTTTCTCACAGTTTTGGTTTTGTGTTTGTTGTTGTTTTTTTTTTTTTTTTTCCCAGTGAGAATTGTAATTCTTCAAGCTTTTTTTCCAGTCTGAATGAAGACAAATGTTGATCTCCCACACTTTATTCTGCAACAACTTTAATTGCAGAGCAGGTCAGTGAGTGAAGAGGCAGTTGAACTCAACCTCCCAGTTACCCAAGAACTGCCGACTTCACAAGGCCAGTCAAAAACACAGGCTTGCAGTAAACTCTGAGAGTAGCTGTAGGTACCAGTGCTATTCCCAGAAGCTCTCCCATCCCTGAAGACCTGTAATGTCATTAATAGCCCGCTGTTAGTTTTTGCTGAGCTACTGAACTACTGGCTGCATCTATATTTAGTGGTGGTGTAACTTAAATCAAAGCCTTGACATTATTAACAGCAGCATGGACATGTAATTGCATTTAAGAAACACACTGCAAGCCAGCCCCTCTTCTCAGTTACACCTGGGCAGCTCGGCTAGGATAGATGGGTTTGTGTTCTGGTTCTCAGAGCTGAGTTTGGCCCAATAAAGGTCTAAATGGTGACTTTCCATTCAGCTTCAAGCAAACTCAGATTTAATAAAAAAACCCTGTCAGCTTTAAGTTAGGAGACAGTAGTGGGCACTGTGGTATGTGGACTAGAACTGCGCATCCAAAATGCAGGTTTATAGGATCATAGGATAGTTCAGGTTAGAAGGGACCTGAGGAGGTCCAACCTCCTGCTCAAAGCAAAGTCGTGTCTGAGGTCAGAGCAGTTTGCTCATGGCTTTATCCAGTCTTGCTCTGAAAACCTCCAAGGATGGAGTCTGTACAGCCTCCCTGAACAACTGTTCCCTTGTTTGACTGTCCCTGTAAAAAAGCTCCTGCTTGTCTCCAGTCTGCCTTGTCTCAGCTTGTGCCTATTTTATCTTGTCCTCCTACCACGGAACTCTATAAAGCATCTGTCTCCATCATTTTGATGACCTCCTCATAGGTACTGGAAAGCCTGTAATTCACACCAGTCCCAAAGGACAGCTGGGGATTTCCTCTAGGCTCCCTTTTCCATGTTGGATTTGGACCAGATGATCCTTCAAGGTCCCTTCCAACCTGGGCTGGTCTATGATTCTACGATTGATGCCAGTGGCTGGTTGTACCTGCTCTGGGACACCCCACTGTATAAGCATCCTACTATATATCTGCATGTGTGTGTCACTGCAGAAATCTAACACAGTCACTAACATGTTCATTTTCTCCTGTAAGCTCTTTCAAGCTAACAGGTGCCCCTCTCCACTAGTTTAGTCATCCCTTTCCCACTTCAGAGTGATTTATTTCTGAAAGTCCTGTCAAAAGGTCAGGCAGAGCTTCTGTAGAGGTGTAGAGCAGCTTCCAAGTGGGACTGTGACACTGCAGAAGGGATATTTCCAGTTTCCCTATATGCATTTCTCCTGTAAGACCTCTTTTAGGTATTTTGGGGCTAGTCTGAGTGCTCTAAACACACAACTCTTGAAGACTTTGACATGATCTTCCCCAGCTGAGACTGGAGTGAGAACTTGGGGATGAAAGTCTCAGCTCAGCAAAGCCTTTAAGGTGCTCCAAGTTGCTTTACAGACTATGGATAAACTGAAGTATCTGCTTTAAGTGAAAACCTGCATTTAAATACTTCACCAGCATGTGCTCTAAGACCATGGATTTATGAGTCCATGGTGAGTATGCAGGCTGTGTTGTAGTGTGTTTTCTTCCCATGTTATGTGATAAGTAAAAAAAAAAAAAAAAAATAATTTTTAAAGTTAGACCATTGTTGTTAGAATTAAACCACATTGTAAGGGGTTTATTGTTATAGAAGTGTCAACTCTATACACAGATAAGAGCATCAATGTGTTAATGACTTTTCCTTTGACAAATAAAACAAATACTTCCTGCTATCTTGGAAATTAGGATCTTCTTTAGCCTGAGATTCAGTTAATCTGACCTCTCTATCATAGCCCTGCCTATATTTACAAAGTGTGTGTTTTTCCCTGTCACAGAAGAAATCTGTAGCAAGAGAGAGAAAACCAGCTTTCCACATTCACAGTTAAAAAAAAAAATGCTGCTGTTATTGTGACAGAACAGATGTTATATAGAAAGGATTGCTTACAGATACATTGTAATTTAATCACATCTTTTCTAAAGTATATTGAAAAATTCTCGTTAATGTCTGAAATGAAATACTTATGATTACAGGAAATTAAATTACTTACAACATTTTCTTTGCAGCCTCTCACTCTCAACACACACTCTTTTTTGCACACACATATACACACACATAACTATTGTTAATTAAGACTGTCTCCATTATGGGTCTAATTAACAATTAGCATAAACATAATTACCTAACGTTGACATTTAACTCATTACATTGTTTAAATAATTTTCAGAAATTGCCCTTAGTGGCATTCTGTCATACTGAAATAATGGCAGCACTTTGTCATGTAAATTAAATGACATTTATGTTGTTTCCACACCACCTCATGCATGGAAGATTTTTTTTAAATTTGAGCTACATTCAATTCAGAATTCAAGGTGATTCCTAAAACTTGAGCTACAACATGTGCTCCTCTTCATAAGCAGCCTGAACTTTTGGGGATAGGCATCCTTTCACCTCCAGAAGCCCACTGGGTATCTCTGTGCAGATTCCTTGCTCCCTGAGTGCTCCCCGCAGGTTTGATAATGGATAATGATTGGTAGGTGATCGGTTCGATCACAGAGTATGGAGAAGGACAGCCTTGTGGCTTCCTGCAACTGGAGTCAGGATTTGCTTTCTGCTCTTATGTATTTGTGCTCGCAGCCCAGAAAGTCAACCATATCCTGGGCTGCATCAAAAGAAGTGTGACCACTGAGTCAAGGGAGGTGATTCTCCCCCCATATTCTGCTCTCATGAGACTGGAGTACTGTGTTCAGCTCTGGGGTCCTCAGCACAGGAAAGACATGGACTTGTTGGAGTGGGTCCAGAGGAGGCCATGAAGATGATCAGAGGTATGGAATATCTCTCCTGTGAGGACAGGCTGAGAGAGTTGGGGTTGTTCACCCTGGAGAAGGCTCCAGGGAGACCTTATAGTGGCCTTCTAGTACTTAAGGTGGTCTTATAAGAAAGATGGGGACAGATGTTTTAGTAGGACCTGTTGTAATAGGTCAAGGGGTAATGGTTGTAAACTAAAAGAGGGTAGATTTAGACTAGATAGAAGAAGTTTTTTACAGTGAGGGTGGTGAAATGCTTGAACATGTTGCTCAGAGAGGTGGTGGATGCCCCATCCCTGGAACATTCAAGGTCAGGTTGGACAAGGCTCTAAGCAACCTGATCTAGTTGAAGATGTCCCTGCTCACTGAAGGGGGATTGGACTAGATGACCTTTAAAGGTCCCTTCCAACCCAAACCATTCTATGATTTTACAATTCTGTGATCTGTGGGAGTCGCTCCACGTGGCCTGTGACTCAGCTCCCCATCTGTGGGACAGCATCTGTTCCCCCTGGCCAGAGGAGTGGCATGATGGTATGTTGTGGTTTGAGCCAAGAGGGGAACTGAGCACCACGAAGCTTGTTCACTCCCCCCTTTTCCCCCCTCCCCCCCCCCCCCCCCAGCACTGGGAAGGAGAAAATGAAGCAAAAGGCTTGGAAATCAAGATAAAGATAGGGATGGATGATTCACCCATTATGGTCACGGGCAAAAGACGGACTCTTTAGGGGAAGAAAAAGAACATCACTTTAATTCAAACACTAACAAATGCAACAACCGACAGAGTGGGACAGTGAGAAGCATTACCACATTTTAAGAAAACACCTCTTTTCACCCCTTTCTTCTTCCCTGGCTCAGTTTTGTTCCCAATATCTCTACCTCCAGCGGCATGGGGGCAGGGAATGGGGGGTCTTTTGTCTGTCTGCCGCTCTTTCCTCCTGGGTGGGGGAAGAGCTCCTCTGCATTTATTGCCCTGCTCCATGTGGCTCCCCTC